>NC_058083.1:24504149-24810278 GCF_014858855.1 Bufo gargarizans | reverse complement strand
TTTTAACCCAGAATATAACTGCAGTATTTACAGCTTGTATTTAACTGTCACAAATACAGCAAAGGCCCCAAATGTATTATCTTGCAAAATATGGGTGTGGTTTTAAACCCTGAATATAACTGCAGTATTTAAATCTTGTATTTGACTTTCACAAATGCAGCAAAGGCCTCAAATGTATTGTCTTGCTCACAATATTATTATTTTTTTAAATACCAGAATATGACAGCAGTATCTAACGCTTGTATTTGACAGTTACAAATGCAGCAAAGTCCGCAAATGTATTATCTTGCCCAAAATGGGTGCTTTTTTAGACCCAGAATATAACTGCAGTATTTACAGCTTGTATTTGACTGCTACAAATTCAGCAAAAGACCCAAAGTGTATTAGCTTTCAAAAAATTGGTGTTTGTTTAAACCCTTAATAGAGCTGCAGTATTTAACGCTTCTATTTGACTGTCACAAAATGCAGCAAAGGCCCCAAATGTAGGGTCTTGCAAAAAATGGGTGTTTTTTTAAACCCAGCATATAACTGCAGTATTTACAGCTTGTATTTTACTGTCACAAATTCAGCAAAGGACCCACAATGTATTATCTTGCAAAAAATGGGTGTTTTTTTTAACCCAGACTATAACTGCAGTATTTACAGCTTATATTTGACTGTCATAAATTCAGCACAGGACCCACAATGTATTATCTTGCAAAAAAAATAGTGTTTTTTAAAACCCTGAATATAACTGCAGTATTTAAAGCTTGTATTTCACTGTGACAAATGCACATATGCTCTGCTGGTGCACTGAACTTGCACAAAATGGCCACCGACGCCCACCTAACTAACAGACAGATAAAAGTTCTTTTTCTGTTTCACTGGGCTCAGGGCAGGGTAAAAAAGGCCCCAAATGTAGGGTCTTGCAAAAAATTGGTGTTTTTTTAAACCCAGAATATAACTGCAGTATTTATAGCTTGTATTTGACTGTCACAAATTCAGCAAAGGACCCAAAATGTATTATCTTTAAAAAATGTTTTATTTTTTAAACCTAGAATATAACTGCAGTATTTACAGCTTGTATTTGACAGTCACAAATTCAGCAAATTAACCAAAATGTAGGGTCTTGCAAAAAACTGGTGTTTTTTTTAAACCCTGAATATAACTGCAGTATTTATAGCTTGTATTTGACTGTCACAAATTCAGCAAAGGACCCAAAATGTATTATCTTTCAAAAATGTTTTATTTTTTAAACCCAGAATATAACTGCAGTATTTACAGCTTGTATTTGACAGTCACAAATTCAGCAAATTAACCAAAATGTAGGGTCTTGCAAAAAACTGGTGTTTTTTTAAACCCAGAATATAACTGCAGTATTTACAGCTTGTATTTGACTTTCACAAATGCAGAAGAGGCCGCAAATATATTAACTTGGCCAAAATGGGTGTTTTTTTAATGCCAGAATATAACAGCAGTATCTAACGCTTGTATTTGACAGTTACAAATGCAGCAAAGGCCACAAATGTCTTATCTTGCCCAAAATGGGTGTTTTTTTAAACCCAGAATCTAACTGCAGTATTTACAGCTTGTATTTGACTGTCACCAATTCAGCAAAGAACCCAACATGTATTATCTTGCAAAAAACTGGTGTTTTTTTTAAAAACCTTGAAAATAACTGCAGTATTTAAAGCTTGTATTTTACTGTCACAAATGCAGCAAAGGCCCTAAATGTAGGGTCTTGCACAAAATTTGTGTGTTTTTTAAACCCAGAATATAACTGCAGTATTTACAGCTTGTATTTAACTGTCACAAATGCAGCAAAGGCCCCTCATGTAGGGTCTTGCAAAAAACAGGTGTTTTTTTAAACCCTGAATATAACTGCAGTATTTAAATCTTGTATTTAACTTTCACAAATGCAGCAAAGGCCGCAAATGTATTATCTTGCTCAAAATGTTTTTTTTTTTTTATACCAGAATATAACAGCAGTATCTAACGCTTGTATTTGACAGTTACAAATGCAGCAAAGGCCGCAAATGTATTGTCTTGCCCAAAATGGGTGTTTTTTTAAACCCAGAATATAACTGCAGTATTTACAGCTTGTATTTGACTGTCACCAATTCAGCAAATTACCCAAAATGTATTATCTTGCAAAAAATTGGTGTTTTTTTAAACCCTGAATATAACTGCAGTATTAAAATCTTGTATTTGAATTTTACAAATGCAGCAAAGGCCACAAATGTATTATCTTGCTCAAAATTATTATTTTTTAAATACCAGAATATAATAGCAGTATCTAACGCTTGTATTTCACAGTTACAATTGCAGTAAAGGCCGTAAATGTATTATCTTGCCCAAAAAGGATGCTTTTTTAAACCCAGAATATAACTGCAGTATTTACAGCTTGTATTTGACTGTCACCAATTCAGCAAAGGACCCAACATGTATTATCTTGACTGTCACAGATTCAGAAAATTAGTGTGTGTTTTTTAACCCCTTAAGGATTCAGCCCTATTTCACCTTAAGGACTTAAGGATTTTTTGTCAGTTTAAGTGCTCATAACTTTAAAACACTTTAACTTATCCAGGCCATTCTGAGATTGTTTTTTCATCACATATTGTACTTCATGACACTGGTAAAATGAAGTAAAAAAATAATAATTTTTTTGCATAAAAAATTACCTAATTTACAAAAAATTTGGAATAATTTGCAAATTTCAAAGTTTCAGTTTCTCTACTTCTGTAATACATAGTAATACCCCCCAAAATTGTCATGACTTTACATTCCCCATATGTCTACTTCATGTTTGTATTTTTTTTGGAATGATATTTTATTTTTTGGGGATGTTACAAGGCTTAGAAGTTTAGAAGCAAATCTTGAAATTTTTCAGAAATTTACAAAAACCCAATTTTTAGGGACCACTACAGGTCTGAAGTCACTTTGCGAGGCTTACATAATAAAACCACCCAAAAATGACCCCATTCTTGAGACTACACCCCTCAAGGTATTCAAAACTGATTTTACAAACTTCGTTAACCCTTTAGGTGTTGCACAAGAGTTATTGGCAAATGGGGATGAAATTTGAGAATTTCATTTTTTTGCCTATTTTTCCATTTTAACCCATTTTTTTCACTAACAAAGCAAGGGTTAACAGCCAAACAAGACTGTATCTTTATTGCCCTGACTCTGCTGTTTACAGAAACACCCGATATGTGGCCGTAAACTACTGTACGGGCTCACAGTAGGGCGTAGAGGGAAAGGTGCGCCGTATGGTTTTTGGAAGCCAGATTTTGCTGGACTGGTTTTTTGACACCATGTCCCATTTGAAGCCCCCTGATGCACCCCTAGAGTAGAAACTCCATAAAATGACCCCATCTAAGAAACTACACCCCTCAAGGTATTCAAAACTGATTTTACAAACTTTGTTAACCTTTTAGGTGTTGCACAAGATTTAATGGAAAATAGAGATACAATTTCAAAATTTCACTTTTTTGGCAGATTTTCCATTTTAATATTTTTTTTCCAGTTACAAAGCAAGGGTTAACAGCCAAACAAAACTCATTATTTATGGCCCTAATTCTGTAGTTTACAGAAACACCCCATATGTGGTCGTAAACTGCTGTACGGGCACACAGCAGGGCGCAGAAGGAAAGGAATGCCATACGGTTTTTGGAAGGCAGATTTTGCTGGACTGTTTTTTTGACACCATGTCCCATTTGAAGCCCCCCTGATGCACCTCTAGAGTAGAAACTCCAAAAAAAAGTGACCCCATTTTAGAAACTACGGGATAGGCTGGTACATATGATTTTTGGTTTCTCTATATCACACTTTTTGTGCGGCAAGGTAACAAGAAATAGCTTTTTTGGCACATTTTTTTTGTTATTTACAACATTCATCTGACATGTTAGATCATGTGGTAATTTTGTAGAGCAGGTTGTCACGGACACGGTGATACCTAATATGTATACAATTTGTTTTATTTATGTAAGTTTTATACAATGACCTCATTTTTAAAACCGAAAAAATGTTTTAGTGTCTCCATAGTCTAAGAGGCATAGTTTTTTCAGTTTCTGGCTGATTATCTTAACTAGGGTCTCATTTTTTGCGGGATGAGATGATGGTTTGATTGGCACTATTTTGGGGTGCATATGACTTTTTGATCGCTTGCTATTACACTTTTTGTGACGTAAGATGACAAAAAATTGCTTTTTTTACAGCGTTTTTATTTTTATTTTTTTACGGTGGTCACCTGAGGGGTTAGGTCATGTGACATTTTTATAGAGCTGGTAGATACGGACGCGGCGATACCTAATATGTATACTTTATTTTTATTTATGTAAGTTTTACACAATGATTTCATTTTTGAAACAAAAAAAAATCATGTTTTAGTGTTTCCATAGTCTAAGAGCCATAGTTTTTTCAGTTTTTTGGGCGATTATCTTGGGTAGGGTATGATTTTTGCGGGATGAGATGACGGTTTGATTGGTACTATTTTGGCGTACATGCAACTTTTTTGATCACTTTTATTACTTTTTTTGGGAAGTAAGGTGGGCAAAATTTCAATTTTCTCATCAATTTTATTTTTTTATGGCGTTCACCGTGCGGGGAAACTAACATGACCATTTTATAGATCAGGTCGTTACGGACGCGGCGATACCTAATATGTGTAGTGTATTTTATTTTTTTAATTTTTATTCAGTGATAAATGTTTTTTTTATCTTAACTTTTTTCACTTTTTTTTTTTACATTTTTTTGACCCAGATCCACTTGGTTCTTGAAGATCTAGTGGGTCTGATGTCTGTATAATACAGTACAGTACACTATATAGAGTATTGTACTGTATTTTACGTACACTTTGTCTGAACAGATCTATGCCTTTAGCACAGATCTGTTCAGCACCATGGACAGCAGGATGCCTGAGAAGGCGTCCTGTTGCCATGGGAACCTTCCCCGTCTGCTCAGTTGTGGCCACAACTTCGCAGACGGGGAAGGGTAAGGAGGGGGGCTCCCTACCTCTCTCACCCCATCCTGTCTGGGGGCTGCAAAGGCACAGCAGCCCCCTGATGGGAGAGGGAGGGAGCTCCCTGACCCTGACAGTTAACCTTTTCCATACAGCGGTCCGTACGGACCGTGGTATGGAAAGGGTTAAACGGCTGACATCTGCACAGATGTCAGCCGTTTATACCAGAGTGTCATCAATGTGCTGACACTCTGGTATAACCACTGCACACCAAAGAATTTTCAAGAGGAGGCGGGCGGGGGATCGCGATCTCGCCTGCCGCACCGCCCGCCTTCCGCACCGCCCCCACCGCCCACAACCCCCCCCCTGCACCACCCGCCGGCATAAAATCATGCAGGGGTGCAAAATCGATATTTTAGGCACACTAAAGTTTCTGATCCCCGCAGAAAGCGCAGCAAACCGCAGGTCTGAATTGACCTGCGGTTTGCGGCGATCGCCGATACGGGGGGGTCACATGACCCCCCCTGGCGTTGTGACAGGTTGCCGGCTGAATGATTTCAGCCGGCATCCAGTTCGGATTAACCCCCGGGGCACCGCAATCGCGATTTAAACTTAGGACGTATCGGTACACCCTGAGTCCTTAAGGATTCGGGAAATAGGGCGTACCGGTACGCCCTAAGTCCTTAAGGGGTTAAACCCAGAATATAACTGCAAGTATTTACAGCTTGCATTCAACTGTCACAAATGCAGTAAAGGACCTAAATGTAGGGTCTTGCAAAAAACTGGTGTTTTTTTTAACCCTGAATATAACAGCAGTATTTACAGCTTGTATTTGACTTTCACAAATGCAGAAAAGGCCGCAAATGTATTATCTTGCCCAAAATGGGTGTTTTTTTAGACTCAGAATATAACTGCAGTATTTACAGCTTGTATTTGACTGTTACAAATTCAGCAAAAGACCCAAAATGTATTATCCTGCAAAAAATCTGTGTTTTTTTAAACCCTTAATAGAACTGCAGTATTTAACGCCTCTATTTGATTGTCACAAATGCAGCAAAGGCCGCAAATGTATTATCTTGCAAAAAATGGGTGTTTTTTTTAACCCACACTATAACTGCAGTATTTACAGCTTGTATCTGACTGTCATAAACTCAGCACAGGACCCACAATGTATTATCTTGCAAAAATAACTGCAGTATTTAAAGCTTGTATTTGACTGTGACAAATGCACATATGCTCTGCTGGTGCACTGAACTTGCACAAAATGGCTACCGATGCCCACCTAACTAACAGACAGATAAAAGTTCTTTTTCTGTGTCACTGGGCTCAGGGCAGGGTAAACAAATGGTGCACTGCACCCACAAAACAAAATCGCTGTAGATCGCAGAGTTAACAAGCACTTCTGATAACAGATTCTTTCCTATTTGCTCCCTCACAGCAGCAGCATCCTATCACTACACTAGTAAGAGCAGAGTGACATGCAGCGCTACGTGACTCCAGCTTATATAGAGGCTGGGTCACATGCTGCACTGGCCAATCACAGCCATGCCATTATTATGGCTTCTAAGGGCACAAGAGTTAAACCATTAAATAGCCGAACACTGAACTCGAACCCGAACTTTTACTGAAAAGTTTGGTTTCAGGTCTGGGGTCCAAAAATCCTCGGGTTCGGGTTCGCTCAACCTTAGTTATAACGGAAAATAATAGCATTCTTAAAACAGAATGCTAAATAAAATGTCTATTGAGGGGTTAAAATATAAAACCTCTCCTCATCCACTTGATCACGCAGCCGGTATCTTCTTTTCTTCAGGACCTGTAAAAGGACATGTGGTGGCATCACCGGCTGTGTCATCAAGTGGATGAGGTGAGTTTTTTTTTTTTTTTTTTACTCCTCAGTAGACATTTTATTTGGCATTCTGTTTTAAGAATGCTATTATTTTTCATTATATCCATGTTATAACGGAAAATAATAAAATCACCCGAACACTGAACCCGAATTTGAACTTCAGTGAAAAAGCCCGGGTTCGGGTCCGGGCACCTGAACTCGCAAAGTTCGGAACGAACCCGAACTTTGCAGTTCGGGTTCGCTCAACTCTCGTATTTCACTTTAGAAAAAAGACGACTGAGGGGAGATCTAATAACTATGTATAAATATATCAGGGGTCAGTACAGAGATCTTGCCCATCATCTATTTATCCCCAGGACTGTGACTGTGACAAGGGGAAATCCTCTGCGTCTGGAGGAAAGAAGGTTTGTACACAAACATAGAAGAGGATTCTTTACGGTAAGAGCAGTGAGACTATGGAACTCTCTGCCTGAGGAGGTGGTGATGGTAAGTTCACTAAAAGAGTTCAAGAGGGGCCTGGATGTATTTTTGGAGTGTAATAATATTAAATGCAGTGGTGCACCTAGCCTTTCTGCTGCCTGAGGCAAAAACTGAAACGGCGCCTCCCCATGCCAATTTATTAACCTAACCTCTTTGCCACAATGAAAGCGCTTATTGCCATTGGCCCTTCTGCTGCCCCCACTCTTTCCCCTATCTGGTGCTGCTTCAGGCAATCACTTCACCTGGCCTCATTTATGTTGCACCCCTGATTAAATTTTATTGTTACTAGAGATGGGTTGTTGATCCAGGGAGTTATTCTGATTGCCTAATTGGAGTCGGGAAGGAATTTTTTCCCCCTAAAGTGAGGAAAATTGGCTTCTAACTCAGTTTTTTTTTTTTTTTGCCTTCCTCTAGATCAACTTGCAGAATAACAGGCTGAACTGGATGGACAAATGTTCTTTTTCAGCCTTTTAAACGATGTTACTATGTTACCTCCAAATTACCTAATTTGATTTTCAAAACTTAACTGAACTGACCTATTTGCCTATCCACCTCCGATCAAATGCCAATATAATGTCATAAAAATAACTTTCTACTTTGAAAATATTTTTATAACCCTTTCCTAAATTTTAAACAAACATTATGACCCATAACTGAAGATCTTCCACTAAAATCAGTGGGACCAGAATGAAATTCATTATGCAAATCAATTAAACTATTCCAGGTGCAAGTGATTTATAGCTAATTTTACTTGCATTGCAATTAATGGCAGTTTATATTTATAATCAACACAAAATTAGATTTATTCTTAAAGCACATTTTCTCCCTCTGGTTACCCGATTTCTTGAACAGAAGTTTGAAGTTTTACTAGTAACACAATTTCATACATAAAAGAAAATGAAATAGTTAATTAAATTATCTTTTCTCAGTATATTTCAAATAGACAAATAAACTTGTTTTAGCGCAGATTTAGCTGGAACATGGAGACTAACAAATCTCCTAAAAATAATTAAAAACAGAACGTTGCAAACATTTATTCCACTTGGATTTTGAAAGCTCAAACTGAGAAGACAACTTAATTGCAAGAAACTTTGAATACGTGGACTGATGTTAAAAGAGTCTAAAAGCAGTAAACCAAGGATCATGCAATATGAATGTAGCTGGCCAGCTAAGACCTGTCCTAGGTTGCTAATATAGCTTATATGTTTATACAGCTAGACCTGCCAATAACCTTAATATAGTTCCTATGTTTAAGTGTTAAAGACAATAGCAGAGTTATTTACAGTGACTTCCTGTTTCAATGTCATATAACTGTAATATATATTGTGTTCACAGAAGCAGAAAAGATAATATGCCTTTAAGATTCAATATGTAATGTAAGGTAAGCTCAATGACACAGCAGAAACAACAGAAAGCATAGAGCTAACAGACATTCACTCCACTAAGAGATGTGTTTTATGGAAACAGAGAGGCCAAAATAGGTATTTAAAACAGTTATATAATGTTCCTACTGTTAATATAGTGATTAGAACTGTATACTGAAACAGTTACATGTGTGTTTACTTATAGTTCCACCAAATGCAATGGCAAACTACAAAGTTCACAATTGCAACCATTCAAATTCCATATTGCAATCCAAATTGCATTCGACCATACTGCACGACTGCATACTGCAAATTGCGACCAATTAGTAGAACAATTAGTTAGACCTCAGATATACCTCTCAGAGAGATCATAAAGTGCTTAAATAACCTAAAGTGAGAGTACAGATATTCAAGAGAGAAATATATCCACAATTTTTATGTTTAAATCAAGTTATGATAACCATATTTTAAAATAATTTTTTTCATTTTGCTTTTCAGGCCGAGTCATCACAAAGAAGAAAAGTGCAGGAACGTGATGATGTAGACACGTTGTGCCCTCCTCCTCCCCCCTCCACCTCGCCACGTTGATCCCTGGACCACTGCAGCGTCTCTCCCGGTTCCATGCCGCACTGTGACTGCCTGCCGCTATTCGTGCTCCTCCTTCGTGTCCTCCTTTGCTTGTCTGATTGATTGATTTACTCCCTTCCTCTCCCTGTGTGTGTCCCCAACCCTCCTGACTGCGTTTTACTACATCAAAGATCTGCCCTACTCGTTGTCTTTATGATTATACTGCTGGACAGGTGATTGTTGCATTTTGGATGAACTTTATAAAAGTAGAGCCCCCCGGACAGAGTGGAGCGAGTGTCAGCAATAAGTTTGTGTTGACATCACTGAATATTTCTTCTTCCTCTGATCCGTCACAACACAGATACCCCTCAAAAAACAGATCCTGTCTGTTGAGCATTTGCCTTTACTCAGTCAGAATTTTGTCAGTAATCCATCAGTATTGCTAATGCCAAAAAAACTGGAGTGGATCTAAAACAGAGATGACACATGAACCGAATATTTGCATATCTTCTGTGTTTTCTACCCACTCCTGCTTTTGGCTACCAATTCATAAGCCAATTCTGATGGGACCATACAGGCCTTAAAACTGCTACACAGACAATATCCTTTGTGCATCTAATTTTTCCTTCCTTCTGACAGATCAGAGGTGTCAAATATATGATGATGTCAGCCAGGCCAAAAGCAAAAATAGTGGACCAGTCATGAAGTGGGGAAGGGTGGGAACAGCATGAGAAGTCCACAGAGTAGACCTATCACATAGTGGTGAGGTGGAGGCAGCATGAGGAGACCACAGAGTGCCCAATGACAGGGTCTGGAGGTGGAGGCAGTATGAGGTGGCCACCGAGTGGCACAGTGACAGAGTCTGTAGGTGGCGGCAGCAGCAGCATTAAGAGAAGGCCACCGAGTGGCACAATGACAGAGTCATGAGATGGCGGCAGTATGAGAAGGCCACCGAATGGCACAATGACCGAGTCTTGAGTTGGCAACAGTATGAGGAGGCCACCGAGTGGCACAATGACCAAGTCTAGAGGTGGCAGCAGCATGAGTAGGCCACAGAGTGGCACAATGACAGAGTCTGGAGGTGGCAGCAGCATGAGTAGACCACAGAGTGGCACAATGACAGAGTCTGAAGGTGGCAGCAGCAGCATCAGGAGGAGACCACACAGCGGCACAATGGCAGAGTCTGGAGGTGGCAGCAGAATCAGGAAGCCACAGAGTGGCACAATGACAGAGTGTGGAGGTAGCAGCAACATGAGGAAGCCACAGAATGGCACAATGACAGAGTGTTGATCGACCAAGATACTTCTGGGGGTACCTACCTGGCATGAACAGGCCTCTAGTAGCTACAGACAATGACAAGACAAACGCGTCAAGATACTGTAGCATTGAGCCCGGAAGAGTCGCAAAGTTCATCAAGATACGGCACTAAAGATTTTACTGCATATAACCGCAGCGCTAACTAGAGATGTCGCGGACATAAAATTTTCCGTTCGCGAACAGCGAACACGAATTTTCGCAAATGTTCGCGAACGGGGCGAACCGCCATAGACTTCAATAGGCAGGCGAATTTTAAAACCCACAGGGACTCTTTCAGGCCACAATAGTGATGGAAAAGTTGTTTCAAGGGTACTAACACCTGGACTGTGGCATGCCGGAGGGGGATCCATGGCAAAACTCCCATGGAAAATTACGTAGTTGACGCAGAGTCGGGTTTTAATCCATAAAGGGCATAAATCACCTAACATTACTAAATTGTTTGGAATAACGTGCTTTAAAACATCAGGTATGATGTTGTATCGATCAGGTAGTGTAAGGGTTACGCCCGCTTCACAGTGACAGACCAAACTCTGACAGACCAAACTCCCCGTTTAACGCACCGCGAACAACCGCAAACAGTCCATTTGCACAACCGCAAACTCCCCATTTGCACAAGGTTGGATACCAAGCTAGCCATGTCCCGTTCCTTGTCCTCACTAACGTCATTGAAGGTCTCTTCCTCCACCCAGCCACGTACAACACCAAGGGTCCCCGAAAGGTGACAAGAAGCCCCCTGTTGATGCCTGCTGTGGTTGGTCTTCCACCTCCTCAAAGCCACCTTCCCCCTCTGACTCCTCTTCTTCAGACTCCTCTCCGCGTTGCCGCAGGTCCAGCAATCGACGACGACAAGGCTGCTTCTGGTGGTGATGGTGACCACAACTCTTCCTCTTCATGCTCATTTACGGCCTGATCCAGCACTCTTCGCAGGGCACGCTCCAGAAAAAACACATATGGGATGAGGGGACGTGTATGGAATAGATTTTAGACAACCGCAAAGAGTTGTCAATAGTTGACACACTCATGACATAAATTTTATTCCTCTATGCATCAATCTTGGTGTAGTGATGACTGTGCTAGTGCGCATGTTTGGGAGATTGCAGGCAATGGGGTTTTTTCAAAGCCTATGGTCGTGCTGAGGCAGTTCAGTGACAGTTAAGTGACCCAGAATTTTTTTCTTGATTCTGCAGTGTGGGCCCATTGTTGGCCTAGTAGGCTTTAATGATCACCTTAGATGATCACAAAAAAAATGAATGTTTTTTCTATGCAAAATTATCCAGCTGATTGCTTTTGGTCTGTTCACAATGAAGCAACGACCTTATCATCTGGGGTGTGCCAACATTGTCATTGCCAACACACTCATAGAGGTGGTCGCTTCATTGTGATACGTAAGCCCCTTCACCACAACAAGGTAACGATCACAAAGGGGAATTGGCACATGTATGTGCCTTTTTTTTGTTTTGTTTTTGCAGCCACAGTGCAGCACCAGAGGCCAAAATTAGGCATGTACACATGCCTGAAAAAGTAGGTATTGTTGTTTTCCAGGCAGAAAGTGCACTAAAACATTGCGGCTTGAACCCTAGTTTGCGGCGGATAAGTCACGCAAGTCATCCGGCATGCAGAGATAAAATACAGCAGCGTGTGGACCATTTTAGCCCAAGGCAGCTAATCTCATCAGGCCTTTTTTAGTCAAATGTATCGCCCATTGTCAGTCCCTTCGGGATCCATGCCTCATTCATCATAATAAAGGTCAGGTAATCTAGACTTTTTTGACCTAGGCGACTTCTCTTCTCAGTGACAATACCTCCTGCTGCACTGAAGGTCCTTTCTGACAGGATACTTGAAGCGGGCAGGCCAGAAGTTCTATCGCAAATTGGGATAGCTCAGGCCACAGGTCAAGCCTGCACACCCAGTAGTCAAGGGGTTCATCGCTCCTCAGAGTGTCGATATCTGCAGTTAAGGTGAGGTAGTCTACTACCTGTCGGTCGAGTCGTTCTCTGAGGGTGATCTGTGAAGAAGTGAGGAACCGCACTCTGTTCAAATCTTGATACCGGTGCCAATCAAGGGCTTATTAGGCCGTATCCAAGTAATGAAAAATTGAGGCACTCAGTCTGGAAGTTATGCAAATTAAGTGAATTTTATTCTTTCATTTTTTCTATGCCATCCATAGGCCCGTTATATGTTAAAGAATGACAGATTATTTTCTGACCAGACGTTTCAGTCACGGTGGACCTTCATCAGTGGTCATGTTATCTGGAACAGTATCAAATACATATATATAAGGTACTTTTTACATGGATGGCAGAGTATGAAATTACATAGATATAAACATGATAAAAATGAGACAATAAATAATGTACAAGTAATATTTGATAAGGTTATAGCAGCAGAGTAGATAGGGGTCCAGAGGTTATTAGAGACATATATAGAGAAAAAAATATATATAAAAATACATATATAAATTCATATTTACGAACATGATTATATGGGTATATGCAAGGAAAACATGATTCTATCAGGATTCCATGAAAAACATAGTGTAGAATGTGGTTGCGTCGTCTATGTCCACTACACATGACGTCAACGTAGAATATGGCAATGTTTGCGGGGGTTTGCTAGTTAAAATTGCGTACATCGGACTCCATGGGTACTTGTGTAGTTGGCATAGACGATTGACCACATGCTAACAGTATTAAAGCATATTTAGGGGGGGGGGAAAGGGGAAAGGTACTGAGTAAATCGGTTGTCATATAGATATATAGGAATACACAGTTGTAGTATGTTGAAAACAAATACTAAAGCCTCATGTGGTGTATCCTGAGTACAGAAGTTGGCAGGCATGGAAATATCACATGACAATATTGTGGCCGCAGAGTTGGTCAACATGATCAGAGGAGATGACATCATAATGGCAACCTATGAGAAAAGGAGTAGAAGTAGTTAGTTACCTGTGTGTGGGATATGGGTTTGCCTGGGCGCTGGATGCAGAGGTGTTAATGGTCTGGGACGCTGTTTAAATATCGTGCTGGCCGGTGAACAGGGTCACATGACAGGAAGTTGCGCGCTGCGTGGAACGCACGTATGCGTTCCATAGAGCGGAAGAGCTGGCTGATGCTGTGGGGCATGGTAATTCCGCTCACATGGCCGGAAGTGGTGTGGTCTGGAAGTGTTCATGCGTTCCATGTGATGTCATATGGGTGGAGTCAGTGTAGTTTATGCGTTCCACTGTGGATAAAGTTTAATCTATGTGCATGTACATATATGTTCTAGTTGATTGTATGTTATTGGGCTGTGTTGTAACATCCAGTTTGGGAGATAAGATCTTAGTAAAATAATTGGATATAGTGAAAGGGAAATATGGTAAGATCTGGAGGAGGAAATGGCGTAAGTCCGGGATTGGATGCAAATTATGGGTATTGGGTGAAAGTATAGATATAAATATAAACTGAAGAGGGTTGTGTTTGGGGGTGGGGGTGGTAAGTAGCTCACTGGGTTTTAATTATGTTGATAACTCCCTCGGCTTCTATAGAGGACAATATCATTGTACATTGTGAGACATAATGTTATCTAGGTAGGGAAGAGTCCCGAGGGAGAGCGGAGGGGGGGGGGGGAGGGGAAGGAGGGGAGGGGGGGAGGGGAGGGGGGGGAGGAGGGGAAGGAGGGGAGGGGGGGGAGGGGGGGGGAGGGGAGGGGGGGGAAAGGAAAGGAAAAGGGGGGGGAAGGGGGAAGAGGGGGAAAAAAAAGGGGGGGGGAAGGAAGGAGGGGGGGGGTTTGGGGGAAAAAAGGGGGGAATGGAAGGGGTCATTGGAAACAGGGGCCAATACATCACCCTCACCCGTTGTGGACAATTCAGTGCGTCTGTAAAGAAAATGAGAGACATATATGTTAATATACATTAATACTGTCACAGGTTTATAAAGAAGTCGCATTCACGATTCAGGCCATGTGGTGTTAGTGTCCCCAGTTTATGGATCCAGTAAGCCTCTCTCTGTCTCAGGAGGAGTATCCGGTTTCCTCCTCTCCTTGGTTGATCGATTTGTTCCAAGATCTGGAAGCGCAATTGAGAAATCTGGTGTTTCTTTTCCACAAAATGTTGAGGTATGGGAAGAAAGGTATGGCCTAGTCTGATTGTGGACTTATGTTTGCTTATCCGTTCCCTGATATGTTGTGTTGTCTCGCCGACGTATCCAAGGCCGCAAGGACATTTTATTAAGTAAACCACGAAGCTCGATTCGCAAGTGTAGAAACCTTTAATTGCCATAGCTTTTCCGGTGCGTGGGTGTGTGGCGTATTCACCTTTAATAACGCTGGAGCAGTGGGCACAGTGTAAGCACGGATATGTCCCTTGTCTTTTACTGCGTAGAAAGGTTTATTTTGGGGGTCTTGAGAAACTACCTATATCTGCTTTGATCAATTTGTCCCTAATATTGACTGGTCTTTTGTAGCAAGTCAATGGATATTGTTGGAATTCTTTAATGTCTGGGTAAGCTTTGGAGAGTAATGACCAGTTCTTTTTAAGGGCCTGCTGTATTTTGGGCATAAGGGGATGATTCTGTTTGGTTTGGGGTAATGTTGATGGGTTTTTGAGATCCAGGAGAGATTTATCTAGGATGGCTTTTGGGTAACCTCTCTGTATAAACCTGTCGGTCATGTTGTCAAACCTGATGTTTTTGGTAGTAGTATCCGTGACTATCCGATTGACCCGAGTATATTGTGACCGTGGTAGTGATTTTTTTGTGGCTCTTGGGTGACAGCTATTGTATAGGAGGAGACTATTGCGGTCTGTGGGTTTATGGTAAAGGTCTATATTAAGTGACCCAGGTTGGTCAATTTTAACAAGGGTGTCGAGGAAACTAATTTCCTTTTTGCTGGTATGTGAGGTGAATCCTAGCTCGCTATGGATGTGATTGAGATCTTTGATGAAACTATCTATGGTGGAGGTTGGGCCCTTCCAAATGCAGAAAATGTCGTCTATGAAGCGAAGCCATATGTGGGCATGTTGTTGGAACAGGGGATGTGTATAGACGTGGTCTTCCTCGAAATTGATCATAAATGCATTTGCATATGGAGGGGCCACATTAGACCCCATGGCGGTACCCCTCTTCTGGCCATAATAGGTATCCCCAAAGAGAAAGAAGTTTTTTGTCAGTAAAATTTCAAGTAGTTTTAAACAGCATTCCTGTTGTGTGTTGCTGAGGGTGGAATGTTTGGTGAGGAAATTAGCTGTGGCCTGTATGCCTTTCTCATGTGTAATGGATGTGTAAAGGCTGGACCCCGAAGGGCTGTGGCGATGCGTAGGACTTAAAAAGCTCTGCATGTCCTCCATCAACAACACGTCTGTAAAGCATCCTGTCCTTGCCGGCGTGGTCGTGGTAGGAGGAGGATTACTTTCACCTCTTCCCCTGTTAGATTCCCATTGTGCTGTGACATCACCCTTATACGCTGTGTAAAGCATACTTTTTAATTTATTTTGGAACTGCTGCATCCTTTCCGACTTCCGGTAATTCAGTAACATTTCAGGCACTTTCTGCTTATACCGGGGTCTAGTAGCATGGCCACCTAGTACAGGTCATTCTCCTTCAGCCTTTTTATACGAGGGTTCCTCAACAGGCACGACAGCATGAAAGACCCCATTTGCACAAGGTTGGATGCCGAGCTACTCATGTCCGGTTCGTCGTCCTCACTAATCTCACTGAAGGTATGTTCTTCCCCCGAGCCCAGTACAACACCACGGGTACCAGATAGGTGACAACGAGCACCCTGGGATGCCTGCTGTGGTTGGTCTTCCTCCTCCTCAAAGCCACATTCCTCCTCTGACTCCTCTTCCTCAAACTCCTCTTCCAGCGTTGCCGCAGGTCCAGCAAGCGATGCTGATATGGCTGTTTCTGGTGGTGATGGTGACCACAACTCTTCCTCTTCCTCTTCACGCTCATCTACGGCCTGATCCAGCACTCTTCGCAGGGCACGCTCCAGGAAGAAAACAAATGGGATGATGTCGCTGATGGTGCCTTCAGTGCGACTGACTAGGTTTGTCACCTCCTCAAAAGGACGCATGAGCCTACAGGCAATGCGCATGAGCGTCCTGTAACGTGGCAAAAAAATTCCCAGCTCCGCAGAGGCTGTCCTAGCACCCCGGTCATACAAATACTCGTTGACGGCTTTTTCTTGTTGGAGCAGGCAGTCGAACAATAGGAGAGTTGAATTCCAACGTGTCGGGCTGTCGCAAATCAAGTGCCTCACTGGCATGTTGTTTCGCCGCTGGATATCTGAAAAGTGCGCCATGGCCATGTGGGAACGCCTGAAATGGCCACACACCTTCCTGGCCTGCTTGAGGACGTCCAGTAAGCCTGGGTACTTATGCACAAAGCGTTGTACAATCAAATTACACACATGTACCATGCACGACACATGTGTCAACTTGCCCAAATCCAATGCCGCCAACAAATTGCTTCCGTTGTCACACACCACTTTGCAGTTGGTGCGGAGTCAGCCACTGATCCACCTGTGCGTTCAGGGTGGACAGGAGTGCTGGTCCGGTGTGACTCTCTGCTTTCAGGCAAGTCAACCCCAAGACAGCGTGACACTGTCGTATCCGGGATGCGGAATAGCCCCTGGGGAGCTGGGGGGTGCAGTTGATGTGGAGCAAGACGCAGCCGCAGAAGAGGACTCATCCGAGGAGGTTATCGAAGAGGATGGGGTAGGAGGAGTAGAGGAGGTGGCAGCAGGCCTGCCTACAAGTCGTGGCGGTGTCACCAACTCCTCAGCAGAGCCACGCATTCCATGCTTGGCAGCCATCAGCAGGTTTACCCAATGCGCAGTGTAGGTGATATACCTGTCCTGACCGTGCTTTGCAGACCAGGTATCAGTGGTCAGATGGTTGAGAGGGGGCAAGGAGGACAGCAGTGGTTGACGTGCCTGAAGATGTTGGACCAGGAGGAGGATGGTGGCTTTGAGCTTGTGTGCTGCTTCTACTCGTCATCATGTGTTGATCCCATAGGCGTTTGTGATGTGCAATCATGTGCCTTCGCAAACCAGTTGTACCTAGGTGGGTGTTGGATTTCCCACGACTCAGTTTCTTTTGGCACAGGTTGCAAATGGCATCGCTGCTATCAGAGGCAGATACACAAAAAAAATGCCACACTGCTGAGCTTTGCAATGATGGCATTCTGGTGGTGGCAACAGCATGCGTTAATTGGCGTGCGGTCTAGCTGACCCAGGGTGCCAATACATGCTGTCTGACTGTGCCACTAGATCCTTGCGACGACCTCCCACTGCTTCCAACTCGTCTCCTCCTCCTTTCTGTCTCCCTATCTGAACTTTCCCCCTGTTCTTCTTCTCTTCAAGCACTGGTGAGTTGACACTCTGAACTTGCAGGGCCTGAAACACACACGCTTGCAGGCAACTGACTGCTATTCTATTACAGTCAAAATAGTAGTTTTTTTTAAGTTTAATATACTCTGACACCAGATAGGAGTTGCACTGGTGACACTCTGCATTTGCAGGGCCTGAAACACACACGCTTGCAGGCAACTGTCATGGTCTTACCTTCTTACTGTTCTCCTTCGTTTGACATGTGCTGGCGGCCATCTTGGTTTCTGGGTTTCTTGTAGCCTCCCACCCTGCGGCTTCTCCTTCCCACTGGGAGGAGCTGGATGCCTAGCTCATATATATAGGAGGTCTGTGGCTTCAGTTCCTTGCTTGGTCCTCCTGTGTTCACATGCTTCTAAGACTGCTGCTGCTTCTGGTTCCTGATCCTGGCCTCGTCTGACTACCCTGCTGGTTCCTGATCCTGGCTTCGTCTGACTACCCTGCTGGTTCCTGATCCTGGCCTCGTCTGACTACCCCGCTAGTTCCTGATCCTGGCTTCGTCTGACTACCTTTCTGGTTCCTGACCTCTGGCTACGCAAGACCCTGCTTTGGTTTAGCCATCCGTTTGGACTTTTGCTTACAGCTTTATTTTCAATAAAGCCTTCTTATTTTCCACTTATCTCTTGTTGTACGTCTGGTTCATGGTTCCATGACATTAGGACCAAGCCATGAATTCTGACGGTACAGGGCCATCCTCGCTACCTACGCTGGTTGCCAGACTTGATCAGCAGGATCACCTGTTGGGTCGGTTCGCTGTGGCGTTGCAAACCCTGCTTGAACGCACGGCTCATTTCGCTTCCGTTGCCGATGGGTCGGTTGTCGCTCCTGGGCCCGCTCCTACTGCCGCTCCGGTTGTTGCGCCAGAGTCTACCCCGACACCTGTTGCTGCGCCTGCGGTGTCTCGGGGTATGACCGGTTCTGCCCCCCTTCCACAGCGCTTTGGGGGAGAGCCAACTCAGTGCCGAGGTTTCCTTAACCAGGTGGGCATTTATTTCGAGTTGCTGCCACATACCTTTCCTACTGAGAGATCAAAGGTGGGCTTCTTGATCTCGCTGCTCTCGGACAAGGCCTTGGCCTGGGCCAGCCCTTTATGGGAGAACAACAATCCGGTGGTTGCCGAGTTTTCCGGTTTTGTTGCTTCTCTTCGGAAGGTATTCGATGTGCCGGCTCGTGCTGCCTCTGCTGCGAAGCTCCTTATGTCCATAAGACAGGGTTCACGATCCGTAGCTGAATACGCCATTAAGTTTCGTACCCTGGCAGCAGAGGTGGGCTGGAATAATGAGGCTCTGGTCGCTGCTTTCTCTCATGGTCTTTCGGATGCCTTGAAGGATGAGGTTGCAGCTAAGGACCTACCAGTGGAGCTCGAGTCTCTTATTTCTTTCCTGATTTTGATTGACACCAGACTCAGGGAGAGACCTTCCTTTAAGGAGAGCCTGCGGAGGTCTTCTAACAGATTGGCGCCTACGTTTGCTGTCCCACCCGTGCCTCCCTCTCCTCCCACGCCTCCTGGGGATGACTTGTCTGGGGGTGAACCCATGCAGCTGGGGTTTGCTCGCCTGTCCGAGGGGGAGAGGGTACTCCGGAGACGCGAGGGCCGATGCATGTACTGTGGACTCGGTGGGCATTTTCGGTTGGCATGACCGAACCGTCCGGGAAACGCTCGCACCTGAGATCCTGTCGGGGGCAGATCTTGGGTGGAGTCTCCTCGTCCCCGGTTTCCCGTGTTGACAAACCACTGATCACTGTTGTCCTCTCCTGGGTCGGGGGCTCGGTGACGACCCAGGCGTTGGTGGACTCTGGTGCTGATGGTTTGTTCATTGATAGTGTGTTCGCTGCCGCCAATTCCATTCCTCTGCAGCCTCGAGGTTCCCCACTGGCTCTTGAGTAGGGATGAGCGAACTCGAACTGTATAGTTCGGGTTCGTACCGAATTTTGGGGTGTCCGTGACACGGACCCGAACCCGGACATTTTCGTAAAAGTCCGGGTTCGGGTTCGGTGTTCGTCGCTTTCTTGGCGCTTTTGTGACGCTTTCTTGGCGCTTTTTGAAAGGCTGCAAAGCAGCCAATCAACAAGCGTCATACTACTTGCCCCAAGAGGCCATCACAGCCATGCCTACTATTGGCATGGCTGTGATTGGCCAGAGCACCATGTGACCCAGCCTCTATTTAAGCTGGAGTCACATAGCGCCGCCCGTCACTCTGCTCTGATTAGCGTAGGGAGAGGTTGCGGCTGCGACAGTAGGGCGAGATTAGGCAGATTAACTCCTCCAAAGGACTTGATTAACTGATCGATCTGCAGCTGTGGATCATTGAGCTGCTGATCCTCAATTGCTCACTGTTTTTAGGCTGCACAGACCGTTTGTCAGTCTCATTTTTCTGGGGTGATCGGCGGCCATTTTGTGTCTTGTGGTGCGCCAGCACAAGCTGCGACCAAGTGCATTTAACCCTCAATGGTGTGGTTGTTTTTTGGCTAAAGCCTACATCAGGGTGAAGCTGTCACACCAAGTGCATTTAACCAGCAATAGTCTGTTCATTTTTTGGCCATATACAAAATCAGGGGCAAGCTGCGCCTGTCACCAAGTGCATTTAACCCTCAATGGTGTGGTTGTTTTTTGGCTAAAGCCTACATCAGGGTGAAGCTGTGACACCAAGTGCATTTAACCAGCAATAGTCTGTTCATTTTTTGGCCATATACAAAATCAGGGGCAAGCTGCGCCTGTCACCAAGTGCATTTAACCCTCAATGGTGTGGTTGTTTTTTGGCTAAAGCCTACATCAGGGTGAAGCTGTCACACCAAGTGCATTTAACCAGCAATAGTCTGTTCATTTTTTGGCCATATACAAAATCAGGGGCAAGCTGCGCCTGTCACCAAGTGCATTTAACCCTCAATGGTGTGGTTGTTTTTTGGCTAAAGCCTACATCAGGGTGAAGCTGTCACACCAAGTGCATTTAACCAGCAATAGTCTGTTTATTTTTTGGCCATATCCCAGTCTAATTCTGTCACTAAATCCATACCGGTCACCCAGCGCCTAAATACTAGGCCTCAAATTTATATCCAGCTAAATCTGTCCCTAGTGCTGTAGCTGGGCGAGTTATTTAGTGTCCGTTCAAGCACATTTCTTGTTCTGGGTTGAAATACAATTCCCAATTTAGCAATTTCATAATTTAGTGGTTCCTGCTATATCAGAGCTATTTGAAATCTATCCCAAAAAGGGTATATAATATTGAAGGTGCACATTGGGTCATTCAGAATAACTTCACACACACCCGCTACTGTGTATTTCCAAGTCTAATTCTGTCACTAAACCCATACCTGTCACCCAGCGCCTAAATACTAGGCCTCAAATTTAAATCCCTCTAAATCTCTCGTTACCGCTGTACTGTTGTTGCTGGGCAAGATATTTAGTGTCCGTCAAAGCACATTTTTTGTTCTGGGTTGAAGTACAATTCCCAATTTAGCAATTTCATAATTTAGTGGTTCCTGCTATATCAGAGCTATTTGGAATCTATCCCTAAAAGGGTATATAATATTGAAGGTGCACATTGGGTCATTCAGAATAACTTCACACACACCCGCTACTGTGTATTTCCAAGTCTAATTCTGTCACTAAACCCATACCTGTCACCCAGCGCCTAAATACTAGGCCTCAAATTTAAATCCCTCTAAATCTCTCGTTACCGCTGTACTGTTGTTGCTGGGCAAGATATTTAGTGTCCGTCAAAGCACATTTTTTGTTCTGGGTTGAAGTACAATTCCCAATTTAGCAATTTCATAATTTAGTGGTTTCTGCTATATCAGAGCTATTTGAAATCTATCCCTAAAAGGGTATATAATATTGAAGGTGCACATAGGGTCATTCAGAATAACTTCACACACACGCTTCTGTGCATTTCCAAGTCTAATTCTGTCACTAAATCCATACCGGTGACCCAGCGCCTAAATACTAGGCCTCAAATTTAAATCCCTCTAAATCTCTCGTTACCCACCGCTGTACTGTTGTTGCTGGGCAAGATATTTAGTGTCCGTCAAAGCACATTTTTTGTTCTGGGTTGAAGTACAATTCCCAATTTAGCAATTTCATAATTTAGTGGTTTCTGCTATATCAGAGCTATTTGAAATCTATCCCTAAAAGGGTATATAATATTGAAGGTGCACATAGGGTCATTCAGAATAACTTCACACACACGCTTCTGTGCATTTCCAAGTCTAATTCTGTCACTAAATCCATACCGGTGACCCAGCGCCTAAATACTAGGCCTCAAATTTAAATCCCTCTAAATCTCTCGTTACCCACCGCTGTACTGTTGTTGCTGGGCAAGATATTTAGTGTCCGTCAAAGCACATTTTTTGTTCTGGGTTGAAGTACAATTCCCAATTTAGCAATTTCATAATTTAGTGGTTTCTGCTATATCAGAGCTATTTGAAATCTATCCCTAAAAGGGTATATAATATTGAAGGTGCACATAGGGTCATTCAGAATAACTTCACACACACGCTTCTGTGCATTTCCAAGTCTAATTCTGTCACTAAATCCATACCGGTGACCCAGCGCCTAAATACTAGGCCTCAAATTTAAATCCCTCTAAATCTCTCGTTACCCACCGCTGTACTGTTGTTGCTGGGCAAGATATTTAGTGTCCGTCAAAGCACATTTTTTGTTCTGGGTTGAAGTACAATTCCCAATTTAGCAATTTCATAATTTAGTGGTTTCTGCTATATCAGAGCTATTTGAAATCTATCCCTAAAAGGGTATATAATATTGAAGGTGCACATAGGGTCATTCAGAATAACTTCACACACACGCTTCTGTGCATTTCCAAGTCTAATTCTGTCACTAAATCCATACCGGTGACCCAGCGCCTAAATACTAGGCCTCAAATTTAAATCCCTCTAAATCTCTCGTTACCCACCGCTGTACTGTTGTTGCTGGGCAAGATATTTAGTGTCCGTCAAAGCACATTTTTTGTTCTGGGTTGAAGTACAATTCCCAATTTAGCAATTTCATAATTTAGTGGTTTCTGCTATATCAGAGCTATTTGAAATCTATCCCTAAAAGGGTATATAATATTGAAGGTGCACATAGGGTCATTCAGAATAACTTCACACACACGCTTCTGTGCATTTCCAAGTCTAATTCTGTCACTAAATCCATACCGGTGACCCAGCGCCTAAATACTAGGCCTCAAATTTAAATCCCTCTAAATCTCTCGTTACCCACCGCTGTACTGTTGTTGCTGGGCAAGATATTTAGTGTCCGTCAAAGCACATTTTTTGTTCTGGGTTGAAGTACAATTCCCAATTTAGCAATTTCATAATTTAGTGGTTTCTGCTATATCAGAGCTATTTGAAATCTATCCCTAAAAGGGTATATAATATTGAAGGTGCACATAGGGTCATTCAGAATAACTTCACACACACGCTTCTGTGCATTTCCAAGTCTAATTCTGTCACTAAATCCATACCGGTGACCCAGCGCCTAAATACTAGGCCTCAAATTTAAATCCCTCTAAATCTCTCGTTACCCACCGCTGTACTGTTGTTGCTGGGCAAGATATTTAGTGTCCGTCAAAGCACATTTTTTGTTCTGGGTTGAAGTACAATTCCCAATTTAGCAATTTCATAATTTAGTGGTTTCTGCTATATCAGAGCTATTTGAAATCTATCCCTAAAAGGGTATATAATATTGAAGGTGCACATAGGGTCATTCAGAATAACTTCACACACACGCTTCTGTGCATTTCCAAGTCTAATTCTGTCACTAAATCCATACCGGTGACCCAGCGCCTAAATACTAGGCCTCAAATTTAAATCCCTCTAAATCTCTCGTTACCCACCGCTGTACTGTTGTTGCTGGGCAAGATATTTAGTGTCCGTCAAAGCACATTTTTTGTTCTGGGTTGAAGTACAATTCCCAATTTAGCAATTTCATAATTTAGTGGTTTCTGCTATATCAGAGCTATTTGAAATCTATCCCTAAAAGGGTATATAATATTGAAGGTGCACATAGGGTCATTCAGAATAACTTCACACACACGCTTCTGTGCATTTCCAAGTCTAATTCTGTCACTAAATCCATACCGGTGACCCAGCGCCTAAATACTAGGCCTCAAATTTAAATCCCTCTAAATCTCTCGTTACCCACCGCTGTACTGTTGTTGCTGGGCAAGATATTTAGTGTCCGTCAAAGCACATTTTTTGTTCTGGGTTGAAGTACAATTCCCAATTTAGCAATTTCATAATTTAGTGGTTTCTGCTATATCAGAGCTATTTGAAATCTATCCCTAAAAGGGTATATAATATTGAAGGTGCACATAGGGTCATTCAGAATAACTTCACACACACGCTTCTGTGCATTTCCAAGTCTAATTCTGTCACTAAATCCATACCGGTGACCCAGCGCCTAAATACTAGGCCTCAAATTTAAATCCCTCTAAATCTCTCGTTACCCACCGCTGTACTGTTGTTGCTGGGCAAGATATTTAGTGTCCGTCAAAGCACATTTTTTGTTCTGGGTTGAAGTACAATTCCCAATTTAGCAATTTCATAATTTAGTGGTTTCTGCTATATCAGAGCTATTTGAAATCTATCCCTAAAAGGGTATATAATATTGAAGGTGCACATAGGGTCATTCAGAATAACTTCACACACACGCTTCTGTGCATTTCCAAGTCTAATTCTGTCACTAAATCCATACCGGTGACCCAGCGCCTAAATACTAGGCCTCAAATTTAAATCCCTCTAAATCTCTCGTTACCCCGCTGTACTGTTGTTGCTGGGCAAGATATTTAGTGTCCGTCAAAGCACATTTTTTGTTCTGGGTTGAAGTACAATTCCCAATTTAGCAATTTCATAATTTAGTGGTTCCTGCTATATCAGAGCTATTTGAAATCTATCCCTAAAAGGGTATATAATATTGAAGGTGCACATTGGGTCATTCAGAATAACTTCACACACACCCGCTACTGTGTATTTCCAAGTCTAATTCTGTCACTAAACCCATACCTGTCACCCAGCGCCTAAATACTAGGCCTCAAATTTAAATCCCTCTAAATCTCTCGTTACCGCTGTCCTGTTGTAGCTGGGAAAGTTATTTAGTGCCCGTCAAAGCACATTTTTTGTTCTGGGTTGAAGTACAATTCCCAATTTAGCAATTTCATAATTTAGTGGTTCCTGCTATATCAGAGCTATTTGAAATCTATCCCAAAAAGGGTATATAATATTCAAGGTGCACATTGGGTCATTCAGAATAACTTCACACACACGCTTCTGTGCATTTCCAAGTCTAATTCTGTCACTAAATCCATACCGGTCACCCAGCGCCTAAATACTAGGCCTCAAATTTATATCCCGCTGAATTTGAATACAATACATTGGGCCAAATAATATATTTGTTGTTGTGGTGAACCATAACAATGAGAAAAACATCTAGTAAGGGACGCGGACGTGGACATGGTCGTGGTGGTGTTAGTGGACCCTCTGGTGCTGGGAGAGGACGTGGCCGTTCTGCCACATCCACACGTCCTAGTGTACCAACTACCTCAGGTCCCAGTAGCCGCCAGAATTTACAGCGATATATGGTGGGGCCCAATGCCGTTCTAAGGATGGTAAGGCCTGAGCAGGTACAGGCATTAGTCAATTGGGTGGCCGACAGTGGATCCAGCACGTTCACATTATCTCCCACCCAGTCTTCTGCAGAAAGCGCACAGATGGCGCCTGAAAACCAACCCCATCAGTCTGTCACATCACCCCCATGCATACCAGGGAAACTGTCTCAGCCTCAAGTTATGCAGCAGTCTCTTATGCTGTTTGAAGACTCCGCTGGCAGGGTTTCCCAAGGGCATCCACCTAGCCCTTCCCCAGCGGTGAAAGACATAGAATGCACTGACGCACAACCACTTATGTTTCCTGATGATGAGGACATGGGAATACCACCTCAGCATGTCTCTGATGATGACGAAACACAGGTGCCAACTGCTGCGTCTTTCTGCAGTGTGCAGACTGAACAGGAGGTCAGGGATCAAGACTGGGTGGAAGACGATGCAGGGGACGATGAGGTCCTAGACCCCACATGGAATGAAGGTCGTGCCACTGACTTTCACAGTTCGGAGGAAGAGGCAGTGGTGAGACCGAGCCAACAGCGTAGCAAAAGAGGGAGCAGTGGGCAAAAGCAGAACACCCGCCGCCAAGAGACTCCGCCTGCTACTGACCGCCGCCATCTGGGACCGAGCACCCCAAAGGCAGCTTCAAGGAGTTCCCTGGCATGGCACTTCTTCAAACAATGTGCTGACGACAAGACCCGAGTGGTTTGCACGCTGTGCCATCAGAGCCTGAAGCGAGGCATTAACGTTCTGAACCTGAGCACAACCTGCATGACCAGGCACCTGCATGCAAAGCATGAACTGCAGTGGAGTAAACACCTTAAAACCAAGGAAGTCACTCAGGCTCCCCCTGCTACCTCTTCTGCTGCTGCCGCCTCGGCCTATTCTGCTGCTGCCGCCTCGGCCTCTTCCTCCGCCTCTGGAGGAACGTTGGCACCTGCCGCCCAGCAAACAGGGGATGTACCACCAACACCACCACCACCACCTCCGTCACCAAGCGTCTCAACCATGTCACACGCCAGCGTTCAGCTCTCCATCTCACAAACATTTGATAGAAAGCGTAAATTCCCACCTAGCCACCCTCGATCCCTGGCCCTGAATGCCAGCATTTCTAAACTACTGGCCTATGAAATGCTGTCATTTAGGCTGGTGGACACAGACAGCTTCAAACAGCTCATGTCGCTTGCTGTCCCACAGTATGTTGTTCCCAGCCGGCACTACTTCTCCAAGAGAGCCGTGCCTTCCCTGCACAACCAAGTATCCGATAAAATCAAGTGTGCACTGCGCAACGCCATCTGTAGCAAGGTCCACCTAACCACAGATACGTGGACCAGTAAGCACGGCCAGGGACGCTATATCTCCCTAACTGCACACTGGGTAAATGTAGTGGCAGCTGGGCCCCAGGCGGAGAGCTGTTTGGCGCACGTCCTGCCGCCGCCAAGGATCGCAGGGCAACATTCTTTGCCTCCTGTTGCCACCTCCTCCTTCTCGGCTTCCTCCTCCTCTTCTTCCACCTGCTCATCCAGTCAGCCACACACCTTCACCACCAACTTCAGCACAGCCCGGGGTAAACGTCAGCAGGCCATTCTGAAACTCATATGTTTGGGGGACAGGCCCCACACCGCACAGGAGTTGTGGCGGGGTATTGAACAACAGACCGACGAGTGGTTGCTGCCGGTGAGCCTCAAGCCCGGCCTGGTGGTGTGTGATAATGGGCGAAATCTCGTTGCAGCTCTGGGACTAGCCAATTTGACGCACATCCCTTGCTTGGCGCATGTGCTGAATTTGGTGGTGCAGAAGTTCATTCACAACTACCCCGACATGTCAGAGCTGCTGCATAAAGTGCGGGCCGTCTGTTCGCGCTTCCGGCGTTCACATCCTGCCGCTGCTCGCCTGTCTGCGCTACAGCGTAACTTCGGCCTTCCCGCTCACCGCCTCATATGCGACGTGCCCACCAGGTGGAACTCCACCTTGCACATGCTGGACAGACTGTGCGAGCAGCAGCAGGCCATAGTGGAGTTTCAGCTGCAGCACGCACGGGTCAGTCGCACTACAGAACAGCACCACTTCACCACCAATGACTGGGCCTCCATGCGAGACCTGTGTGCCCTGTTGCGCTGTTTCGAGTACTCCACCAACATGGCCAGTGGCGATGACACCGTTATCAGCGTTACAATACCACTTCTATGTCTCCTTGAGAAAACACTTAGGGCGATGATGGAACAGGAGGTGGCCCAGGAGGAGGAGGAGGAGGATGAGGAAGAGGGGTCATTTTTAGCACTTTCAGGCCAGTCTCTTCGAAGTGACTCAGAGGGAGGTTTTTTGCAACAGCAGAGGCCAGGTACAAATGTGGCCAGCCAGGGCCCACTACTGGAGGACGAGGAGGACGAGGATGAGGAGGAGGTGGAGGAGGATGAGGATGAAGCATGGTCACAGCGGGGTGGCACCCAACGCAGCTCGGGTCCATCACTGGTGCGTGGCTGGGGGGAAAGGCAGGACGATGACGATACGCCTCCCACAGAGGACAGCTTGTCCTTACCCCTGGGCAGCCTGGCACACATGAGCGACTACATGCTGCAGTGCCTGCGCAACGACAGCAGAGTTGCCCACATTTTAACCTGTGCGGACTACTGGGTTGCCACCCTGCTGGATCCACGCTACAAAGACAATGTGCCCACCTTACTTCCTGCACTGGAGCGTGATAGGAAGATGCGCGAGTACAAGCGCACGTTGGTAGACGCGCTACTGAGAGCATTCCCAAATGTCACAGGGGAACAAGTGGAAGCCCAAGGCCAAGGCAGAGGAGGAGCAAGAGGTCGCCAAGGCAGCTGTGTCACGGCCAGCTCCTCTGAGGGCAGGGTTAGCATGGCAGAGATGTGGAAAACTTTTGTCAACACGCCACAGCTAACTGCACCACCACCTGATACGCAACGTGTTAGCAGGAGGCAACATTTCACTAACATGGTGGAACAGTACGTGTGCACACCCCTCCACGTACTGACTGATGGTTCGGCCCCATTCAACTTCTGGGTCTCTAAATTGTCCACGTGGCCAGAGCTAGCCTTTTATGCCTTGGAGGTGCTGGCCTGCCCGGCAGCCAGCGTTTTGTCTGAACGTGTATTCAGCACGGCAGGGGGCGTCATTACAGACAAACGCAGCCGCCTGTCTACAGCCAATGTGGACAAGCTGACGTTCATAAAAATGAACCAGGCATGGATCCCACAGGACCTGTCCGTCCCTTGTCCAGATTAGACATTAACTACCTCCCCATAACCATATATTATTGGACTCCAGGGCACTTCCTCATTCAATCCTATTTTTATTTTCATTTTACCATTATATTGCGATGCTACCCAAAGTTGAATGAACCTCTCCTCTGCCTGTGTGCTAGGCCTAAATATATGCCAATGGACTGTTGCAGTGGTGGCTGACATGAAGCCTGATTCTCTGCTATGACATGCAGACTAATTCTCTGCTGACATGAAGCCAGATTGTCTGTTACGGGACCTCTCTCCTCTGCCTGGGTGCTGGGCCTAAATTTATGACAATGGACTGTTGCAGTGGTGGCTGACGTGAAGCCTGATTCTCTGCTATGACATGCAGACTGATTCTCTGCTGACATGAAGCCAGATCCTCTGTTACGGGACCTCTCTCCTCTGCCTGGGTGCTGGGCCTAAATTTATGACAATGGACTGTTGCAGTGGTGGCTGACGTGAAGCCTGATTCTCTGCTATGACATGCAGACTGATTCTCTGCTGACATGAAGCCAGATCCTCTGTTACGGGACCTCTCTCCTCTGCCTGGGTGCTGGGCCTGAATATATGCCAATGGACTGTTGCAGTGGTGGGTGACGTGAAGCCTCATTCTCTGCTATGACATGCAGACTAATTCTCTGCTGACATGAAGCCAGATTGTCTGTTACGGGACCTCTCTCCTCTGCCTGTGTGTGCTGGGCCTAAATATATGCCAATGGACTGTTGCAGTGGTGGCTGACGTGAAGCCTCATTCTCTGCTATGACATGCAGACTGATTCTCTGCTGACATGAAGCCAGATCCTCTGTTACGGGACCTCTCTCCTCTGCCTGGGTGCTGGGCCTAAATTTATGACAATGGACTGTTGCAGTGGTGGCTGACGTGAAGCCTGATTCTCTGCTATGACATGCAGACTGATTCTCTGCTGTCATGAAGCCAGATTGTCTGTTACGGGACCTTTCTCCTCTACCTGGGTTCTGGGCCTAAATTTATGAAAATTGACTCTTACAGTGGTGGGTGACGTGAAGCCTGATTCTCTGCTATGATATGAAGACTGATTCTCTGCTGACATGAAGCCAGATTGTCTGTTACGGGACCTTTCTCCTCTGCCTGGGTTCTGGGCCTAAATTTATGAAAATTGACTCTTACAGTGGTGGGTGACGTGAAGCCTGATTCTCTGCTATGATATGAAGACTGATTCTCTGCTGACATGAAGCCAGATTGTCTGTTACGGGACCTTTCTCCTCTGCCTGGGTTCTGGGCCTAAATTTATGAAAATTGACTCTTACAGTGGTGGGTGACGTGAAGCCTGATTCTCTGCTATGATATGAAGACTGATTCTCTGCTGACATGAAGCCAGATTGTCTGTTACGGGACCTTTCTCCTCTGCCTGGGTTCTGGGCCTAAATTTATGAAAATTGACTCTTACAGTGGTGGGTGACGTGAAGCCTGATTCTCTGCTATGATATGAAGACTGATTCTCTGCTGACATGAAGCCAGATTGTCTGTTACGGGACCTTTCTCCTCTGCCTGGGTTCTGGGCCTAAATTTATGAAAATTGACTCTTACAGTGGTGGGTGACGTGAAGCCTGATTCTCTGCTATGATATGAAGACTGATTCTCTGCTGACATGAAGCCAGATTCTCTGTTACGGGACCTCTCTCCTCTGCCTGGGTGCTGGGCCTAAATTTATGACAATGGACTGTTGCAGTGGTGGCTGACGTGAAGCCTGATTCTCTGCTATGACATGCAGACTGATTCTCTGCTGACATGAAGCCAGATTCTCTGTTACGGGACCTCTCTCCTCTGCCTGTGTGTGTGCTGGGCCTAAATATATGCCAATGGACTGTTGCAGTGGTGGCTGACGTGAAGCCTCATTCTCTGCTATGACATGCAGACTAATTCTCTGCTGACATGAAGACAGATTCTCTGTTACGGGACCTCTCTCCTCTGCCTGGGTGCCGGGGCCTAAATATCTGAGAATGGACTGTTCCAGTGGTGGGTGACGGGAAGCCAGATTCTCTGCTATGGAACCTCTCTCCAATTGATTTTGGTTAATTTTTATTTATTTAATTTTTATTTTAATTCATTTCCCTATCCACATTTGTTTGCAGGGGATTTACCTACATGTTGCTGCCTTTTGCAGCCCTCTAGCTCTTTCCTGGGCTGTTTTACAGCCTTTTTAGTGCCGAAAAGTTCGGGTCCCCATTGACTTCAATGGGGTTCGGGTTCGGGACGAAGTTCGGATCGGGTTCGGATCCCGAACCCGAACATTTCCGGGATGTTCGGCCGAACTTCTCGAACCCGAACATCCAGGTGTTCGCTCAACTCTACTCTTGAGGCGATAAACGTCAGACCCCTTCTGCCGCCACACGTGACTCATGAGACCCTTCCAGTGGGGATAGCCATTGGTGCCGTTCACAGAGAGTCGGTCTGTCTCCAGGTGATTTCGTCTCCACACTACTCGGTGGTCTTGGGGTACCCCTGGCTCCAGAAGCATAATCCGACTTTCGATTGGAGATCGGCCGAGATCCTCTCGTGGTCACCGCAGTGTGGGGCTAGTTGCATCCATGGGCCTGTCAAGTTGCTGTGTACTTCCTCTGACTCTCTGTTGCCTCCTGAATACGAAGAGTACCGGGATGTATTCGATAAGGTGCGCGCGGTTGCCCTTCCTCCGCACCGCCCATACGATTGTGCCATAGAGTTACAATCTGGTGCCGTTCCTCCTCGTGGCAAAGTCTATCCACTGTCGGTAGCGGAGAATGAGGCCATGGAGGAGTACGTGAGGGAGGCGCTTTCACGCGGACACATTCGCAAATCCTCGTCCCCGGCAGGGGCTGGATTTTTCTTTGTGAAAAAGAAGGGCGGTGAGTTGAGGCCTTGCATCGATTACAGGGGTCTCAATCGCATCACGATCAAGAACGCTTAGCCGATACCCTTGATTTCCGAGCTGTTCGATCGCCTCAAAGGGGCCACGGTCTTTACCAAACTCGACCTGAGGGCGGCATATAACCTGGTAAGGATCAAGGCGGGCGATGAGTGGAAGACCGCGTTTAACACCAGGACCGGTCATTATGAATCCTTGGTTATGCCCTTTGGGTTGTGCAATGCGCCCGCAGTCTTCCAGGAATTCATCAACGATGTTTTCCGTGACCTGTTGCAGCAGTGTGTGGTGGTCTATTTGGATGACATCTTGGTATATTCTGAATCCATGGAGGCCCACATTATGGATGTCAGACGAGTGTTGCAACGGTTACGAGAGAACAGGCTGTTCGGTAAGCTTGAGAAATGCGAATTTCACCGATCCCAGGTAACCTTCTTAGGTTACATCATTTCCGCCTAGGGGTTCTCCATGGATCCTGAGAAGGTTTCGGCTGTCTTACAGTGGCCCCAGCCCAGTGGTCTCCGTGCCCTGCAGCGCTTTTTGGGCTTCGCCAATTATTATCAGAAGTTCATCAGGGACTTTTCTATGCTAGCCAAGCCTCTCACGGATCTGACCAGGAAGGGCAGTAATTTCCAGGTCTGGCCGCTCGAGGCCATCCGAGCTTTTGAGGCTCTAAAGTCCGCCTTTGTGTCGGCTCCGATTCTGTCGCATCCCAACCCTGGGTTGCCCTTTGTCCTCGAGGTGGACGCGTCTGAGACGGGAGTAGGCGCCATTCTGTCTCAGCGTAGAACACCAGAGGGCCCTCTGCTTCCTTGTGGGTTTTACTCCCGGAAACTGTCTTCCGCGGAGTGCAACTATCAGATTGGTGACAGGGAGTTATTGGCCATCGTGCAGGCCCTTAAAGAATGGAGGCACTTGCTCGAGGGTTCGGTGGTTCCGGTTCTCATCCTGACGGACCACAAGAATCTGACCTACCTTTCTGAGGCCAAGAGATTGACACCACGTCAGGCCAGATGGGCTCTGTTCTTGTCACGTTTTAATTACGTGGTCTCCTACCTACCCGGTTCCAAGAACATCAGAGCGGATGCCTTATCACGGCAGTACTCCGAGCTGTCCGGGGAGGAGGCGATTCCGACTTCGGTCATACCTCCGAATCAGATCCTGGCCGCCATTCGCACCAGCCTGACCTCTCCCCTGGGTGAGCAGATTTTGGCGGCTCAATCTGGTGCTCCCTCTGGGAGACCCAACGGCAGATGTTTTGTGCCTGAGGAGTTGCGCACTCGGTTGTTGCGAACCTACCATAACTCCAAGGCCGCGGGGCATCCTGGAAAGAATCAGCTGTCCTGGGCTGTTTCACGTCTGTTCTGGTGGCCTTCTCTACGTTCCGACATCGCCGCATATGTAGCGGCATGCTCCGTTTGTGCCCAGAGTAAGTCCCCTCGGCACCTTCCGTTGGGCCTTTTGCAACCCATAGCCACCGGGGAGCGCCCATGGTCACACCTGGGGATGGATTTCATTGTGGACCTCCCTGCATCCCGAGGCCATACGGTCATTCTCATGATTGTGGATCGGTTTTCCAAAATGTGCCACTGTGTTCCTCTCAAGAAGTTACCCTCTGCACAAGAGTTGGCCACGATTTTCGCCAGGGAGGTCTTCCGGTTGCACGGTTTGCCCAAGGAGATTGTGTCGGATCGGGGGAGTCAGTTTGTGTCCAGGTTCTGGCGCGCCTTTTGCTCCCAGTTGGGGATTCATCTCTCTTTCTCCTCGGCCTACCACCCTCAGTCCAATGGGGCCGCAGAACGATCCAATCAGGCCTTGGAGCAATTCCTTCGTTGCTATGTCTCCGATCACCAAGACAATTGGGTTGACCTCCTGCCTTGGGCTGAGTTTGCCAGGAACACGGCGGTGAACTCTTCCTCTGGGACGTCTCCCTTCATGGCCAATTATGGGTTCCAACCTGCCGTGTTACCGGAGGTATTCTCTCCCCAGGATATTCCGGCTGTGGAGGATCACCTTTCCGTCCTACGTGCTTCTTGGGTACAGATCCAGAGGTCCCTTGAGGTCTCTGCGCAGCGCCAGAGACTCCAGGCTGATCGCAGACGAGCGCCCGCTCCTTCCTACCAGGTCGGAGACCGTGTATGGTTGTCCACCCGCAACCTCAACCTTCGAGTGCCCACTCCCAAGCTGGCGCCTCGCTTTGTTGGTCCCTTCCGAGTGCTTCGCAGGGTAAACCCGGTAGCCTATGCCCTTGCGCTTCCTCCTGGCATGCGGAACTCCAACGTGTTTCATGTCTCCCTGTTGAAGCCATTGGTGTGTAATCGTTTCACTTCCTCGGTTCCTCGGCCCCGTCCGGTCCAAGTGGGCAATCGTGAGGAATATGAGGTGAGCAATATCCTGGACTCACGCCTGGTCCGCGGTCAGTTGCAGTTTTTGGTCCATTGGCGTGGTTATGGTCCAGAGGAGCGTTCCTGGGTTCCCTCCGCAGATGTCCATGCTCCTGCTTTGCTCCGAGCCTTCCACGCACGCTTCCCTCAGAAACCGTTCCTTACTCCGCGGAGGAGGGGCCCTTGAGGGGGAGGTACTGTCATGGTCTTACCTTCTTGCTGTTCTCCTTCGTTTGACATGTGCTGGCGGCCATCTTGGTTTCTGGGTTTCTTGTAGTCCTCCCACCCTGCGGCTTCTCCTTCCCACTGGGAGGAGCTGGATGCCTAGCTCATATATATAGGAGGTCTGTGGCTTCAGTTCCTTGCTTGGTCCTCCTGTGTTCACATGCTTCTAAGACTGCTGCTGCTTCTGGTTCCTGATCCTGGCCTCGTCTGACTACCCTGCTGGTTCCTGATCCTGGCTTCGTCTGACTACCCTGCTGGTTCCTGATCCTGGCCTCGTCTGACTACCCCGCTGGTTCCTGATCCTGGCTTCGTCTGACTACCCTTCTGGTTCCTGACCTCTGGCTATGCAAGACCCTGCTTCGGTTTAGCCATCCGTTTGGACTTTTGCTTACAGCTTTATTTTCAATAAAGCCTTCTTATTTTCCACTTATCTCTTGTTGTACGTCTGGTTCATGGTTCCATGACACCCCTAACTTTGTCATTGGTTCCGATATGGACCATGACCGCTGGATCTTCTCCAGCCCCTCCCAGTAATCTGTCAACCCGATCCGCGATGTGTCAAACTCTAGCGCCAGGAAGACAGCACACTGTCCTCCCCATGCTGTTCTTGAACCATTTCAGAGGTGTTTCCATCAATTTCTGACATTTTTATGTGAACCAGACACCCTCCCCTCTTCAGACCAGGGCATGCCTGGTTTAATGCTCGGGTTCTCCCATTGACTTCCATTGCATCCGAGGTGTTCTACCCGAGCATCTGAGCACTTTGGTGCTCGATCAACACTAGAAACTATTTAATATATGACAGGAACTGAATGATGATGGCAAATAGATGAAGGAGATGGCAGTCTGGCAATGGTGATAGTATACAGATGATTGAGTGGATGAGTGATGGTTAACAGAAATAAAGACACTGACAGAAATAAACTCTGATCTTCAGTACTAACCAAACTAGACAATAAGAAGGATCTAGAGATAAATCAAAAACTAAACTCAGCATAATTACAGAATACATAAGGAAACAATAAACAACTTTAGTGATTGCAGCAATGAAAGGCAGGAGGACTTATGGTCCCGAGCTACATTGACACAACACAAACTAGGAATAGGATACCAGAAGTACAAAGGACTATGGATACAAATTCACAGAGCTCAAGCTATATATGCCAGACAGATGAGGAACATGAACAGTTAAAGGTAGATTGACCAACCAAAAACTTCTCACTAAATTAACCAAGCTGGGAAAGCTGATCATCCTACCAGAGATCAGATGTAAGGCAGTTGCATAGCCGCTACCCTAGGCAATTCTAGTAAACAGGAAAAAAAAACAGGCAATGGGGAAATCCCTGCCTCTTATAACAAGAACCAGACATCTTCACAATGTGGTATACAGTAATATACAGTCGGTTGTGTCGGTAAACAGAATTAACCCCTTAAAGCATAATGCCGTACATATATGGCATTTAGCACCCGCAATTGTATGGACTGAGCTGCTGCGGTGAGCACGCTCCATTTGTGGTGGGTGCCGGTTGTATCATACAGCCGGAATCCAGCCACAATGGTGGGGAACGGCCGAACCCTGTCATTTAACTCTTTAGATCCTGTGATCTATGCTGATCACAATGCCGATTTTTCAGTTCTTCCAATTCTATTCTTTTGTGTTTTTGACTTTTATTTATTACAGCTATTAAAATAATTGTGTATATTCTTTTTGTACACGTGTGACTTCTTTCATTTCTTTTTTTTTATTGTAATACTTTACAGAGATGTATGCATACATTACTACCTAGCTATCCGTGAATAAAGGTATGGACTAAAAGATGAGCTGAGTCTAAAAGTTCCCATACACATTGGTCTAATCAAAACAGATGATTTCAACAAAAATTGACTTTCATCAGGTGAACTTTTATAATGAATGATCGTTTTAGCTGACTGATGACAGACCATTATCGTCTGCACAGAAGTTGACCGTGTTTTAAATTTTTGCCCGATAGTCGGTTAAAAGATCTTTCTTTAAAAAGAAAGATTGTTAGTGGATGAAAGATCTTTCTTTAAGATAACAGTTCAAGAAAAATCTTTTGTCCATCACATGTTGTCATTGAAAATATCTACCCAGCATCAACAACCATAATGGCCAATATACAGGTGCATCTCAATAAATTAGAAGAGCATCGAAAATTTAATTCATTTCAGTAAATCAATTCAAAGAGTGAAACTCGTATATTCTTTAGATTCATTACACACAGGGTGATCTATTTCAAGTGTTTATTTCTTTTAATGCTGATGATTATGGCTTACAGCTAATGAAAACCCAAAAGTCAGTATCTCAGAAAATTAGAATATTGTGAAAAAGCTCAATATTGTAGACTCATGGTGTCAAGCTCTAATCAGCTAATCAACACAAAACACCTGCAAAGGTTTCCTAAGTCTTCAAATGGTCCCTCAGTCTGATTCAGTAGACTACACAATCTTGGGAAAGAATGCTGACTTGACAGTTGTCCAGAAGACAGTCATTGACACCATCCATAAGGAAGGGAAATAACAAAAGGTAATTTCTGAAGAAACTGGCTGTTCACAGAGTCCCGTATCAAAGAATATTATTGGATAGTTGAGTGGAAGGAAAAAGTGTGGTAGGAAAAAGTGCACAAGCAATAGGGATAAGCACAGCTTTGTATTGTCAGGAAAAGGCCATTCAACAATTTGGGGGAAATTCACAAGGAGTGGACTGCGACTGGAGTCAGTGCTTTAAGAGCCACCACACACAGACATATACAGGACATGTATCTCAGGTACTGTTCATTACAGACAAGTTCTGTTTTGTGATTTGATGTTTTTCTCCCTGTTGCTGATTTATAGGGAATGTAAAGCAAATGTTCTCTCTTAGTTCCATGACATACAACTGCACCTTGTAAAACACTGACACAGGTCACTAACTTTTTAAGATTACGTAATAAACCAGGATAGAAGTCAGACTGTTGTCTTCTAATATGATTGCTTTTTGGATGACATTTTACACTCTCTATTACTTTCAAGTTATAAGGTATCTAGCTATAGCTACCAATGGATTAGTGGCTAAAAAATTCCATAATTAGCGTTAACTTCATGAGCTTAGTGTGCAATAACTTTAATTAATCACACCATTAAATAGAAAGTCAACATTATCTGATAGAGGGAATGTTACTCTTTTTCAGTCTAAAGTTATCATTGAAATATGCATAAAAAGATCAGCAAGTAATTAAGAGGCAATAGTTCACATTATATATTTTTTAAATTACAGTTTTATTATACAGGTGCTGTGGATAGGGATGAGTTCTGTGGGATCCATGCCTGGTTCATTTTAATGAACATGAGCTTGTCCACTTTGGCTGTGGACAGGTGGCTGTGCTTGTCTGTGATCACTCCCCTGCCGTGATGAACACACTTTCGGACAATACACTGGCCGCAGGGCAGGCCAGGACCTACAAAGTGTAAAGGACAAGCTCAGGCCATGTGCTCAATTTGGATACCTAGAAGTTGAATGGGACAGACCCATCAGTACATGCAGACGTGTGGACACGTACTGTTCCACCGCGTTGATGAAATGCTGCCTCCTGCTAAGACGTTCGGTATCAGCTGGTGGCACTTGTTGTTGTGGCATGCTGACAACGCTTTTCCACATTTCAGCCATGCTAACCCTTACTTCTGAGGTGCTGATGGTGCCCTATCTGCGTTGGCGACTTATTCCTCCTCCTCTGCCTTCACCTTGAGCGTCCAATAAGCCCCTGCTGTCAGGTGGGAATGCAATCAGCAGCGCGTCTACCATCATTCGCTTGTAATCGTGCAGTACAGACCCGAACTTTGCAGTTCGTGTTCGCTCAACACTAGCGGTTGATAAATGTAGAGCAAGGATAATTCGAGCAAGCTTCATTACATAGAAAACTACTCAAAAACTTTCACTTGACTTTAATAAAAATCCAATAACAGTGACTAATGATACATTGAAGTAGGAAGTTTATTGCGCATATTATTATAATAATCAGCTGCAAAAGTGGATGGTTGTGCACTATGGAAAGATCTACTGTAGTTTCAAATCCTTCTCATATTTTCTACATGTAACATAGCTTCAGAATTCACTTCCCCCAACATTTACAAGGGTGCATTTTTCAGTCTATTACGGTTCACGCACAAAGGGGTTTTTCGGTACTTAGATATTGCTGGACTATCCTCAGGATAGGTCATCAATAGCAGATCAATGAGGGTCTGATAACTAGCAGCCTAGCCAATCAACTGTTTCAAGGAGCCGCCTGTGACAGACATTATACAGAGGATGGAGTTGGAAGCAGAAGGTTCTGTCCACTGTGTATTGGCTGTGCAGGGATAGAGCAGCTCAGCTCCCAATTAGGTGAAAGGCAGTTAAAGGGATTTTCCTACCTAAGACAATGGGGGCTATTTCCGTCGGCCCCATAGAAATGAATGGGAGCGGTGGCCACGCAAGCGGTGCGCTCCCATTCACTACTGCGGGGAGAGTGCTTGGTGGTGGAGTGCATTAGCGGCAGGATGGATCCGACAGGCTGTTCACCCGACGGAACAGCCTGCCGGAAGTCTGTGCCGCTAGTGTGAAAGTAGCCTTAACTAGGATGTTTTTGGGCATCACAGGACAACACAGTAGTAACTTGAACAATAGTCTTTCTAAGCTCAAGTGTAGTGTTGAGCGAGAATATTTGAACAGTTAATTTTAATCGCAAATATCGGCACTTTGAGAATTTGCGATTATTTAGAATATAGTGCTATATGTTCGTAATGACGAATATTTGTCATTTTTTTTCCATCTGAACACATGATTCCTCTCTGCTTCTTGCTTGTGGGCTAATGAGTCATTGGCTCACAAGCAACTTAAGCAGGGAGGAATCATGTGTTCAGATAGAAAAAATGACGAATATTCTAAAAACGAATATATAGAACTATATTATATAGTGCTATATATTCGACTTTGGCCCACGCCTGTATTGAGCGCGCAATATTCGCATTATGCAATCATTACCTTGCCAATTTTTGCGTAAAAAAAAAGAATGTAGAATATAACGAATATACGAATTCGCTAATATATGATGAATATTCTACAAAATATTTGCTAAATATCACAAATTCAAATATGACCCCTGCCGCTCATCACTACTCAAGTGGGGCATCAAGCTTAGCAGTTACAAAGTTCTCATAAAAGGCAACTGGCTTAATGGTTACTGTCTCATGTGAGACAACAAGCTTTGAAAGCACAGGCTTAGGCTACTGTAACACCTCCGCTGTGAAACTCTGGCATGGCTGTTCCAGCAAACAAGTGGAGAATCGGCCGGACACAAACCGTTGCATGCATTATACTTAATAGAGTCGGGGGACATTCCAGAACAGCCTGCCGAAATTCATACCAGAGGTGTGAAAGTAGCCTTAGTTACAGACAAAAGGTCTGGTGAACACACAAGATCTTTCATCCATCACCTGGTGTCATTGAACATGTTAAACAACCGTAATAGTGATCAATATAGATGAAAATGTGTATGGCTGTGTCTGTGAAATGATCATTCATCCAGCCTTAATGGGTGATGTCAAATTTTCACTGGAGTCTCCCTCCCATTGACAGTAATGAAGAAGTCTGATGCTCTCCACGTGGCACATTCTGTGCAATCTACTACAGGCCATGGATCCTCTCTCTGTGTGACATTCTAGCGCAAATTCTGCACAAGTAAATTCTCACTGTATTTCCAATCCAGACTGTCTGTACTTAGCACAGTTGGTATGCCACACTCTACACTGGTATTTACTGGTTTTTATAATTCATCTACTTATTGCAATCTGGCCTGATCTGTTTCTCCTGACCAACATGGATGAAAGTCGGCTATCCCAGTACTATTAGAGTATGTTTGTGAAAGGGTCAGTCAGACCCTACCAAAAAATATTTTTGGCCTATGATTGGTGTACATGTGCTGCGAACCCTGGAAGAGCAGAGTGGAGGATAGGAGTGGTAGTGGTCCTTGCTGCAACAGTTATTTTCTGTGACAATTCTAACACTGATGCTGAATAGGGCCAGGCAGTAACAAGAGAGTGCAATTTTTCTTCCCTCGGGGTACACCCTGATGTAGGAGCTCCTGCCTGATGGTTGTTGGAGTGCCCTTGGCAGGGGCGTTGCTAGGGTCTCAAAAGATATGGGGCCCAAGCCTCATTGGTCCAGTTCTCTAGGTCATCCCCCCTTCCCCCCACACACTGCATTTTGCTACACTTGCTATAGAGCAGCACATACCTCTCACATCCAGTGCCTCCCAGGTGAGGTTTCCTCAGATGTATATCTTCTCTATCATCATCTTCTCCATTTGGTCCGTACAACTTGTCTCAGCCGCCTCGTCTCTGTAGACTATGACACACAGAGACATCTTAGCTCCCTCACATTTCTATAATCATCCCCCAACCTGGAGTCCCAACAATGTTATCCTGCTGCTCGCTGTGCCCCCCAATACCCCCAGATACTATCCTGAAGAAAAATGAGTACCTCCGTAGTAATACTGCTCCCTACAGTGCCCCAAGCATGATAATGCTCCCCAAGAGTGCCCCCATTAGTAGAAGAGCCCTCCAGTATTAATAATACCCTCACAGAACCCAGGTACAAATAACGCCCCCTATTGTCCCCCCAGTGGTAATAAAGCTCTCTACAGACCTTTTAGTAGTAATAAGGTCCCCCATAGTACTCTTAGTAGAAATAAGGCGGATCTATAAGTCCCTACTATAGAGCCCTCAGTAGTAATAAGAACGCCTATAATGTCCCCTGGATTTGCAGTGCCCTTTGTTGTTATTTTCCAGCCACCACCATACATTCCCATGTAAATAACATAACACCATCTCTCCTGCCCCATCCAAAATACAGTCCTATGTAAATAACATCACTCCCCTCCCTTCACCCCTTCAAACATACAGTCCCATGTAAATGACACCACACCATATCTCCAGCCCCCTCAAATATACAGTCCATGTAAATAACATCCCTCTCTATCTACAGACACCTGTAAAATACAGTCCCATGTAAATAACATCAATCTCTATCTACAGCCACCTTCAAAATACAGTTCCATGTAAATAACATCACCTCCTCCCCAGCCGCCTTCAACATACAGTCCCAAGTAAATAATATCAACCCTCCCCAGATGCCTCTAACATGCATTCCCATGTAAACATCACCCCCTAAAAATTCAGTCCCATGTAAATAACATCATTCCCCCCACCAGCCACCTTCAACATACAGTCCCAGGTAAATAACATCACTGCATCCCCCAGCCCCCTCCGACATACAATCCCATGTAAAAAACATCACTCCCTCCCACCTCCAACATACAGTCCCATGTAAATAACATCCCCCTGCCCCAGCTCCCTTCAACATACAGTCCCATGTATATAACATCACTCCCTCCTACAGCCACTATCAACATACAATCCCATGTAAATAACATGAGCCCCTCCCCAGCCACCTCCAACACACAGTTCCATGTAAATACCATCCCTCCCTTAAGCCTTAACATACAGTCCCAGTTAAATAACCACAACTCCCAGCATTGATCTGCCTCTCCCTTCACTTACCTCTCCTGATGTAGCAGACATCATCTCAGCTTCTTCCCCTCTTCACTGCTGCCCTCTCCTGTACTGATCACATGATGGTGACATCATTGCAGGTCCTTCTCAACCACTGACTGTTTTACTGGTCACATGACCTGTGATGTCACCACAGGTCCTTCAGCTCTTCCACCGCATTAGATTCAATTGTATTGCCATCCTGTGGATGGCAATATAGTTGTATCTAGCAGGCAGGCAAGACATTCGGGGCCTGGGACAAAACATCAGGGGCCCAGGCCCCGAATGTTTTAACCTAGAAACGCCCCTGGCCCTTGGTGTTATGAATGCTGCATGGGTGCAGGCAGGAAACATACAATAGGTTCTATGGCTGGCAAATGGTGCTGGAGTCAGTAACCAGGCCAATTGTAGAAAATAAATAAATCTGGTTACAGTCTCTTCAATGGTAACAAAGGATTAGTCAGTGGCAACAGGTATGGTAAATACTTAAAGGGACTCTGTCACCAGTTTCTGACCCCCACTTTAAAAAGTATGGTTCTGTGCATGGAGCCCTTGTGATTCCTATTGTGGTCTTATAAGCTAAATCTGCAGGCTCATTTAGTTAAAAAAAAGTTTTATCTAACCTGTCAGTCATCTTGTTAAGGTGCCCAGGGCGTTGCTCATGGCTTGAAGATGCTGCCCGCCGCCGCCGCCGTTGGTGCCCAGCTCCTCCTCTGCTCTCATCAGCGCCGCCTGAAAATACTTAGATACGCCTCCGGCTCTCCCTCACTCCCCCCTCCTTCTTTTCTAAGATCCCGCGCGTGTGCACAGGCCTGTGCCTGATGCGCCCGTGCGGACTTTTCCGTTCAGCCTCATTGAGCGAAGTGCGCATGCGCGGGCACTTCGCTCAACCTCCCGATAACGCGAACACTGCTGCACGCGCGGGAACTTAGAAAAGAAGGAGGGGGGAGTGAGGGAGAGCCGGAGGCGTATCTAAGTATTTTCAGGCGGCGCTGATGAGAGCAGAGTAGGAGCTGGGGGTCAGAAACTGGTGACAGAGTCCCTTTAAAAGCCTTGAGTTTCTCTAGTAGCAGGTTCTGAATTTTCACTCTGTTCCGTCAGGCAGCTCAACTTAGGGCTCCTTATAAACAATCATTATAGATGCATTCTTATCTTATTGATAAGAATGTGTCCTAAATAAATGTTTTTGACATTTTAGTCATTTAGAGATAAGGTTTATTAGATGATCAGCACAAAGTGAATGTGAAAGGTAGATTCACTACAGCCATGGTTAACAGTTAACTTTAATAAAGACCTATTGAAAACATTATTTCTAGCCCAAAAGGAATAAAATGCAATCATAAAAACATGCTCCTGAAGGTGTGCATAGCCTATAAGTTTCAGTCTATTTGCAGATTGTCATGTTGCTGTTCTGACTAGAGATCAGGGTATCAAAGCTGACGAAGTAAAATTCGATCTGAATTTCAGGAAAAATTTAATTTGCAAAGAATGCAAATTTCCTCGCACATCATGGTAACGAATCACAATTTTTCATAAAATGGTAGCTACATGTGTGAGGACTAAGGAAATGGGGCAAGGAACTCTGGGAAGGTGGGATCACCCAGATTTACATGCATGCATGCAGCCAATCAGCAGACAGCCAGCCCTGTGATGTCACAGCCCTATAAATACGGCAGCCATTTTAGAGTCTGCCAAGACTGCCATTTTCCAGCGTTCTGAGTGCAGGAAGGATGGGGAGGAATTATTTCACAGTATCTTAGTGCAGGGATATACGTCAGAAGGCGCTAAGGACAGTGATAGGAACGCGATTTACAATTGCAGAGAAAGATTTTTTGTGGATCCAAATAGCCATTAGACAGCTCTGTCAATCCAGCAATTTGTTCTTGGGGTGCAAGTGCATGTTGAAAAGCCTTTAGTGGCTTATATCTTAGTATCTTATTCAGTATGACAAGAAAAATATATACACATTTCACTTCTGCAGTTATTTCTGTTGAAAGCGTATACTGGCGTATTTAAGTACTGCAAGAAAAATATATACGCACTTCACTTGTGCAGTTATTTCTGTTGAAAGTGTATAGGGGAGTATTTCAGTACTACAATAAAAATATATACGCACTTCACTGTTTCAGTTTTATCTCGTGAAAGCCTATAGTGGCCTATTTCTGTACAACAAGAAAAATATATTATCAGTTCACTTCTGCAGTTATTTCTATTGAAAGTGTATAGGAGGGTATTTCAGTACTACAATAAAAATATATACGCACGTCACTGTTTCAGTTTTTTCTGGTGAAAGTGTATAGTGGCCTATTTCTGTACAACAAGAAAAATATATTCTCAATTCAATTCTGCAGTTATTTCTGTTGAAAGCATATAGGGGCGTATTTCAGTCCGACAAGAAAAATATATACGCACTTCACTGTTTCTGTTTTATTTCTGGTGAAAGAATATAGTGGCCTATTTCTGTACAACAAGAAAAATATACTCTCAGTTCACTTCTGCAGTTATTTCTGTTAAAAGCGTATAGGGCAACATCACTAAAATATAGTGGCCAATATGGGGAACTGTCTCAACCACAAACACTGTAGCGTGTCTTTCATTGGGCGAGCAGTCCCACCGCATGTGAACCACCAAATACCGTGGCAAGTATGGGGGAGCTGCTCAAACCCCAAACACTGTAGCGTGTTTATCATTGGGGGAGCAGTCCCACCGCATGTGGACCGCAGCAAACGACCATCCCGAGCAAGAAATGCATACAAAGGAGGACGCCAGCGCGGTCCACATGCACCACAAAAACATCTTACACAGACAGGAGCATTGTGCGGATGAAAATACAATCATATAAATCACTGAAAAAAACACCAAACAGATATACCACTGACTATACTAGCTGTTTGGTGTTTTTTTCAGTGATTTATATGATTGTATTTTCATCCGCACAATGCTCCTGTCTGTGTAGGATGTTTTTGTGGTGCATGTGGACCGCGCTGGCGTCCTCCTTTGTATGCATTACTTGCTCGGGATGGTCGTTTGCTGCGGTCCACATGCGGTGGGGCTGCTCCCCCAATGATAAACACGCTACAGTGTTTGGGGTTTGAGCAGCTACCCCATACTTGCCACGGTATTTGGTGGTTCACATGCGGTGGGACTGCTCGCCCAATGAAAGACACGCTACAGTGTTTGTGGTTGAGACAGTTCCCCCATATTGGCCACTATATTTTTGTGATGTTGTTTTATATGTATTGAATGGTCCTCTATCTGGCAATTGAACATTCTGTTACACCTGGAAACCTCCATCACATGGTCTGATATGGGTGTGGCTTACTGTCTGGCTGTGTTCACATTGCATTAGCTGACCTGCTATGCGGTTGTGTGGAAGCTTGGCTGTGAGCTGTATTTCATCACCTTCAGACCGTGTTCACACCATAGTTAGTGCAGTGGTAGGACCCCTTGCCATGCTGAGTGACCGTGACGTGGTGCATGATGGGCTCCGATATCTTCCTGACTGGAATATATTGGCAAAAGTCTCAGCTTTTATTATCTGCTTGTATGACCAGCTGGTTTGGTGTTTTTTCCAGTGATTTAAAAGCGTATAGGGACATATTTCAGTAAAAAAAGAAAAAAATATACGCACTGCACTATTGTCGTTATTTCTGTTGAAAGCGTATAGGAGCTTATTTCAGTACTACAAGAAAAATATATACACACTTCAGTACAAAAACAAAATATATTCAGAATTCACTTTTGCAGTTATATGTGGTTAAACCTTTAGTGACGTATTTCGGTAGAAAAAAATATATATTCAGTGTTCACTGTTGCAGTTATATGTGGCAAAAACTTTAGTGACTTATTTCGGTCGAAAAACTAAATATATTCAGCGTTCAGCGCTGCAATAATATTTGTGGTAAAATCTTTATTGACGTATTTCGGTCGAAAAACTAATTTTATTCAGCGTTCAGAGCTGCGGTTATATGCAGTAAAATCTTTAGTGATGTATCTGATTAACTTTGCAACTCTTCCGGGCTCTAAGCTATCTTGACGCTTTGTCTCATTGTCTGTAGCTAATAGAGGCCTGTTTATGCCAGGCAGGTTCCCACAGAAGTATCTGGGTCTATAAGCAGCCGATACCGCACTTGCATCAATCCTTGCATCAAATTTATTAAATATTGAATATGAAATTGAACCAAAGCTTGATTAAAATTATAAGTAAGTAAACTTAAATTAGCGAATATATTATCCCAATCTTCGAGGGAAATTCACGGACAATCAATTTGCAAAGCCTTTTGTGCCGGAGAAAGTGTATTATTAAATCTTATTTTAAGCAACACTTTATAAAGTTGAGAAATTTTAACTTTATGTTCTGTTCCATATTCCCTATAAATGAATAGATGAAGTGGAAACTCTGTGGCCTCCTCATGCTGCTGCCACCACCACAATATCTCATTGTCGTGCCACTCTCTGGCCCCCTCATGCTGCTGCCACCTCCGCAATCTCTCGTCATCCTGCCACTCTGTGGACTCCTCATGCTGTTGCCTCCTCATGCTGCTGCCACCTCCACACTATGTCACCTTGCCACTCTGTGGCCTCCTGATGCTGCGGCCGCCTCCACACTATGTCACCTTGCCATTCTGTGGTCTCCTGATGCTGCCGCCACCTCCCCACTCTGTCATTGTGACACTTTGTGGTCTCCTCTTGATGCTGCTGCCACCGCCACCTCCGCAGTCTGTCATTGTGCCACCCTGTGGCCTCCTCCTGATGCTGCTGCCGCCGCCACTTCCACGCTCTGTCATTGTGCCACTAGGTGGCCTTCTCCTGATGCTGCTACTGCTGCTGCCGCCACCTCCAGACTCTGTCATTGTGCCACTTGGCGGCCTCCTCATACTGCTGCAAACTCCAGACTGTGTCATTGTGCCACTCGGTGGCCTTCTCATGATGCTGCTACTGCTGCTGCTGCCACCTCCAAACTCTTTCATTGTGCCACTCGATGGCCTCCTCATTCTGCTGCAAATTCCAGACTCTGTCATTGTGCCACTCAGTGGCCTTCTCCTGACACTGCTACTGCTGCTGCCACCTCAAGACTCTGTCATTGTGCCAATCGGTGGCCTCCTACTGATGCTGCTGCTGCCGCCTTCTCCAGACTCTGTCATTGTGCCACTCGGCGGCCTCCTCATACTGTTGCATACTCAAGACTCTGTCATTGTGCCACTCGGTGGCCTCCTACTGATGCTGCTGCTGCCCCCACCTCCAGAATCTGTGATTGTGCCACTCAGTGGCCTCCTCATACTGCTGCCACCTCGAGATGCAGCGTCCCACATATGTGTGTAAATGGAACACTTCAAACATCTTAAAAAAAACAATTATATATATATATATATATATATATATATATACATACATGTGTTTATTTGCATTGTATGGTATTTCCTTTTATCAGACTGGCAATGTCATTTGCATCCATTCGCCCCTGGGTGGTGCTGGCACCACATAATACATATAGCTTGGGTGTGTCTAGACAGGAAGTTAGTTAGTTGTAGTCAGAGTTAGTTGAAGTTGTAGTGTGAGATAAGGAGAAGCAAGTTCATGGAGGATAGAAACAGGTTAAAGTCATCATGTAGCAGTCTTCCTTTCCTCTGGGCCCTGATCAAGCCTGGAGAAGACTACCACAGCAACCAAGCACCAGACAGTAAGTCTATGTACAAAGATACAGAGAGCCTAGCGAGAGTAACAGCTAGTGTTGATCACGAATATGTGAATTGCAAATATGTGAATTTTTTTTGCGAATATCTTCACTTTGAGAATTCGAGAATATTTAGAATATACGATATATATTCATAATTTTGAATATTCAATATATTTTTTTAATCAGTAACCATGATGCCTTCCTACTTCTAGCTTGTGGGCCAATGAGAAGGCTGCAATATCTTTGACTTTAGGAGTAGTATTGATTCCAAATTTTCGTAATGCTAATTTTTATTGCAAATTTTTCAATTAACGATTTACGCAATCAAGAAAATAATGACTGGAGAAAACAAATTTGCGAATATATGGTGAATATTTGCCTAAATATTCGTGAAATATCACGAATTCGAATATTGCCCCTTCCACTCATCACTAGTAACAGCTAAACTTAGCTTATGGACCTCATTAGCATAAGTGACCAGGAGTAGCTTTCCGAGTGCCTAGGCACAAATGGACAGTTAGTGCACAAAATTGTCCTTATCCACTACAAAAGCCTTGCGGGTCATAGTGGAAAAACCTAAACCTATTTAGAAGAGCATCCTGCAAATAATGAAGCAGATGTGTTTGCCTGCCACAAGGGAGATCGCCCTTAAAGGATAGCTCATAGTAAACAGATGTATCAGCATACTTTAGTACCAGAGTGCTATAGAGTGAACTTAGGATTACCGCAAGGATCCTTGCCTGTAGAGTATCATCATTAGAAGAATCCCTGCATTGACAACTGCCACTACCTGATAATAGGAGTACAATTTAACTTATTATTACTTATGCTATACGAAACGCTTTCCATTGATGAACTGTACCAACTGTCCAAAGACTATTGATTCTTCAGTAAATGTTCAACTGGTTTACAACAACCGACTCCTCATTCTTACTACTACTACTCTCAACATTTGCACCTAACGGCACTGGCGTCACGAACCAGAGGCCCAGCCGCAAAAGCACCTTACACCTATTACCATCAAGGGCACCTCAACTTCCATCTGGCTGGTGTTCCCTGTAACCAAGAGTGCCCCGGAGGATTTTGTGCTGTCTTCCCATCCACTATACGCCAGCCCAGGGAGGCATCTGCTAACCGTTAGTACATGAACTATTGCACCCATCGGCCCACCGTGAGCCTCATGTGTTTTCCCCTGTGGTTTGGTATGCTACACAGACTCTATCATTGTGCCACTCGGTGACCTCCTCATACTGCTGCAAACTCCATACTCTGTCATTGTGCCACTCGGTGGCCTTCTCCTGCTGCTGCTACTGCTGCTGTTGCCACCTCCAGACTCTGTCATTGTGCCACTATGTGGCCTCCTGATGCTGCCGCAAACTCCAGACCCTGTCAATGGGCCACTCTGTGGTTTCCTCATGCTGTTCCCACCCTCCCGAGTCCCCACTTCATGATTGGGCCACTATTTTGCCTTTGCCTGGTTGACATCATCATTTGTTTAACCGTTCTTCTGATCTGTCAGAAGGAAGGAAAAAGGAGAAGAACAACGGATCCTCTCTGTGTAGCAGCTGTAAGGCCTGTATGGTCCCATCAGAATTGGCCTATGATTTTGTAGCCAAAAGCAGGAGTGGGTAGAAAACACAGAAGACATGCAAATATTCCATTCACGTGTCATCGCATTCCATTGTATGTAGCAGGTGCAATGACGGAGAACAGCGATTGCTCTACCCCTGTCAATGAACCCCTCATATTCAAAGCTGATCGCAGCATCTGACAGTCACATTGAGGCCTTTCAGGGGTTTATCAGAGGTTGGAAAAAAAACATACCTCATCCATTTGCTTGCGAAGAGGCTGTCGCGGCCATCTTGATTGAACGCACCAAATCTCGTGCACGCTGACATGATGATGTCACCGTGCCCAGCCAGCCTGATGACGTGGTGATGTCACACTTCAGCGTGTGTGACATTTGGCATGTTTTCTTCAATCAAGATGGCCACGACTGCCACTCTGCGAGGAAATGAACGAGGTGGGAATATATTTTTTCTTGCCACCATTTCAGAAAAAATGTATTTGTTACCACAAAGCTCTAGGAAATTCGGGTCCATGGCGAATTTAATTTTTCCTGAACTTTGGATCGAAGTCAATTTGTTTACCTTTGATTTGCTCAACACTAATTAATTGTCACGTTCTATAGTTGTCTTTGATTCTTCACATCCATTTGCAGTAAAGGAGAAGCATTTTTTTTTAGATAATATTAGTATTTACTTGCATTATGAGACTTTCCACAGCAGTTGAGTAGCCATTAGCTCACACCTGGATCAGTGTTCAGGTTTTCCCACATGAGTGAACATATTAGAGGAGCAATTAATTATCTTGGCAAAAACTTTATTTCTGAGATGAATTAGATCAGCTGCTCCCACAACAAATCCACATGGGGCTCAACATTCATTCTAATCACTTCTTTACAAATTCTGAATAAACCTCTGTGCACTCTGTGCCCGAGCCTTTCCTAGGAGGTATTATTTCCAAACATATTCCTCTCACACAAGACAAATGGCACTCTATAGGCATACAGTGATATACACTGACCATTGAATCCAATTGGAAAAACCTGTATTGGCAGAAAACTGCAGTCTGATGCATTTTCCAATTCAGTGAACAAAAAGCTATAGACATAAACCACTCAAACAGAGGACATTCTGTTTGTCTCTTTTAGATGACTGAAGCCTTATGGAAACATTTGACATACACAACAGGAGCTTTTCTTGGCTTATAGGCTAAATTCATGGCTCTAAGGCCTCATGCACACGACCGTTGTTGTGTTCCGTTCCGCAAAAGGGGGTTCCGTTGTTCCGTGATCCGTTTTTGTTTCCGTGTGTCTTCCTTTATTTTTGGAGGATCACCAGACATGAAGGAAAGTAAAAAAAAGTCTAAGTCAAGTTTGCCATGCAAATGATAGGAAAAAAAAGGACGCGGATGACAATCTTTTGTGCCTCCGCGTTTTTTCACGGTCCCATTGACTTGAATGGGTCCGCGAACCATTTTCCGTGAAAAAAATAGGACAGGTTATATTTTTTGGCCGGACTGGAACCACGGATCACGGACGCGGATGACAAAGTCAATTGGTCTGCAGAAAATCACGGAATGAAACAACGGTCGTGTGCATGAGGCCTAACACAGTGTTCACAGAGCATGTGACCGTGCCCATGCAGTGCCGGAACAAAACAGTGCCTGGACCAGAGGAAGGAGACTAGAGTTGAGAGAATCGAACTCCACGAAGTGGAATTCAATCCGAATTTCATCGAAAATTCTATTGGCCACGAAGCCAAATTTCCTCATGCTTTGTTGTAGTGAATCGATTTTCCCTGAATAGCAGTAAAAAATAATCACAATCTTGCAGTAGATCCCGTGCGCAGTGTGGTATGACATCACCACGCCGCACGACGTGATGACATTATCACAGGCCACGCAAGATTTCGCACTAGATATTCAATCAAGATGGGGCAGCCGGCTTTTAGGATCAAATCGATGAGGGTAAGTATGATTTTTAATACATTTTACACTGTATTATTGCTGTCAGATGCCGCCATCAGCTATGAACATGGCATCTGAGGGGTACAATGAGGAGGAGCGGTGCAATCGCTGTTTCCTGGCATTACACCCACTAAATGTGCCTCGTGACAAAGTAATTTGTTATGCAGCCATTTTTTTTTTATTCGGTAAAGCTGTTGTTCTCCTAGGATTTCCCTATGTGTGGCTACTTTCATTTTGTCCTTCACTTTCGAAAACCTTGCAGTGACAACTGTAGAGAAGTATCACCACAGCATAAAGTTGCCACCACTGTTGCAATAGCAGACCCAGCCTGCCATTGCCAGGCATAGGCGCCATGTGACTCACCTCTCTTCTTCTATGCTGAGAAGAGCGACTTGCCCTTGTCTGCCCAGCCCCTGGTGTCCCACGTGGTATATGCATGCCACAGCCTACATTTCCCAGTGAAGACCTCCAGGCTTTTCTCTAGGGTGAATTTTCACTTCTCAGCCCTCAAAGGTCCAGTGCACATACCCTAGTTTCCTCCAGCCGATAGCTGGTCACTCGAGGATGTTTAAAGAACTTTAACCTATGGTACGTGAGCTTTAGGTTTCCTTGCTTGCTAGTTACCAGTAAAGGTCTATTGTTCCAATTTATCTTCCTATGTATTGACCTTTGCCTGTTTACCGACTTTGACCCCCACTGCTTGCCGTGACCTTAGCTGTTTATCATATTGACCTGTTGCTGCCTGCCCTGATCGAATATTGCCTACCCAGACCTTATCTCTGTTTCCTGAATGAGTATTGTCTGACTCCTCAGCGTTTGTGCAGCAGGGCGCCTCCCCCAGGGCCCTCTATGTCGCGTCCCAACTAGTTCCCACCCTTTAGGAGTAGTCCAAGATGTGGATCCGGTTAGTCCATGATCATTCTGGCTTGATCTTTGTAGGAAAGGAGCTCCTTAGAGGCGGTATTGGAAGTCCTCCTCGCTGCTGGAGCTGCTAAAGGACAAAAGAGGGTGCTCCTGCCTCTTGTACGCTAGACTGGCTGCTGTGATGGAGCTCCACTGACCTCTGGTGGAGGACTCTGGTAATGACCATGTGGTTACGCTGGTGATGGCAACAGCCAATTCTTTCTGTAGGTTGCCGGAACCTCCTGCCAGGGCAGGGGGACTCAGGATCTCTGGCTGTAAAGGCTGTGGCCAAGGAATCTCCAATGGTAGTGACGAAGCCCAGGAACCTCTTGCTGCAGCAGACGACATTTTCCAGGGCAGCTGGTAATTAACCACCGTCGGGTTGTAGTAGAAGGCGGCAGTTGTAAGATATCCCGGCTGGAAAGTTGGAGGCGGTGGTAGACCTGGGATCAGTAGGTCCAGCTGGGGCTGAGGTTTCTCCTGGAAGCATAGGACTCCCTCTGCGGTCTCCTGGAGGCCGCGCATGCGGCCTGCAGCTGCTCGATCCTCCTGCCAGCTCTCAGCAACTGGCATAGGGACAAGTGACTTAGACAACAGGGTCACTCTGGTGGCAAACTGTCCCTTAAGTGAGCTCATGGAAGTATATTCAATGTAGTCTCCCACGTATAGGCTATGGAGGGCCTGGGGCAGGTAAGAGTGTTTTACTGACCTGCGTCCAACAAATAACTCTTTGCTGTCCTCATTGTCCGCCAGGAAACCACTGCCTCTTTCAATGGAGAACCACAGTACTGTCCCTCAATGTCATTCCAGCTTCGGATCCCCCGGCCGTGGGTTGTCTAGGACCTGGATCACCCAGTCCTCGATAGCTTTTTTACAGTCCCATATTGTCTGGGCATGGACCATTACTTCTGGGGGAACAATAGGGTTCCGTCTAGATGGAGGAGAGCTCTTCCTGGGCAGCGGAGTGGATGCTCCAGCCGCCTCCACCGCACCAGCCGGCATGATGGGCACCTCAGATCATCTCTTAGGATTCCACTGTACTTGTGACAGCAAGATTGTCTCCTGGGCAGCTTGTACTTTGGGTCACTACCCCAGACCATTTCACCCCAGTTGGGCCACAGAGGTTGCGCCATTTTGTCTTTCTGTGTCTCTCCGACACACACTGGTAAAAAGGGGCGTACTCTTGGAGGTGGAGTCTTCTCTTCCTACACTTGCACTAAGCAGTTCTTGGTGGGCAGGGCTGTCTTTTCACGCTCTTGGGCTGGGCGTTTCCCTGTTTTCCCGCTCTTGAGGTAGGAGAACATACAACATCACTGGCAATGATGGCGTATTAATCCGTCGGTAGCCGGCGCTCAAATTCCTGATCCTGTCACTCTGCAATAAACGTAGTAAAATCATTTTTAGGGGGTTCTCCGACAATTCTGTAGGCCTGTAGCTTAGAGGCACACAAGTAAATCCTGTTTGTGATGCCGAAATTGCAACGGGACACCTTTCCCCAGGGCCCTTTATGTCGGATCCCAGGTGTAGGAAATGCAGAGTGGCGTAATGTGGCCTAAATGTCTCGTTATGTGTGTCACAGTGCTCCTACCTGGATACTGCTGGACTCCAGGCTTTGGCTCCGAAGCAATGATAAGGAGGAATAAGTGAGGGATTGGAAAGAACTTGAGTCCAGGCCTTAAGATTAAGTTCAACAGCAGCTGTACTTTGAATAAACATTTCTTCCAACAGTTTTCAGGCTTGGTCTTGGTTCCAGCAGGCTTTAGCATTAAACTGACAGGCAAAGTCCACTCTGCTATATATCTATTTCTCTCTGACTCTGCTGTACTGACAAGCTAACTTGGTGTCTTTGTTTCCTCTTTAAGCTGCACTTCTTCTCTGTAGTCTGACTTTAGGTTATGCCAGGGAATGTTCCTCCTGGTTCCTGAGGCTTTAAGCTTTGGCCTCCATGGCCAGCAGAGCTTAAGGTGCTCTGGCTGGTGTGGGCACGTCCAGCAGAGATGTGCCTCTGAACACACTTCCCTTGCAGGGGGTAAACCTAAACTGGAACTAACTGGTCCCCACCCTTTCTGCAGGAAATAGGGCAAGCCCACTTTTCTCCAGAGGTGGTTAGAATGGCATGGAAAGTTCCATTGTATCCAAGTACAGCTCTGCTGTGTTTGCTGCCACCTGCTGGTGAACCAGGCATATTTCATGAACATAACAGTTGCCAAAAAAATCGGAATGCACAGTGTATAGTACATGAACAGAAATACATAATATGACATTTTGTTAGCCCAATAAAGACAGTAGCAGGGTGCAGGAGTGGTAACACCACTCTGGGGTGTTACATTTGCACTGGTACCTCTGATTCCAGTGGGTCAGCTGATAATCACACTACGGCTATTCCAAAAGGTAGAGACCTGGAGGCCCCCTGATGCAAAGGCCAGATCTCTGTATAGGGGTTAAAGGGAGAAAACCAGAAGACTGCCTGAACAGTAGCATTAGGTCTTGCTCAGAATCAAATCAGTTGGTTGGCGCAGTGGTTGCACACCCACTTCTCATAATAACCATCATGTTTTGTGTTGTGGAATGACAGGATTCTGGAGCTTTGTGATGTTTTTCTATAACCTTAGTTGTATGTATCCTTACAGCTCTGAAATCACAGAGACTGTCCCTAATTTTCAGTCTAACCAAATTTGGGTGTTCTAGATCAAAACTAAACAGGGCTATTGCAAGTCTTGCCTATAAATAGGAATTCCTCAGTGGGTTTGGAGGAGTTTTCAAATGTACTGTACCAAGTGCAATGTTGACAAGTATGCCTCATTTATAGAAGTTGCTATCTCAATGAAACAGTTATGCTTTACAGTGAAACAGACATTTTATGACATTGGCTCAATAAGTAAATATAATAAAATCTAGCACTTCTTTTATGTATCTTCAGGGATCCTTCTAAACACAACTAGGGATTGAGTCAAGCTGTCCGGTGGAGAAAAATTACAAAGGTCAATGAGTGGGCTAAAAAATTTTAAAGACGTGATTATTAATCCCCCTATAATACTTACCAAATCCCTGCTGGTTTCTATTCTTGGTCCCATGTTGATACACAGGAAATGGCAAAAAAGCTTGCTAAACCAATCACTAGTTGAGGCAAGTTACCAGTGATTGACTAAGCAGAAATGTCCTGTTTGTCAAGGCAGGACCAGGAGATGGAGACCAGTAGTGACTTGTTTTTTGTTGAAATGGGAGCGACAGGAAATTTATGAAGAGTCAAAAGCAGAGCACAAGTAAAAAGAAAACTCATCAACAATAACTTGCCAAAAAGATTTGTATATTACTAATTCATAATTATAAATTTCTAAATGTTCTAGAGGTTACAATTGTTCAGTATAAAGCCAAGCACAGCCAATGGTGGAACTTCATGTTAAAGCTTTTGATACAGTCTTAGGAGTTTCCATGGAAAGCAAGAACCAGAAAATAAAAACTCAGGGGAAACATTACGCCTGCAGAGTTTTAATAGAAAAACAGAGCAATAAATTGTTTACATGGCCCCAGCAGTAAAAACCTACAGTTTGACAATTATAGGTTGATATTATTGCTACCTGCAAAGAAAGGAAACATGTTTTACCCATTGTGTGTCCTTTGATCTTTAGTCTCCTACTTCCACCTTTTTTTTTATCATTGTTATTATCCGCCCATACACTAAGTGGTACAAAGTGGCTAGTGATGACATTGGGTTAGGATTTCAGTTAATGCGCTATATGAATAAATAGCTAAAATATACAAACTATTGACTATCTTAATAGAGTTTCATAGAACAGTGATTAGTTTGGTGCCCTGCAATTTTCTTGCTGTTTCCGTCTTCCCAAACTCCATTAAAAAAAAAGGAAATCAATGTATCATTCGGTTTTCATGACAATGAGAACTAGAGTTTCTGGCACCATACCAGGCATTGGCTGCTCAGAAGAAAAAAAAAATCCCTAAAATCTAATTTCCCAAAACAATACATTGCCTGTGAGCTATATCATATTATTTATGTGCCCCCATAGTATCAAGCAATCTATTCTCTTCTACTAGATTTTATAGTACCTTAGAACTGTTTTTCAAATAAACAAATGTTATTTGAAGCCTTATTTAAGGATTGTCAACTAAAAAGCAACAACATTTCCATCAGTGCTGTGATCTGTTACCGGTATTGACAAATGCAATAAGAAAAATCTCTGCCCATAATTCTATTGTCTATAATAGTATCTTTTTAATTAACATTTAAGGGGTTGTGCCTCCCCCCCCCCCCCCATTAAATGTAAATTTAATATATTTCAGCATGAAAAACTAGCTACTTTTGTCATTTACTGTCCGTTACATAAATGATCCACTTGTGAGATATTCTCAAGAGTTGAGCGAACCCGAACTGCAAAGTTCCGGTTTGTACCGAACTTTGCGAGTTCGGGTACCCGGACCCGAACCCAGACTTTTTCACTGAAGTTGGGGTGATTTCATTATGTTCCGTTATAACATGTTTATAACTGAAAATAATAGCATTCTTAAAACAGAATGCTAAATAAAATGTCTACTGAGGGGTTAAAAAAAAAAAAAAAAAACTCACCTCATCCACTTGATCGCGCAGCCGGTATCTGCTTATCTTCAGGACCTGCAAAAGGACTTGCGGTGACGTAACCGTGCTCACCACATGAGCGCTGTGACGTCACCGCAGGTCCTGCTGAATGAAGATAGAAGGACCTGCGGTGATGTCACTGCGCTCACCACGTGGTGAGCACTGGTTACACCACCGCAGGTCCTTTTTTCAGGTCCTGAAGAAAAGAAGATACTGGCTGCGCGATCAAGTGGATGAGGTGAGTTTTTTTTATTTTTAACCCCTCAGTAGAAATTTTATTTAGCATTCTGTTTTAAGAATGCTATTATTTTCCGTTATAACCATTAGCCGGTATTTTCAGGTGTCAGCGGCAGCTAATGCTGATTGACACTTTGGTATTTTAGTATGGCTGTATGGCTGATCTAGGACGGCTCTCACTGGGAGTATCCAAAGTGATGGGTAGGTGACTACTCCCCACGTTCCAGGCCAGGTCTTGACTGGCCTATAAAAAAAACAGCGAGCAGAGTCAGCTGTGTGTGGATTACTCCTCTCTGACAGTGGAGCTCTATCAGTCTGTGTTGGGACCTTGAAGTTTGGCTCTGGATTAAGGCTGAGTTCACACTGGTGAGATTTTCGCGCGGGTGCAATGCGGGAGGTGAACGCATTGCACCCGCACTGAATCTGGACCCATTCATTTCTATGGGGCTGTGCACATGAGCTGTGATTTTCACGCATCACTTAGGTGTTGCGTGAATATCGCAGCATGCTCTATATTGTGCGTTTTCCATGCAACGCAGGCCCCATAGAAGTGATTGGGCTGCGTGAAAATCGCAAGCATCCGCAAGCAAGTGCAGATGCGGTGCAATTTTCATGCATGGTTGCTAGGTGACAGTCTATTCACTGTATTATTTTCCCTTATAACATGGTTATAAGGGAAAATAATAGCATTCTGAATACAGAATGCTTAGTAGGTGGTCAATTGAGGGTTAAAAAAATTAAAAAAATTAACTCTCCTTCTCCTCTTGATCGCGTAGTTGCCGGTCTCTTTACTTCTTTAATGATGAGCTTTTCTGTGCTTCCAGACGTAGTCCGTCTTCTTATCTTCCTGTCTTCTCTTCCTTTATCCAGCAGGAGACGGATCTGCTGGAGAAATCTCCGGGTGGCCGTCTTCACAGCGCACTAGGCTGAATGCGCATGTGCAGGACCGCCGGACGCTCTTTGCATTGTACAGGCTTCTATGTGAAGCCTGTACTGACTCCTGCACAGTGCAATGTAAGCGCTGTGCAGGAGTGACAGCATAGCGATCAGCCACAGTGGGCATAGTTGTCGCTACAGGGGGGAAATTGCCCCCCCTAGGTTATCCCTTGCCCCCCCCAATCAGACGATCCTAATGCCGGCTGACAAGTTCTGATCCACAGCAGTCCGTGACAGTGGGATGCGAAAGGTTTGGGCAACCTTGTTAATCGTCATGATTTTCCTTTATAAATCGTTGGTTGTTACAATAAAAAATGTCAGTTAAATATATCATATAGGAGACACACACAGTGATATTTGAGAAGTGAAATGAAGTTTATTGGATTTACAGAAAGTATGCTATAATTGTTTAAACAAAATTAGGCAGGTGCATAAATTTGGGCACCACAAAAAAGAAATGAAATCAATATTTAGAAGATCCTCCTTTTGCAGAAATTACAGCCTCTAAACGTAGGTTCCAATGAGAGTCTGGATTCTGGTTGAAGGTATTTTGGACCATTCCTCTTTACAAAACATCTTTAGTTCATTCAGGTTTGATGGCTATCGAGCATGGACAGCTTTCTTTAAGTCACACCACAGATTTTCAATTATAGTTCAGGTCTCGGGACTGAGATGGCCATTCCAGAACGTTGTACTTGTTCCTCTGCATAAATGCCTTTATGGATTTTGAGCAGTGTTTAGGGTCGTTGTCTAGTGCAGGCCGGAATCAGGGCTGCAAGGCTGGATGGAGGCCTGGCAAGACTGGGGCTTGGAGGGAGAGGATTCGGGGTTACGAAGGGTTAAGGAGGAAGGATAGTGACGGAAGGGATGGAGGTGTGGCTAAGGGCATAAAAGGGATAGCAAGGGAGGGAATAGGGGCTATTTTGTAGGGACAGCAGTGTGGTAGCTGTTTGCCTGGGTTAGGTGGGGGTTCTCAAGTGTTTCTTAGTGTTGGTGTTAGGCCGGGGGGTTGCGAGTGGATTACGGGTGGTCCGGCAGTGATTGGAGGGTAAGCTTTGTCATAGCGGCCTAGGGCGGTGGGGGGTCCTTGGAGTTGGTGGCTCTGGCGTGGTGGGGAGAGAGCTAAAAGAGACTCTGGACTCCCCAGATACTGGTTTAAGGTGTGATATGGCAGGTAGCGGCCCAAGTTGGTTGCCCTTGGTTACCGGTTCCTGCCTCTGAGCTGGCGTTTATCCGCTAGAGGTAATTTAACTGAGAGCGAGGCCAGTTATCCATCATTTATGGGGCTTCAAGGACCCTCCCCGTGTTGGCATTCATGGGTTCTTGGTAAGGTTTTAGGGCGGGACTTCAGGTGGGAAGGTCAAGGGTTAAGTTATGTATTTATGATATTTATTTGTATTTATGTTATTAATAAAAGGCTGCTATGGCCATATAATCCACTTGCTGAGTCAGACATTATTGGGGGGGGGAGTGGAGTTTAAGAGGTAATCGACTCGACAATACGCCGGTATTGAAAGATCCAGCCCCGTTGAAAGATCCAGCCCCGGCGCAGCTTCAGCTTTGTCACTGATTCATGGACATTGGTCTCCAGAATCTGCTGATACTGAGTGGAATCCATGCGTCCCTCAACTTTGACAAGATTCCCAGTCTCTGCACTGGCCGCACAGCCCCACAGCATGATGGAACCACCACCATATTTTACTGTAGGTAGCAGGTGTTTTTCTTGGAATGCTGTGTTCTTTTTGCTCCATGCATAACGCCCCTTGTTATGGCCAAATAACTCAATTTTAGTTTCATCAGTCCACAGCACCTAATTCCAAAATGAAGCTGGCTTGTCCAATGTGCTTTAGCCCACCTCAAGCGGCACTTTTTGTGCTGTGGGTGGAGAATATTCTTCTTCTGCATCACTCTCGCCTACAGCATCTCCTTGTGTAAAGTGCGCTGAATGGTTGAACGATACACAGTGACTCCATCTGCAGCAAGCTGATGTTGTAGGTCTTTGGTGCTGGTCTGTGGGTTGACTCTGACTGTTCTCACCATTCGTCGCTTCTGTCTATCCGAGATTTTTCTTGGTCTGCCACTTCGAGCCTTAACTTGAACTGTGCCTGTGGTCTTCCATTTCCTCAATATGTTCCTAACTGTGGAAACAGACAGCGGAAATCTCTGAGACAGCTTTCTGTATCCTTCCCCTAAACACGATGGTGAACAATCTTTGTCTTCAGGTCATTTGAGAGTTGTTTTGAGACCCCCATGTTGCTACTCTTCAGAGAAAATTAATAGAGGAGGGAAACGTACAATTGACCCCCTTAAATACTCTTTCTTATAATTGGATTCGCCTGTGTATGTAAGTCAGGGGTCACTGAGCTTACCAAGCCAATTTGAGTTCCAATAATTAGTTCTAAAAGTTTTGGAATCAATAAAATGACAACAGTGCCCAAATTTATGCCCCTGCCTAATTTTGTTTAAACAATTATAGCACATTTTCTGTAAATCCAATAAACTTAATTTCACTTCTCAAATATCAGTGTGTGTCTTCTATATGATATCTTTAACTGACATTTTTTATCATAACAACCAAGGATTTATACAGGAAAATCATGACGATTAACAAGGTTGCCCAAACTTTTGCATCCCACTGTATAATATCCCTCTCCCCTGCAGCCCTCAATGTTCCCCCTCGTTATTTTATGGCGCACGATTCCCCCCTCTTCCCCCATTTTCTGGATGGCCGAGCAGTTCACAGTGTCAGCATACAGCTGACACTCTGGTTGAAACGGCCGACATCGGCACCGATGTCAATCGTTTAACCCCTTCCATGCCACTGTATGGAAGGGGTTAACAGGCAGGGAGCTCCCTCCCTCTCCTATCAGGCGCTGTTGTGCCGTTGCCGCCATCCGATACTTGACGGGATCACAGAGGAAGCCACTGCTCTGTTGTGGCAGCGTCCGATGGTTACTATGGCAACCGGACGCCTTCACAGGCTTCCGGCTTGCCATGGTATAGGTAAGCCGGATCAGGCTTCTGCTAAAGGCAGCGTAAAGTCACAATACACTACAGTACACTATATAGTGTTCTGTAAGGTATTATATAGGCATTAGACCCACTGGATCTTCAAGAACCAAGTGGGTCTGGGTAAAAATAAATAAAAAAAAAGTGAAAAAAAGTAAAAATAAAAAAATTAATTTCTTCTTATAGCCGCACATTTATCACTGATTAAAAAAAAAAAAAAATGAAATGCACTACACATGTTAGATATCACCGTGTCCGTAATGACCTGATCTCTGAAAGGGTCATGTTACTTTCCCCACATGGTGAACGCCATAAAAAAAAAAAAAAAAAAACTATGATGAAATTGAAACTTTGCCGACCTGACTTCCCAAAAAAGGTAATAAAAGTGAACAAAAAAGTTGTATTTACGCCAAAATGGTATCAATCAAACCATCACCTCATCCTGCCAAAAAGAGTCCCTACATGAGACAATCGCCTAAAAAAAAATAATATATATATATATATATGGCTCTCAGACTATGGAGACACTAAAACTTTTTTTTTTCTAAAATGCTTTTATTGTGTTAAGTATACGTATTAGGTATTGCAGCATCCGTAAGTACCTGCTCTATAAAAATATCACATGACCTAACCCCTCAGGTGAACACCGTAAAAAAATAAAGTAAAAACAAATAAAGAAAAACATTTTTGTCAAGTGTAATACCAAGCGATCAAAAATCCTACCTAAGACAATCCATCAAAAAATAAAAAAGCTTTCACTTTCAGACAATGGAGACACTAAAAAATGAATTTATTTTTGCTTCAAAACTGCTATTATTGTGCTAAAGTAAAAAAAAAAGAGTAAACATAATAGGTATTGCCGCGTCCATAAGAACCTGCTCTATAAAAATATCACATGACTAACCCCTTAGGTGAATACCATAATTTTTTTTTATAAAAACTGTGCCAAAAAAGCTATTTTTTGTCACCTTACATCACAAAAAGTGTAATTCCAAGCAATCAAAAAAGTCTGACTGTGGTATCTTATGTGCCCCCCCCCCCCCCTATATATTGTTCCTAGAGTCACCACTGCACAAGAGGCACTGGATGGCACAAGGGGGTACTGGATGGCAAACAGGAGGCACTGGATGGCATAAGGGGGTAATGAATGGTACAATGAGGGCAATGGAGGGCCGAGGGGGCATTGGATAGCACTAGGGGCACTGGATTGCACTGTTATGGGGCACTGTGGGTGTCACTGTTGTGAAGGCACTGTGGATTTCACTTTTATGGGGGCACTGTGGATGTCACTGTTGTGGGGGCCCTGTGGACGTCACTGATATGGGGGCACTGTGAATGTCACTGTTATGGACGCACTGTGGATGTCACTGTTATGGAGGCGCTGTGGATGTCACTGTTATGGGGGCACTGTGGATGTCACTGTTATGGACCCACTGTGGATGTCACTGTTATGAGGGCACTGTGGATGTCACTGTTATGGGGACACTGTGGACGTTACTGTTATGGGGGCACTGAGGACGTCACTTTTATGGGGGCACTGTGGATGTCATTGTTATAGGCGCTAAGTATAAATCAAAGGGCTCGTGCACAGAACCATATCTGTTTTGCGGTCTGCAAGTCGCGGATCCACTAAATAAGGTTACTGTCCGTGTGCGATTCACATTTTTTGGCAGTCCCATTGAGTTCTATGGGTTTTAGATCTGCATTATGTGGCTTAGAATAGGACATGTTCTATCTTTCGCAAAACTGACATACGGATGTGAAAAGCACATGGACGTCATCAGTGTGTTTTTTACATCCGTATTTCAGTTCCAGTAAAGACAGAACATGTCCAATTCTCGTCTTCAAAATGAGGACCTCAAGTCCATAGAACTCAACGGGACTGCCAAAATTGTGGATTGCAAAATGTATACTGTTGTGTGCATATCGGTTTAGATACACAGCTACAAGATAGGCTTAGATACACCACTCAGCAGGCTGTCATACAAAATAAGATTAGATGCACACTTCAACAGGCAGTATCGCACACAACAGGATAGGATTAGATACAAATGTGATTAAATATGCTTGCTGATTCCAGCTGTTTATCACACTTTGGAGATGGTGAGGGAAGAGCCTGTGGACGGTCAGTGATGGAATTAGATACACCGCTCAGCAGGCTGTATCACACAGGATAGGATTAGATACAGATGTGATTGGATACACTTGCTGATTCAAGCTGTTTATCACACTCTGGAGATGGTGAGGGAAGAGTCTGCTGACGGCCACTGATGGGATTAGATACACAGCTCAGGCTGTATCACACAGGATAGGATTAGATACACATATGAGGGCAGAGCCTATGGACTGTCAGTGATGGGATTTAGACACTGGGTGAGAGGTAGATTGCTGTCTGGGTGTAGAAGATAGACACAGGAGTTATAGATGGTGTAGCTGCTGCAGACAGAGCAGTGGGGGCGTGGCAGCCTGTGACTCATCTCTGTGCAGCGCAGCCAGGCTTGTGCATCAATAAAGTTATGTATTCAACAAAATAAGAAGGGGAGAAAGTAAACAGATCTGCCAGGATAATGTGATGTCTTCCGGGGGGGAAGGAAAGCTCAGACATGAAAAACAGGTATTGAGGGCATATGTATGGTTGGCGTGGGGAGTTAGGAGCACATAAATATAATTTAGATTTTGGGATCGGACAACCTCTTTAATGGCTGTCTCTTATGGTAGCACTGTGGTTGCTGTGTTAGACTGGCATAGTGGCTAGCACTTATGAGGGCACTGTGAATGGCATTTGTAGGGGCACCATGGTTGTCACCTTTGGCATCAGTATGAATAGCTCCTATGTCACCAATATTGCTGGGAGTTATAGGGGCAGCGTGGATTTCACTTATGGAGTAGCTGGCAGTTTGGGGGGACAGTGGTTTTCAATTATTGGGATACAGTGGCTGGCCGTTGTAGGTGGTACTGGGGCTATGACCCTTGCCATCTCTGTGGGTCAATATTGCTGGGATTTCTTGGGGAACTATGGCTGTCAGTTACGAAGACAGCAGAAGAAAAGTGCATTCACTGGCACTTATATGGCGTTGTCGGTCATTATCTCTAATATGGACACTATAAATAGCACAAGGGACCCAGAATTTTGGGATCTGTAAGGGTAGTGTGGCTGGCACTAACTATGGTTGGCAGTAATGAGGGCAATCCCAGACTCTTGAGTAAATGTACAAGGACTCAGCCTGGCACTAATGGTAAAGGGGCACAATGAGGGCACTGGGACTGCGACTTGTGGTGTTATTGCTGTACTGTGATGACAAAGACAAATAAAAAATCCAATGTAGATCTTGGGCCTCATTTACCAAGGACTTCCCTTCTTGCCCCTAGCAACCAATCAGCGCTAAGCTTTCATTTCTTCAACTGCCCTGGAAAAATGAAAGCTGTTCTCTAATTGGTTGCTATGGGCAATGAAGACAGTCTTACTGGTTGATAGTGTTGATGAATAAGAACTCATTCCTCAAGGGGGAGGTGCGCCTATATTATTATTTATTGTATGTAATCCCCTAGTATTACATATATAATAAGCATTTATATATTTAGGCCAGGCTGTGTTCCAAATTAGACACAAATTGGCACGTGTCTAAATTTGCAACTTTCCGACGCCATAACACTGGCGTAGAAGATTGATCCATTCGCCCCACATCATTCACCTGAACAGTCACTGACCCGCGGCATCACCAGCGACTGTTCTCGGCATAACGGTGCTGGGACTCCTAACACTGCTCTGAGTGCTAGCAATGCTCTGCTAACTTGGTTATTTCATAATGAATTTAATTTTAAGGGATATTCCCATCTGGGACATTTATGGTGAGTCACACTCGCGTGCCCACCCTTCATTCACCGCCATGGAACTTCAGAAAATAGCTGAGTGGCGGTTTGGCAAGTTTCAGGAATCCCATATTGGTGAATAAAGAGGTGGCCGCACTTGTGCTGCTTGTTCTCTGCTATAGGACTTCTGAAAACAGCCGAGCGTGCTCACTATTTTTGGAACTCCTATATCAATGAATGGTTCGCTGTGCGTGCACAATGCGCTCTCCGTTTACTATGGACCACTGTTATGGACATATGAAACGGTCCCAGAGGTGGGACCCCCACCTATAGGACATTTATGGCACATCCTATCCATATATACCATATATGTCCCATATAGGAATACCCCTTTAACCCTCTCCCTGAGAAAATCATAAATACACCCTTGAAACCAAAGAACGCAAATGTAAGAAACAGAATAAAGACACAGAACACGTTAATTGGGGGGAAAAAGGCCAAATTGTTTATTTAAAATATAAAAAAATGGCAAACCCCCGACTCACAGAGAGTCACCCTCCAGCACTCAGGAGAGGAAAACCCCCTGTGGAGGAAACCTCTAGGGAACCATGGCTGGAGGGCTGCCCTTCCCTTGGGCTTAGAGGGTAATGCCACTATGTGGCTGCCACATACATAGTAAGGGGGGGGGGGGGTGTGCAGCAGCCGGGCTGATCTGGTTGGCTAGGCGGATGTCCCTTTTCTCCCGTTGGGTGATGGGCTTCCTGCTAGAACCTCCAAATTCCGTGTGGTGGGTGGGGTAGTCAAGCTCAAGGTCCTCAGGCCATCAAGTACGGCACCAAATATGGCCGCTCGCCTCATTTTTACAAGGGCTTTTCTCTTATGACACATGTGCTTGTGATGTCATAGGTGTCTATGACCAATGTTTGTGGCAGTGTTCTAACATTTAACCCTTTAGTGACTGTCAATGTGCTTTACTGCATAGGCCATTAACCCCTTCATGACCGCATTGTGTCAATATACTCCAGTTTGTATAACCGCCGTATATTTATGGTCCCCAGACAATCGCAGGGTTTCCTGCTTTGGTGGAGCAGGTTTGTTCTGTAACTGACAGCCACTGGTCCAGGTGCCGACACCGAGCCCCCGGACCAGCATCTCTTATTTAATTCTTTCCAGACTGCACCATATAAATGAACAGTCTATCAGGTAAACAGCTTTGATGGTGTCAGTCTTTCACCGAGGCACACAGCCCTATAGGTAAAAATCTCAATTGCAGACAACTCACGCTACCAAGATGTGGCGGGTAATGTGGATCTGGGCTGTCTTGTCAGGGCCATATTATGGAGACCATTAGACACTCTCTTCCCTCCTCCTAACTGTCATCTTCCCCCTCAACTGCCTCTTGCTGTCTTCTCTCCTTGACTGAGCCTAGACATCTGATTGGTGCTGGGCTCCGTTCAAATCCTTTACACATTGGACACAAGAAGACAGGTAAAGAGGACGGACATCATATGTGACTGGTGGGCTTCCTCTGCACATCAGGGACACCAGCTCTTACACTCAAAGCATGGATAAAATAATTTAAAGGGGCAGCACCACGCCTTTTCAAGGTACAGTATGCTGGCAACTTCAAGGCCACTGCACAGTGGATGGAGCCTTTTTCTTCAGGTTCCATCCACTGTTTTGATTCCAGGCTGCCGAAAACAGCTAATCGATGGGGTGCCGGGTCCCCACTAGGGTTGACACCTGTCTTGTAAACCACTGGCCTAGCCGGTATTACTGGTAATCTTCTGAGAAAAGTGGCAACCCTAGATGTATTGCGTACATTATATAATAGGTTTGGTTGATCGCTTTCATAACCCCCAAAAGGAGGACACAATACCCGGGACAGTGGGTGACGATTCAACACACAGATTGGAAAGCATAATCTATTTACCAGCATCAAGAGAGATTACATGGAGGAGGTATGTGAGGAGATGACTACAACTCCCAGCATACCCAGGTTATTATGGGATATCAGAGGGTGTTTTAGGGATGAGGTCTATAATCAGAGGACTACATTTCTAAGCATGTCCAGGCTTATATAATGTGATAGCAGAGCACATTACAGGGATGAAGTATAAAAGGAGAGGACTACAACTCCCAGCATATCCAGACTGATATTATGGAATATCAGAGGAAGGGAGGGGGTATAAGAGGAGAGAACTACAGTTCCCAACATGTCTAGTCAGATATAATGTAATATCAGAGGACATTACAGGGACGGAGGTACAAGAGGCGATGACTACCACTCCCATCATGTTCAGGCTGTTATTATGGGATATCAGAGGACATACATGATGTCCGCCCTATTTTCCTGTATTCTTGTGTCCGATGTGTAAAGGGGTTTGAATGGAGCCCAGCACCAATCAGATGTCTAGGCTCAGTCAAGGAGAGAAGACAGCAAGAGACAGTTGGGGGGAGGATGACAGTTGGGAGGAGGGAAGAGAGTGTCTAATGGCCTCCACTCCATAGCGTCTCTCTCACAAAACAGCCCAGATCCACGTGCCCCACCACATCTTGGTAGCGTGAGAATAACAGGCTGAACTGGATGGACAGATGTCTTTTTTCAGCCTTAAAATGTTACTGAGTCAGAAACTGCAACTGCAGTTGTAACTACAGGGCCTTGTGCCTCAGTGAAAGACTGACACCATCAAGCTGTTTACCTGATAGACTGTTCAGCTGCCCATAGTAACTGCCAAGCTTGTAATAACAATGTAACCATCAGGCCTTGCGCCCAATAGTGACTGTAACCGCTAAACACTGCGTCTCCTGCTTGAGTAAAGTCAAGATGGTAGTGTCCGTCTTATGGCTGCGCCGTCCTCAAGTGTGGTCCCAGGATTGGGTCAAGGGTCACATAGACTAACAGCAGGGTCCGTTCAGTTTTATGTTTATTTACATGGTGCAGTTTGGAAGGAGTTAAAGGGATTCTGTCACCTTGTTTTAGGTTATAGATATGTGGACATACACGGCTAGATCGCCGCTAGCATGTCCGCAATATACCTGTCCTATAGGGCTGTGTGCTTTTATTTTGTTTAAAAAATTATTTTAGAGATATGTAAATGAGTCTTGTAAGGTGCCCAAGGGGCTGTACGAACCTTCCTGGTGCCCAACCATGCCCAGCACCGCCTATGTCCTACTAATCTTCTCCTTTCATCACAGTTAGATTGCCGTAATCTCGCGATGCGCGAGCTCGCACATGCGCAGTTCCTTCCCTGAGGCTGATGCCAGCACAGGGAAGGAACACTATATTGGCACTGCGCATGTGCGAGTTCGCCTATCGCGAGATTACGGCAATCTAACTGTGACGAAAGGAGGAGATTCGGAGGACGCAGGTGGTGCTGGGCTCCTTCACAGGCGGACGTGGCTGGGCACCAGGAAGGTTCGTACAGCCCCGTTGGGCACCTTACAAGACTAATTTACATATCTCTAAAATCATTTTTGAAACAAAATAAAAGGCACACAGCGCTGACTGCAGACAACTGACACACCTTTTCTGCCTGAAAAAACAACACTAACAGCCAATTTTTTGTGGGTGAAAGGTCAGTCACAGCTTTATTCTTATTCATTATTTTAGACTCAATACTTTAAGAATAACCATCAACTATAAACTGCCCGGCCCAAAGCCGGTCCCCGGAGTGCGAGAAGCGCTATGCCACACCAAACATTGGGGCGCAAGTCCGCCTTCCCGTCCGTTGTAACTCTTGTAATCCTCCAACCTCCAGCTGTGACTTAAATCAGAACTGAAAAGAAACATGCAAAACCATCGGAACAATAACCAAAGGGAGGGAGGGGGGGGAAGCTTCCTTCAAGAGGTGCCGGAGACTGAGGCAAGACACAGGGATGACCCTCCTTTTTATTAACTCTAAGGGGTGGTGTCTTCACCTATTACCCCGCCCCCCCCAAGGGAGGGGGTGAGCGAGCACCAAAAAAACAGCTTTGTTGCTTTAGCAGGAAGACAGTGGTATTTAACTCCCAGACTGCCAGGCAGTGTCTGCAGTCCAGCACGCCTGCGTTATACACTGTGGCGCTAGTAATTGGACCGGTATATTGCGGACATGCTAGTAGCGATCTAGCCGTGCATGTCCGCATCTCTATAACCAAAACGAGGTGACAGAATCCCTTTAAATAAGAGCCACTGGTCCAGGGGCTCGGTGTCGGCACCTGGACCAGGGGCTGTCAGTACAGGACAAACCTGCTCCACCAAAGCAGGAAACCCTGCGATTGTCTGGGGACCATCATTATCCAAACTGGAGTATATTGACACAGTGCGGTCAGGAAGGGGTTAATGGCCTCTGCAGTAAGGCACATTGACATTCACTAAAGGGTTAACTCTTCAGAACACTGCCACAAACATTAGTCATAGACAGCTGTGACATCACAAGCACATGTGTCATAAGAGAAAAACCCTCTGTAAAAATTAGGGCGAGCGGCCATATTTGGTGCCGTACTTGATGGCCTGAGGACCTTGAGCTTGACTACCCCACCCACCACACTGAAATTTGGAGGTTCTAGCAGGAAGCCCATCACCCAACGGGAGAAAAGGGACATCCGCCTAGCCAACCAGATCAGCCCGGCTGCTGCAGCCCCCCCCCCCCTCCCCCTTACTATATATGTGGCAGCCACATAGTGGCATTACCCTCTAAGCCCAAGGAAAGGGCAGCCCTCCAGCCATGGTTCCCTTGAGGTTTCCTCCACAGGGGGTTTTCCTCTCCTGAGTGCTGGAGGGTGACTCTCTGTGAGTCGGGGGTTTGCCATTTTTTTATATTTTAAATAAACAATTTGGCCTTTCTTCCCCCAATTAACGTGTTCTGTGTCTTTATTCTGTTTATTTCATTTGCGTTCTTTGGTTTCAGGGGTGTATGTATGATTTTCTCAGGGGGAAGGTTCCTATATGGGACATTTATGATATATATGGATAGGATGTGCCATAAATGTCCTATAGGTGGGGGTCCCACATCTGGGACCTGCTCATATGTCCATAACAGTGGTTCGTAGTAAACGGAGAGCGCATTGTGCACGCACAGCGACCTCTCCATTCATTGATATAGGAGTTCCAAAAATAGTGAGCACGCTCGGCTGTTTTCAGAAGTCCTATAGCAGCGAACAAGCAGCACAAGCGCAGCCACCTCTTTATTCACCAATATGGGATTCCTGAAACTTGCCAAACCGCCACTCAGCTATTTTCTGAAGTTCCATGGCGGGGAATGAAGGGTGGCTATACATGCGCTACTTACTTACACTTTGGGGGCCCCATCCTATGGATATGCCATAAATGTCCCAGATGGGAATATCCCTTAAAATGAAATTCATTATGAAATAACCAAGTTAGCAGAGCATTGCTAGCACTCAGTCCCAGCACCATTGCACCAAATGAGAACAGTCGCTGGTGATACTGCGGGTCCGCGACTGTTCAGGTGAATGATGTGGGGCGAATGGATCAATCTTCTACGCCAGTGTTATGGCGTCGGAAAGTTGCAAATTTAGACATGTGCCATTTTGTGTCTAATTTGGAACACAGCCTGGCCTAAATATATTAATGCTTATTATATATGTAATACTAGGGGATTACATACAATAAATAATAATATAGGCGCACCTCCCCCTTGAGGAATGAGTTCTTATTCATCAACACTATCAGCCAGTAAGACTGTCTTCATTGCCCATAGCAACCAATCAGAGAACAGCTTTCATTTTTCCAGAGCAGTTGAAGAAATGAAAACTGAGCGTTGATTGGTTACTAAGGGCAAGAAGGGAAGTCCTTGGTAAATGAGGTCTAAGATGTACGTTGGATCAGATTTTTCACATGTCTGTATCATCACAGTACAGCAATAACACCACAAGTCGCAGTCCCAGTGCCCTCATTGTGCCGCTTTACCATTAGTGCCAGGCTGAGTCCTTGTACATTTAATCAAGAGTTTGGGATTGCCCTCATTACTGCCAACCTAAGTTAGTGCCAGCCACACTACCCTTACAGATCCCAAAAATCTGGGCCCCTTGTGCTATCTACAGTGTCCGTATTAGAGATAGTGACCGACAACGCCATATAAGTGCCAGTGAATGCACTTTTCTTCTGCTGTCTCCGTAACTGACCGCCATAGTTCCCTAAGAAATCCCAGCAATATTGACCCACAGAGATGCCAAGGGTGATAGCCCCAGTACCCCCACAACTGCCAGCCACTGTATCCCCATTATTGAAAACCACTGTCCCCCCAAACTACTAGCTACTCCATAAGTGAAATCCATCTGCCCCTATAACTCCCAGCAATATTGGTGACATAGGAGCTATTCATACTGAAGCCAAAGGTGACAACCATGGTGCCCCTACAAATGCCATCCACAGTGCCCTCATAAGTGCTAGCCACTATGGTGCCAGATTCTCAGACTCCCTTATGAATAGTGAATTGTGGTGGTCTCAGACACTCCCCCTGCTATTGAAATGAGACTCATGGCATTGTCGATGTGTCTGTGTCTTCCCCTGGAAGTCCTGTGACCTGCGTCATCGGCAGTGGGATGTATCTTAGACTATACCTGCCAGGTTCTTAGACAACCCTACACATAGTGTGCTGTGGTAGTCTTAGACACTCTCCTTGCTGTTGGATTGACATCCTGTCCCATTGAGATGCAGTACCCTGGCACAGCGACGGCACAGCGTGTGGCGCTGTCTCTTACTAGCGACATATACTGTATAGTTTACGAGACCGTCAGCTGCCTAAAACAGCTGATCAGCGGGAGTGAGTATCATTTTTCATTAAAGGTAGAGATGAGCGAATCAAAGCTGACGAAGTGGAATTTGATCAAAATTTAAGAAAAAAGTTAATTCGCACCGAAGCCGAATTTGCTGCACGTGCGAGGACATGCAGCAAAGAACTCTGGGAAGGCGGTATCACCCATAATTAGAGATGAGCGAATCGAATCAGACGAAGTGGAATTCAATCTGAATTTCAGGAACAATTTGATTAGCAATGACTGCGAATTTCCTCGCAGCTACACATGTGAGGACTAAGCAGGGCTGGCCTTAGGTGTTCAGGTGCCCTGTGTGAGCTAATCTTGTGGCGCCTTCCCCCGGTTCACCTAAACATACACAAAGAGGAAAACAATCTTTGTAACAAATAGTTTTTCACACAATCTCGGGCCGGCCTGCTGTAAGAGACCGACTGCGAGCTGTGTCCAGTGGCGGATCCAGAGCCTGGTCTCGGGAGGGGCACTTCCAGATTATTCTCTGTCCGCCGCCACAAAACAATGCTGCTTATAGAACAGACTACACAGTGTAGAGGTATACTGTATATTGTGTGGCACAGTGTAGCGGTATACTGTATATTGTGTGGCACAGTGTAGAGGTATACTGTATATTGTGTGGCACAGTGTAGAGGTATACTGTATATTGTGTGGCACAGTGTAGCGGTATACTGTATATTGTGTGCACAGTGTAGAGGTATACTGTATATTGTGTGGCACAGTGTAGCGGTATACTGTATATTGTGTGGCACGGTGTAGAGGTATACTGTATATTGTGTGCACAGTGTAGAGGTATACTGTGCACAGTGTAGCGGTATACTGTATATTGTGTGGCACAGTGTAGAGGTATACTATATATTGTGTGGCACAGTGTAGCGGTATACTGTATATTGTGTGGCACAGTGTAGAGGTATACTGTATATTGTGTGGCACAGTGTAGCGGTATACTGTAATTTGTGTGGCACAGTGTAGAGGTATACTGTATATTGTGTGGCACAGTGTAGAGGTATACTGTATATTGTGTGGCACATTGTAGTGGTATACTGTATATTGTGTGGCACAGTGTAGTGGTATACTGTATATTGTGTGGCACAGTGTAGTGGTATACTGTATATTGTGGGGCACAGTGTAGGCTATATGTGTATAACATAAACATATTTCACATGAAGACTTAGGCCTCATGCACACGACCGTTGTGCGCATCCGTGGCTGTTGTGCCGTTTTCCGTTTTTTTCCGCGGACCTATTGACTTTCAATGGGTCCGTGGAAAAATCGGAAAATGCACCGTTTTGCAGCCGAGACCGTGATCCGTGTATCCTGTCTGTCAAAAAAATATAACCTGTCCTATTTTTTTGACGGACAACGGTTCACGGACCCATTCAAGTCAATGGGTCCGTGAAAGAACACGGATGCACACAAGATTGGCATCCGTCTCCATGATCCGTGGCCGTAGGTTACTTTCATACAGACGGATCCGAAGATCCGTCTGCATAAAAGCTTTTTCAGAGCTATTCGAACACAGAGGCGTTCCCATGGTGATGGGGACGCTTCTAGTTAGAATATACAACGAACTGTGTACATGACTGCCCCCTGCTGCCTGGCAGCACCCGATCTCTTACAGGGGGCCGTGATCCGTACAATTAACCCCTCAGGTGCTGCACCTGAAGGGGTTAATTGTGCGTATCATAGCCCCCTGTAAGAGATCCGGGGCTGCCAGGCAGCAGGGGGCAGACCCCCCTCCCTCCCCAGTTTGAATTTCATTGGTGGCCAGTGCGCCCCCCCTCCCTCCCTCTATTGTATTAATAACATTGGTGGCACAGTGTGCGCCCCGCCCCCCCCTCCTCCCTCTATTCTTTTAATACATTGGTGGCAGTGTGCGGCCTCCCCTCTCCCCCCCAGATCATAGGTGGCAGCAGAGTTCCGATCGGAGTCCCAGTTTAATCGCTGGGGCTCCGATCAGTAACCATGGCAACGAGGATGCTACGGCAGTCCTGGTTGCCATGGTTACTTAGCCTTAGCAATAGTAGAAGCATCATACTTACCTGATGGATGCTGCGATGTCTGCGTCCGGCCGGGAGCTCCTCCTACTGGTAAGTGACAGCAATGCACCACACAGACCTGTCACTTACCAGTAGGAGGAGCTCCCAGCCGGACACAGAGATCGCAGCTGCCAGCAGCCAGGTAAGTATGATGCTTCTACTCCACTGCCACCAATGATCGGGGGAGAGAGGGGAGGCCGCACACTGCCACCAATGTATTAAAACAATAGAGGGAGGAAGGGGCGGGGGGGGGGCGCACACTGCCACCAATGTTAATGCAATAGAGGGAGGGGGGGGCGCACACTGCCACTAATGCTATTATTACAATAGAGGGAGGGAGGGGGGCGGGGGGCGCACACTGGCCACCAATGATATTCAAACTGGGGAGGGGGGGTCTGCCCCTGCTGCCTGGCAGCCCCTGATCTCTTACAGGGGGCTATGATACGCACAATTAACCCCTTCAGAAGCGGCACCTGAGGGGTTAATTGTGCTGATCACGGCCCCCTGTAAGAGATCGGGTGCTGCCAGGCAGCAGGGGGCAGTCATGTACACAGTTTGTAGTATATTCTAACTAGAAGCGTCCCCATCACCATGGGAACGCCTCTGTGTTAGAATATACTGTCGGATATGAGTTTTCGGATGTAACTCATGTCCGACAGTATATTCTAACATAGAGCCGTTCCCATGGTGATGGGGACGCTTCAAGTTAAAATATACCATCGGATTGGAGAAAACTCCGATCAGATCGTATAATAGGGACTCCAGACTTTACATTGAAAGTCAATGGGGACGGATCCGTTTGCAATTGCACCATATTGTGTCAACGTCAAACGGATCCGTCCCCATTGACTTGCATTGTAATTCAGGACGGATCCATTTGGCTCCGCACGGCCAGGCGGACACCAAAGCGACTTTTTTTTCATGTCCGTGGATCCTCCAAAAATCAAGGAAGACCCACGGACGAAAAAACGGTCACGGATCACGGACCAACGGAACCCCGTTTTGCGGACAGTAAAAAAATACTGTTGTGTGCATGAGGCCTTACAGTTACTTGGCTTGGCCCTTGGGGGTCTTGGACGCCACTTCAACACTTGGCCGGGGGCTCGGCGTAGATGATGTTGTGTTTTATCCTAATGAGAAAGATTTCATAATAAGGATTTGGAGAAGGGGCAGAGGGATAGCAGAGCAGGGAGAGGCTGGTGCTGCTACTAGGGGGTCATACCATGGGGGAGTAATAACGCCCACCATAATGCCCCCCCAATAGAAATAATTCTCCTTATAATGTGACAGTGCAGAAAATATCCCCTTGTAATGCCCCCAGTTGAGCTAATGTCCCCATAGTGCCCCCATAATGTGCCAGTATAAAATACCCCTATTACAGTGCCCCCATAGTGCTCCTCTCCCCCCTTCCTTCTAGTGCCCCCCATAATGTACCAGTATAAAATGCCCCACTAGATGCCCTCAGTGTCCCCCTTAATTTTCAAGTATAAAATACCCCTTCTTAGGCTACTATCACACTAGCGTTTTTCTTTTCCGGCATAGAGTTCCGTTACAAGGGCTCTATACCAGAAAAAAACTGATCAGGTATATCCCCATGCATTCTGAATGGAGAGTAATCCGTTCAGGATGCATCAGGACGTCTTCAGTTCAGTCTTTTTGACTGATCAGGCAAAAGATGAAACCGCAGCATGCTACGCTTTTATCTCCGGCGAAAAAAACTAAAGACTTGCCTGAATGCCGGCATTTTTCCCCATATGAATGTATTAGTGCCGGATCCGGCATTCAAAATACCGGAATGCTGGATCCGTCGTTCCGGCTTGTGCATGCGCAGACCGGTAAAAATGTGAAAAAAGATACAAGACGGATCCGTCTGTCCGCATGACAAGCGGAGAGACGGATCCGTTCTTGCAATGGATTTGTGAGACGGATCCGCATCTTACAAATGATTTCAGTCACATCAAAATCGGCTGATCCGGCAGGCAGTTCAGCCTTAGTGCCCCCTGTAGATGACCCAATAGTACTCCTCTCCCCCCTTCCCCATAGTGCCCACCATAATGTGTCCCAGTATAAAATTCTACTGTATAGAGCCCCCCATATAAAATACCCCTTCTTTGTGGCCTCAGTAGATGCCCCTATAGTGCCCCCAATAATGTGCCAGTAAGAAGAGCCCCCAATAATGTGCCAGTAACAAGAGCAACCCCCCAATCATGTGCCAGTAATAACAGCCCCTCATCATGTGCCAGTAATAACAGCCCCCCCATTATGTGCCAGTAATAACAGCCCCCCATTATGTGCCAGCAATAACAGCCCCCCATCATGTGCCAGTAATAACAGCCCCCCAATGTGCCAGTAATAACAGCCCCCCCAATGTGCCAGTTAAAGTATTGCATATATAAAAAAAAAACACTTATACTTACCTCCTTGGCAGCGATGCAATGCAGGCCTCTTCCGGCCTGTGTCCTGCGCTGTAAGGCTCAGGCAGCGCGATGACGTCATTGCGTCGCCTGCGCCGGCCTCTGATAGGCTGCCGACACTAGGCCGGCAGCCGATCAGAGGAAGGGAAAGGACACGCCTCTCCCTCCCCTGCCCTGCTGCACAGCCATCTGTATCGCTGTCCTGAGGACGGCAATACAGATGACTATGGAGATCCATAGTCTTCCACAATGTGCCGCTCCCTACCACACCACCAGCTCGGGGGGGGTGTAAATGCCCCGTTGCCCCCCCCTGGATCCGCCAGTGGCTGTGTCAGCCGCCGGGCGCCCCTGTTGCCATGGCGCCCTGTGCGGCCACACAGCTCGCACACCCCAAAGGCCGGCCCTGGGACTGAGGACATGGGGCAAGGAACTATGGGAAGGCGGGATCACCCAGATTGACATGCCTGCATGTAGCCAATCAGCAGCCAGCCAGCCCTGTGATGTCACAGCCCTATAAATACGGCAGCCATTTTAGTTTCTGCCATTTTCCAGCTTTCTGAGTGCAGGGACAGACGTGAGAACGTGCTAGAGACAGCAATAGGAAAAACCTCATTGTAAACCAAGAAACAGAAAAAACGAATTATAAGTGCAGGGAAAAGATAGAGGAAAATAGTATATGGGGCAGTGTGGGGGAAATTACTATATGGAGCAGTGTGGGGGAAATTACTATATGGGGGCAGTGTGGGGGAAATTAATATATGGAGAAGTGTGGGGGAAATTACTATATAGGAGCAGTTTGGGGGAAATTACTATATGGGGCAGTGTGGGGGATATTACTATATGGGGCAGTGTGGGGGAAATTTCTATATGGGGCAGTGTGGGAAAAATTACTATATGGGGCAGTGTGGGGGAAATTACTATATGGGGGCAGTGTGAGGGAAATTACTATATGGGGCAGTGTGGGGGAAATTACTATATGGGGGCAGTGTGGAGGAAATTACTATATGGGGCAGTGTGGAAGAAATTTCTGCATGGAGCAGTGTGGGAGAAATAACTATATAGGAGCAGTTTGGGGAAATTACTATATGGGGCAGTGAGGGGGAAATTACTGTTTGGGGTAGAAGGGGAAATAAGAATATGGGGGCAGTGTGGGGGAAATTACTGTTTGGGGGTAGTGTAGGGGGAATTACTATATGGGGCAGTGTGGGGGAAATTACTATATGGGGCAGTGTGGGGGAAATTACTATATGGGGCAGTGTGGGGGAAATTACTATATGGGGCAGTGTGGAAGAAATTACTGCATGGAGCAGTGTGGGAGAAATTACTATATAGGAGCAGTTTGGGGAAATTACTGTTTGGGGGTAGTGTGGGTGGAATTTCTATATGGGGCAGTGTGGGGGAAATTACTATATGGGGCAGTGTAGAAGAAATTACTGCATGGAGCAGTGTGGGGGAAATTACTATAAAGGGCAGTGTGGGGGAAATTACTATATGGGGCAGTGTGTGGGAGAAATTACTATATAGGAGCAGTGTGGGGGAAATTACTATAAAGGGCAGTGTGGGGGAAATTACTATATGGGGCAGTGTGTGGGACATTACTATATGGGGCAGTGTGGGGAAATTACTATATGGGGCAGTGTGTGGGAGAAATTACTATATAGGAGCAGTGTGGAGGAAATTACTATATGGGGCAGTGTGTGGGAAATTACTATATGAGGCAGTGTGTGGGAAATTACTATATGGGGCAGTGTGGGGAAATTACTATATGGGCAGTGTGTGGGAGAAATTACTATATAGGAGCAGTGTGGAGGAAATTACTATATGGGGCAGTGTGTGGGAAATTACTATATGAGGCAGTGTGGGGAAATTAATATATGGGGCAGTGTGGAGGAATTACTATATGGGGTAGTGTGGGGGAAATTACTATATAGGGGAGTGTGGGGGAAATTACTATATGGGGCAGTGTAGGGTAAATTACTATATGGGGGCAGTGTGGGGGAAATTACTATATGGGGCAGTGTGGGGGCGTTTCTATTAGGGGAAATTATTTTTGGGGACACTATACAGGCATTATTACTTGGAGCACAATATTGGGTGTTATTACTGGGGGCACTCTAGGGGACATTATAATTGCTGTAGACACTATAGGGACATTCGGGGTAATTTATCAAACTGGTGTAAAGTAGAACTGGGTTAGTTGCCCATTGCAACAGATGTCACCTTTTATTTTTCACAGCACCTTTGGATTGCTATGAGCACCTAAGCCAGTTGTACTTTACACCAGTTTGATATATGACCCCAATTATGAGAAATGTAATGTGTCTGTGTAACAAACTCTGTAGAGACGAGATGCGGCTGAAAGAATTAGTCATGGAGATCTGGGTCAAACAGAGGAGAAGAGGAAAGAGAAGATCTACATGACAGGAGATGTCACTGGAAGAAAGAGCTGTTCTGGTATGTGGTGCTGTATTCCCCTATATGTACAGCTAACTCAGTACTGTGACCTGTGTCTCCTCTTCTCCTCCAAATCATTTTTTATCATAATCGTATATATTTAAAATTTTGCAACTAAGATTTTAATTTGTCACCTGCAGTCCTATGTAACAGCCCAGATGTTGATAACTTTCTGTGTACAGATAATATAGTAGCTGGTCCATGCAATCCTATGTAACACTCCACATAACACAATAGGACTGCAGGTAACATCTATGAAATCTGTACTCAAATCTGGCACCCCCACTAATCAGCTGTTTGAAAAGACTGCAATGTTAAAGTAAGCACCGCAGCCTCTTTGCTCGTTAGCAAGCAGAGCGCTGTCCATTTGATAGCACTGCGCTTGGTATTACAGCTCAGACCCCATCACTCAGATGGGACAGAGCTGCACCTAGACCATGTGAAGGAGTTGGGTAGACAGCCCTGAGCATATCATGCACTTAATCCGCCCCGGGTAACATAGTAACATTTTAAGGGCTTGTTCACACGACCGTGTGAAGCCCGTGCTGTGGACCGCAAATTGCGGTCTGCTAAACACCTGCACCTGCCGTGTGGCAGCCGCATAGGGATTGCGACCCCATTCACTTGAATGGGTCCGTGATCCCTCCATTCTGCAAAAATATTGAGCAAGCTCTATCTTTTTGCGGTGCGGAAGCACAGAACCTCAGAAAGCACTCCGTAGTGCGTCCGTAGTGTTCCGTTCCGCAATACGGGCACTGGCTTCACAAGGTCGTGTGAGCAATCCCTAAGGCTGAAAAAAGACATCTGTCCATCCAGTTCAGCCTGTTATTCTCACGCTACCAAGATGTGGTGGGGCACGTGGATCTGGGCTGTCTTGTGAGAGAGACGCTATGGAGTGGAGGCCATTAGACACTCTCTTCCCTCCTCCTAACTGTCATCTTCCCCCCCAACTGTCTCTTGCTGTCTTCTCTCCTTGACTGAGTCTAGAAATCTAATTGGTGCTGGGCTCCATTCAAACCCCTTTACACATCGGACACAAGAATTTAGGAAAACAGGACTGACATCATATATGTCCTCTGATATCCCATAATAACAACCTCCTCCGTGTAATCTCTCTTGATGCTGGTAAATAGATTATGCTTTCCCATCTATGTGTTGAATCGTCACCCACTGTCCCGGGTATTGTGTCCTCCTTTTGGGGGTTATGAAAGCGATCAACCGAACCTATTATATAATGTACACAATACATGTAGGGTTGCCACTTTTCCCAGCAGATTACCAGTAATACCGGCTAGGCCAGTGGTTTACGAGATAGGTGTCAACCCTAGTGGGGACCCGGCACCCAATCGATTAGCTGTTTTTGGCAGCCTGGAATCAAAACTGTGGATGGAACCTGAAGAAAAAGGCTCCATCCACTGTGCAGTGGCCTTGAAGTTGCCAGCATACTGTACCTTGAAAAGGCGTGGTGCTGGCCCTTTAAACTATTTTATCCATGCCTTGAGTGTAAGAGCTGGTGTCCCTGATGTGCAGAGGAAGCCCACCAGTCACATATGATGTCCGTCCTCTTTACCTGTCTTCTTGTGTCCAATGTGTAAAAGGATTTGAACGGAGCCCAGCACCAATCAGATGTCTAGGCTCAGTCAAGGAGAGAAGACAGCAAGAGGCAGTTGGGGGGGGAAGATGACAGTTAGGAGGAGGGAAGAGAGTGTCTAATGGTCTCCATAATATGGCCCTGACAAGACAGACCAGATCCACATTACCCGCCACATCTTGGTAGCGTGAGTTGTCTGCAACTGAGATTTGTACCTATAGGGCTGTGTGCCTCGGTGAAAGACTGACACCATCAAGCTGTTTACCTGATAGACTGTTCAGTTGCCCATAGTAACTGCCAAGCTTGTAATAACAATGTAACCATCAGGCTTTGTACCCAATGGTGACTTTAACCGCTAAGCACTGCACCTCCTGCTTGAGTAAAGTCAAGATGCAAGTGTGCGTCTCATAGCTGCACGATCTTCAAGTGCGGTCCCAGGATCGGGTCATGGGTCACATATAAAACCCTGCTGTTAGTCTATTCATTTATATCAGGGATGCTCAACCTGTGGCCCTCCAGCTGTTGTAAAACTACAACTCCCACAATGCCCTGCTGTAGGCTGATAGCTGTAGACTGTTCGGGCATTCTGGGAGTTGTAGTTTTGCAACAGCTGGAGGGCCGCAGTTTGAGCATGCCTGATTTATATGGTGCAGTCTGGAAGGGGTTAAAAAAGAAGCACTGGTCTCGGTGTCGGCACCTGGACCAGTGGCTGTCAGTTATAGAACAAACCTGCTCCACCAAAGCAGCAGGGGACCATAAATATGCGGCGGTTATCTAAACTGGAGTATATTGACACAGTGCGGTCAGGAAGGGGTTAATGGCTTCTGCAATGACATATTGACTGTCACTAAAGGGTTAACTCCTCGGAACACCGTCACGAACATTAGTCATAGACACCTGTGACATCACACGCACATGTGTCATAAGAGAAAAACCCTTGTAAAAAGCAGGCGTGCGGCCATATTTGGTGCCGTACTTGATGGCCTAAGGACCTTGAGCTTGAGTACCCCCCCCCCACCGCATCTTGACGATATTTGGAGGTTCTAGCAGGAAGCCCATCACCCAATGGGAGAAAACGGACATCCGCCTAGCGAACCAGATCCGCCCGGCTGCTGCACACCCCCTCCCCCCTTACTATGTATGTGGCAGCCACATAGTGGCATTACCCTCTAAGCCCAAGGGAAGGGCAGCCCTCCAGCCATGGTTCCCTAGAGGTTTCCTCCACAGGGGGTTTTCCTCTCCTGAGTGCTGGAGGGTGACTCTCCGTGAGTCGGGGGTTTGCCATTTTTTTATATTTTAAATAAACAATTTGGCCTTTCTTCCCCCAATTAACGTGTTCTGTGTCTTTATTCTGTTTCTTACATTTGCGTTCTTTGGTTTCAGGGAGAAGTTTAAAGGGGTATTCCTATACGGGACATATGTGGTATATATGGATAGCATGTGCCATAAATGTCCTATGGGTGGGACACCTCTGGGACCTGCTCTTATCACCAAGAGTCCAAAGTAAATGGAGAGCACATTTCGTATTTACAGCATCCTCTCAATTACTGTTCAGTTGAATGATGGGGTGGAGGGGGCGAATGGGTTAATGGGGGTCAATCTTCTTCGCCAGTTTTATGGTGTCGGTAAAGTTGCAAATTTAGAAGCATATCACATTTTGTGTCTAATTTGGAACACAGCCGGGCCTAAATATATAAATGCTTATAATATATGTACTAGGGGATTACATACAATAAATAATAATATAGGCGCACCTCCCCCTGTAGGAATGGGTTCTTATTCATCAACACTATCAACCAGTAAGACTGTCTTCATTGCCCATAGCAACCAATCAGAGAGCAGCTTTCATTTTTCCAGAGCAGTTGAAGAAATGAAAGCTGAGCGTTGATTGGTTACTAGGGGCAAGAAGGGAAGTCCTTGGTAAATGAGGCCTAAGATGTACGTTGGATCTGATTTTTCACATGTCTGTATCATCACAGTACAGCAATAACACCACAAGTCGCAGTCCCAGTGCCCTCATTGTGCCCCTTTACCATTAGTGCCAGGCTGAGTCCTCGTACATTTACTCAAGAGTCTGGGATTGCCCTCATTACTGCCAACCATAGTTAGTGCCAGTCACACTACCCTTACAGAGCCCAAAAATTCTGGGCCCCTTGTGCTATCTATAGTGTCCGTATTAGAGATGGTGACCGACAACGCCATATAAGTGCCAGTGAATGCACTTTTCTTCTGCTGTCTCCATAACTGACAGCCATAGTTCCCCAAGAATTCCCAGCAATATTGACCCAAAGAGATGGCAAGGGTCATAGCCCCAGTACCACCTACAACGGCCAGCCACTGTATCCCCATAAGGTCCCTTTCACACGAGCGAGTTTTCCGCGCGGGTGCAATGCGTGAAGTGAACGCATTGCACCCGCACTGAATCCTGACCCATTAATTTCAATGGGTCTGTGTACATGAGCGTTGTTTTTCACGCATCAGTTCTGTGTTGCGTGAAAATCGCAGCATGTTCTATATTCTGCATTTTTCACGCAGCCCTGGCCCCATAGAAGTGAATGGGGCTGCGTGAAAAATGCATTGCATCCGCAAGCAAGTGCGGGTGCGATGCGTTTTTCACTGATGGTTGCTAAGAGATGTTTGTAAACATTCAGTTTTTTATCACGCGCGTGAAAAACGCATCAAAACGCATTGCACCCGCGCGGAAAAAACTGAACAACTAAACGCAATCGCACACAAAACTGACTGAACTTGCTTGCAAAATAGTGCAAGTTTCACTGAACGCACCCTGAACGCATCCGGCCCCAATCCGCAACGCCCGTGTGAAACCAGCCTAATTGAAAACCACTGTGCCCCCAAACTGCCAACTACACCATAAGTAAAATCCATGCTGCCCCTATAACTCCCAGCAATATTGGTGACATAGGAGCTATTCATACTGATGCCAAAGGTGACAACCATGGTGCCCCTACAAATGCCATTCACAGTGCCCTCATAAGTGCTAGCCACTATGCCCGTCTAACACAGCAACCACAGTGCTACCATAAGAGACAGCCATTGACAGTGCCATATTAGTGCCAGTCAAAGCCCTAAAACATTTTATCTGCTGCCTCCATAACTTACCAGGGGGTGTCACAGGGCGGGCCCTATAATCTGCTACAGCGCAAGAGCTAGAGGACCTGTGATGACGTCACCATCGTGTGATCAGTGCAGGCGGGGCTGGAGTTCAGCAGGGGAGAATTGGTGAGCCTGAGGAACACTGGAAGTTGTAGTCCTCTGAATGCATCTATGTAGTGGGCCCCTACAATGAACTTTACTGGTGGGCCCCAGGCACCCCAGTCCGACACTGCGCCCTCTGGTGTTTATCCACCTACTGAGGTGGTCGCACATGCTGTTAGAAGCTGTGACAGTTACAGGGAGAATGGTGCAGGAGAAAGGACTTGCGCCCTGAGCTGTGATAGGAAGAGAGCTGCATCAAAATGGACATTCCCCTTGGGCTGTAATAGGGAGAGATCTGAAACTGAATGTACAAGCCCCCTGATCTGAGTTGTGTTAGACAAAGAGCTGCAGCAGAAAGGACACACCCCTTAGAAATAACACACCTCTCAGCTTGAATAGAATGTAGCAAAGCAATTGGAGCAATGAATGGAAGGCGTTCTGGATCAGTGTGAGGTACAGGCTGGATCTAGCTTTGTTAGACAGAGATTGTATGTACTATGTGATGTCTGGTTTTCATTTTGTTACATCATCATGGCAACCCTCTAGTTAACAGTATCTGTGAAATGCTTAGCAAATGTAAATGAAATTTAGAGGTTTTCTGCTACAGATCCATAGATTCCCCGTCCCTTCTTCATTTACCTAAGAAGGCTGCCAGATTCTCAGACTCCCTTATGAATAGTGAATTGTGGTGGTCTCAGACACTCCCCCTGCTATTGAAATGAGACTCATGGCATTGTCGATGTGTCTGTGTCTTCCCCTGGAAGTCCTGTGACCTGCGTCATCGGCAGTGGGATGTATCTTAGACTATACCTGCCAGGTTCTTAGACAACCCTACACATAGTGTGCTGTGGTAGCCTTAGACACTCTCCTTACTGTTGGCTTGACATCCTGTCCCATTGACGTTATTGGGAGCTAAGATGCAGTACCCTGGCACAGCCACTGCACAGCGTGTGGCGCTGTCTCTTACTAGTGACATAGACTGTATAGTTTCCTCCGAGACCAGCAGCTGCCTAAAACAGCGAGTGAGTGAGTACTAGCTTTCATTAAAGGTAGAGATGAGCGAATCGAAGTTGTCGAATTGGAATTAGATCCGAATTTCAGAAAAAATTTGATTCGCACCGAAGCTGAATTTCCACGCGACTCGTGGTAACGAATTGCATTTTTTCCTAAAATGGCTGCTGCACGTGTGAGGACATGGAGCAAGGAACTCTGGGAAGGCGGTATCAACCATAATTAGAGATGAGCGAATCAAATCAGACAAAGTGGAATTCCATAAAAATTTCAGGAAAAATTTGATTTGCACAGAAGCCGAATTTCCTTGCGCTTTGTGGTAACGAATCGCAATTTTTCCTAAAATGGCGGCTACACATGTGAGGACTGAGGACATAGGGCAAGGAACTCTGGGTAGGTGGGATCACCCAGAATGACATACATGCATGCAGCCAATCAGCAGCCAGCCAGCCAGCCCTGTGATGTCACAGCCCTATAAATACGGCAGCCATTTTAGTTTCTGCCATTTTCCAGCGTTCTGAGTGCAGGGACAGACGTGAGAAGGTGCTAGGGACAGCAATAGGAAAATCTTCATTGTGAACAAAGAAACTGAAAAAACGAATAAGTGCAAGGAAAGGATAGGGAGGAATTATTTCATAGCATCTTAGTGCAGGGAGAGACATCAGAAGGCGCTAGGGACATTGATAGGAAAGTAATTTACAAGAGCAGGGAAAGATTATTTGGGCATTGTGTGGTGAAGTGCTAAAATTACAGCATTTTTTGTCGTGTGTTAGTGGCAAAAGTAAAATATATTTGCCATACAGCGGTGCAGTTATATGTTCTAAAGCCTTTTGCAGCGTATATTAGTGGAAAAAGAAAAAAATATATTTGCCGTTCTGCGGAGCAGTCATATAGTTGCAAGAAAAAGTATGTGAACCCTTTGAATGATATGGATTTCTGCACAAATTGGTCAGAAATTTGATCTGATCTTCATCTAAGTCACAACAATAGACAATCACAGTCTGCTTAAACTAATAACACGCAAAGAATTAAATGTTACCATGTTTTTATTGAACACACCATGTAAACATTCACAGTGCAGGTGGAAAAAGTATTTGAACCCTTAGATTTAATAACTGGTTGAACCTTCTTTTGGCAGCAATAACTTCAACCAAACGTTTCCTGTAGTTGCAGATCAGACGTGCACAACGGTCAGGAGTAATTCTTGACCGATCCTCTTTAAAGAACTGTTTCAGTTCAGCAATATTCCTGGGATGTCTGGTGTAAATCGCTTTCTTGAGGTCATGCCACAGAATCTCAATCGGGTTGAGGTCAGGACTCTGACTGGGCCACTCCAGAAGGAGTATTTTCTTCTGTTTAAGCCATTCTGTTGTTGATTTACTTCTATGCTTTGGGTCGTTGTCCTGTTGCAACAACCATCTTCTGTTGAGCTTCAGCTGGTGGACAGATGGCCTTAAGTTTGTCTGCAAAATGTCTTGATAAACTTGGGAATTCATTTTTCCTTTGATGATAGCAATCCGTCCAGGCCCTGATGCAGCAAAGCAGCTCAAACCATGATGCCCCCACCACCATACTTCACAGTTGGGATGAGGTTTTGATGTTGGTGTGCTGTGCCTCTTTTTCCCCACACATAGTGTTGTGTGTTTCTTCCAAACAACTCAACTTTGGTTTAATCTGTCCACAGAATATTTTGCCAGTACTGCTGTGGAACATCCAGATGCTCTTGTGCAAACTGTAAACGTGCAGCAATGGTTTTTTTGGACAGCAGTGGCTTCCTCTGTGGTATCCTCCCATGAAATCCATTCTTGTTTAGTGTTTTACGTATCGTAGATTCGCTAACAGGGATGTTATCATATGCCAGAGACTTTTGTAAGTCTTTAACTGACACTCTAGGATTCTTCTTCACCAAATTGAGCAGTCTGCGCTGTGCTCTTGCAGTCATCTTTACAGGACGGCCACTCCTAGGGAGAGTAGCAGCAGTGCTGAACTTTCTCCATTTATAGACAATTTGTCTTATTGTGGACTGATGAACAGCAAGGCTTTTGAAGATACTTTTATAACCCTTTCCGGCTTTATGCAAGTCACCTATTCTTAATCTTAGGTCTTCTGAGAGCTCTTTTGCGTGAGGCATCATTCACATCAGGCAATGCTTCTTGTGAAAAGCAAACCCAGAACTGGTGTGTGTTTTTTATAGGGCAGGGCAGCTGTAACCAACACCTCCAATCTCATCTCATTGATTGGACTCCAGTTGGCTGACACCTCACTCCAATTAGCTCTTGGAGATGTCATTAGTCTAGGGGTTCACATACTTTTTCCACCTGCACTGTAAATGTTTACATGGTGTGTTCAATAAAAACATGGTAACATTTAATTATTTGTGTGTTATTAGTTTAAGCAGACTGTGATTGTCTCTTGAGAAATAAAATGATAAGCAGGCACACTTTTATATGGGTCAATCTATTTTGGTTTATTTATAGTATAAAAATATTGTAGTTGTAGGGTGTTTTTTTATAAAAATATTATATATTAAAATATGTATGAGTGCTAGCAGTAAAATATAAGATATGTAGAATCAATGGTTCAAAGATAAGAGTCTATGAAAATGTCCTTTATGGTAAAAATGGTAAAATATAGAGAAAATAAAAATGGATAATCGCCACTGAATAGAAGATGAATGATGCAGCTTTTATAATGTTGCTAATGTTTGTGTAATAGTCTTTGATAAATCAATGAATACATGCGTTAATAATCTTGTATTGAGCTAGGAATGATCTTCTTTAAATCAAGACTTCGAGGTATATGTAACAATATATACAGTATGTAGTACAATAGCTGTATCTGGCTACTGTCTCTGGCTACAGAGATCACTTACCCATCAACCGGTGCTGTTGTACCAGGTCCTCCAATGACGGTCGGCTGTTCCTGGGAGAGTTTGCAGAGTCCAGCATGGTTTTGAGAAGTCGTCGGTGTACCTCGTGTTGCCTAGGACGCTTGGGGGCGTGGTTCGCTTGTCTGGAGTGTGACGCGGGCGGTCACGTGATCGCAATCTTCTCAATGTTTTTTCAGAGTGCTACTTTTGGTATGGTTAGGATGGTACACCGTAGTTAGTGTTCTGACAATCCTCTATAGGCTTCTTAAACGTGTTTCGGGAGACTCTCCCTTCATCAGTACAAACTGAGACTCTTACTGATGAAGGGAGAGTCTCCCTAAACGCGTTTAAGAAGCCTATAGAGGATTGTCAGAACACTAACTACGGTGTACCATCCTAACCATACCAAAAGGAGTGCTCTGAAAAAACATTGAGAAGATTGCGATCACGTGACCACCCGCATCACACTCCAGACGCACAAACCACGCCCCCCGGCGTCCTAGGCAACACGAGGTACGCCGACGACTTCTCCAAACCATGCTGGACTCCGCAAACTCTCCCAGGAACAGCCAACCGTCATTGGAGGACCTGGTACAACAGCGCCGGTCGATGGGTAAGTGATCTCTGTAGCCAGAGACAGTGCGGGACGCCGCACTCAGGTGCAGAGTATCTCTTCTTCCCACAGTTTTGTACAAAAATACAGCTATTGTACTACATATATATTGTTACATATACCTCGAAGTCTTGATTTAAAGAAGATCATTCCTAGCTCAATACAAGATTATTAACGCATATCTTCATTGATTTATGAAAGACTATTCCACAAACAGAAGCAACATTATAAAAGACGCATCATTCATCTTCTATCCAGTGGCGAGTGTCCATTTTTATTTTTTCTATTTTTTTCTATATTTTACCATTTTTACCATAAAGGACATTTTCATAGACTCTTATCTTTGAACCATTGATCCTACATATCTTATATTTTACTGCTAGCACTATATTTTAATATATCATTTTTTTTTATTAAAAAACACCCTACAACTACTACAATATTTTTTATACTATAAATAAACCAAAATAGATTGACCCATATAAGAGTGTGCCTGCTTATCCTTTTATTTCTCAATTTCTACTCTTCTGACTCGGTGAGTCAAACTTAGCAGCTTCTGCATCTCTACCATTTGCTTGAAAAGTAGAGCCGTCTACCCCACTTATCTCTGTGATTGTCTCTTGTTATGACTTATATGAAGATCAGATCACATTTTTGACCAATTTGTGCGGAAATCCATATCATTCCAAAGGGTTCACATACTTTTTTTTGCCACTGTATGTTCTAAATCCCTTTTTTGTGTGTATTTGTTTGAAAAAAAGGGCTTATTAGCCGTTGTGTGGTGAAGCGAGAAAATTACAGACTTTTTTGGGGTGTTTTAATTTCATTTTAATTTATTTATTTGATCTAACAGTATGTCAGACAGAGAAGTGTCAGGCCTTGCACAGGGGAGTGGCAGAGGCCTAAATGTTTCTGGTGCAGGCAAAGGTCACAACAGAGTAAGGGGCTGTGGCAGCAGGAGTCGCAGCAAGAGGCCTGAGCTCCCGGTGTCATCTAGTGGTCGTTTCTTGACCAGCAACCCAGCTGTTCTTGAATGGTTGACTCGCTCATCTCTGTTTTGGATCCAATCCTGTTTCTTTGGGCATTAGCAATACTGATGGATTACTGACCAAATGCTGACCGAGTGAAGGCGGATAATCAACAGACAGGATCCGTTTTTTGGGAGTTATTGTTCTGATGGATCAGAGGAAGGGCAAAATAATCAGTGATGTCAACAGAAACTTACTGCTGACACCTTCTCCACTCTGTCGGGGGGCTCTACTTGTATCAGCGGTTAGGAGTGCGCTTCTTCTTGGCGCTAACATCGACCTTTAAGGCTGAGTTTATACTTGAGTTATTTGGTCAGTTTTGGCCTTGTGACTGCCCAAATAAGTGAAGTGTGCAGTGATTGTAAGAGCGATGCCTGTCATCTGCATGTCATATGGACTCACAGTATTATTTCACTACCACAGCAGACTCCCTATGCGTGTTACTAGAAGGCACAGTGTTCTCCACCACTATAAAGGCTCTCTGCAGACAGGAAATAGCTGTTTTTTTTATAAAATTTGCCGCAAATAATTTCGGATCGAACCACATTTTTCAAAAAATTCTGCGAAGCGGCCGAATCTAATTTTTTAAAAATTCGCTCATCTCTTATTAAAGGCATTCTCCATTTTGCAATATTTCTATTTGCAAGAAAGATATATTGAAAATAGTCTGATCACAAGATTACCCACAATCTACAGGGAAATCCAGGGGCGAGTATTCAATTGGCCTGCAGCCGAACCACAGGGAAAATTAATCTTTATATGGCACCAACTGAAATCGTTAATTAAGCTGTTCTTGTAATGCATGGACATGCTGGGTCTTTCAGAGGGAGAGAGATGCTCTTTATAACTTCTCTCGGCTCAAGCTAATGGATGGAAGTGCTTAATAGAAGACTATCTTCAATGAGCCTAGAAATCCCTAATAGGGAGCAGTATTTGAAAATCTGCTTTTTTTAACCATCCAGACCCTTTTATATGGCCCATCCTAAGTACAATCGTAGATGGTGTAACTTGCCGACATTAAAAGCAGTAGTGACCACTTGAGTAATGTAGTTTTTGTTGTACACACAAAAGCTTTCCTACCTACAGTACCTCCATATACTCCAGAATAATAAAATCATGAGGTCCTGGGTACAAATTTGACCAAGGACTACATCTATATGGAGTTTGTGTTGGTTTCCTCCCAAAATCCAAAAACCTACTGATTGGCTTTCAATTAAATTGGGGCTAGTGTATGTCTAAAAGTAGGTTATAAGCCCCGTTTGTGGTGATAATCCCGGTACAGCGCTGTTATGTCTTGGTGCTATATATAAAAAATATATATGCCCTACCTTAAAGGGGTTATGCAAAAATGGGGGAGTGTTAGTGGAAAACCCCCACCACCAACACTTTACCAGACCTGTAAAAGGAAGATTATTTACTTGCTTCCCGGCACTGGATCTCAGCTCCTTCTTCTCAATGGCCTGAGATGTTCCACTGGGCTCCCCTGCTGTAAACTGGCCATGGTGGTAACTGGCTCTTCTTACCGTACTTCATCACAAATGGTCACATGACGCAAGGAGAGCTGGTCACTGCCGTAGCCAGTGATTGGCTGCAGGCAATATCAAACCGGATGTTTACAGCGAGGGAGCCCAGTGGAGCATTGCAGGCTGAGTGGAGAAGGTGCAGGGAGCCACCTCCGGGAAGTAAGTAAGCTTCCCTTTACAGGTCTGGTATAATAGAGGGGTTTACTATTGCCCTTTCATTCATGCACTACCCCTTTAAGACAGTAAGTAGTAGTATAAATTACTATTTTATATGTAAAATGACATATTACCATAATTGAGATTTTTTTTTTATGAGCCCAAACATCAAATCCTGACGACTTTATGTCACTTTTCTCCATCTATCAATCATCCAGCTGAATTGCGCATTGCTTTAATAAAATAATAGATTTTCACAGCGGTGGAGCACAAGCTGCGGTATATCTAATCACTCATCACAACACAAATATCAAAGCCTGATTGGAGAGGCTGAAATACAAGGAGCTAAACTAGAGATTTTATGGAGATTTTGTAAATGCGGTAAGTGTCGATATTTTATGAGCACAAATCAAACCAAATGTGTAGTAAGATTCGCTGCTAAAGATCCCCTTCCACCACATTATACTCCTGCCTACTTCTCCCAAGGTACTGCATTCATCGTCAGAATGGTGCTATTCCATATCAGCTTATGCAATAACGAGGCCAAGATTTATTTAGACAAGAGCAACACATAAATTAATGGATGCAGTTAGAGATGAGCAAAGTTTTTAATAATTCGATTCTGCAACTTCACCGATGTTAGCCAAGAAATTTGAGCTGTGACAAATTAATTTATCACGAAACGCTATAAATTAGGTAAATCCAAACCACTCTGCCTTAGGGTACGGCCACATAGAGCGGTCATGCTACAGGCAGGTTGTGGCCATGCTGCGGTGAAGAACTGCGTGGCCAAATAGCCCGCACCCGCCTTTAATTTAATAATGAAGATCGCACTGTATAGTCCTTCTTCATTGTTAATGGCCACACGGCACCTTTAAACAGGGGCTGTTGCTGGTATGGGGTTTGGCTGGTTAGCTGGGGGCACGATATGCATATTATTGCTGTTATTGTCTGCAATCTCCTGCAGGTTATTTGACAGTAAACATAGACTATTAACCTCTTCTCGACTGGTGAAGCACATGTACGGCGCTGCAAGATGTGAAATGATGCCAAGCGCCGTACAGATACGGCGCGCTGTTTGGGCTGGTGCAGAAACTGCGCTCGTTCGATCAGCGGCAGGGGTCTGGCCTTTCCTGACAGCCATACCCCTGCTGTATAAGTCTGCATCAGTGAATACACAGATGCAGGTGCTTTAACCTCTTCTATTCTGCGGTCAGAGCTGACCGCAGCATGTACGGGCTGTGTAGCGGGAGGGGGCTCCCACGCTGTCCCCATTGAGTTCCCACGATGTGGTGACAGGGACTCAATGGCTGGTAAGGCAGCCCGATACCTTCCACAGGCATCAGGGCTTGCCTTCTATGGAAGCCTGTGAGACCCAGCCCCATTGGTCTCACAGGCAGGCAGGCTGTCAGTACATTGGTAATACACTGACTGCCAATGCATTACAATACACATGCGGCATCAGAACCCACCAAAAGTCTCACAATGGGACAAAAAAAAAGTTTAAAAAAATAATGTTTTTCATAACAAAAATAATAAAAGTTCCAAGTTACAAAAGTACCTTTCTTCCAGAATTAAGTCAAATAAAATTGTAAAAATCGACCGGCTCCATAAAATATCACATGATCCACCCCTTCATATGAATGCCGTAAAAAAGAAAAAAACTGCCAAAAAAGTCATTTTTGGTCATCTTGAATCACAAAAAGTGTAACACCAAGCGATCAAAAAGTTGTATGCACCCAAAAATTGTAATAATCAAACTGTCATCTCATCCCGTAAAAAATGAGCCCCTACCTAAGACAATCGCCTGAAAAATAAAAAAAATATGGCTTTCAGAAAATGCCAACACAAAAACAAGATTTTATTTTTTTTTTAAATGCTTTTACTGTGCAAAACTTAACTAAAATAAAAAAAAGTATACCTATTAGGAATCACCGTGTCCGTAATGACCGGCTATATAAAAATATCACATATTATACCCTGTCAAGTGAATGCTGTAAAAAAAATAAAAGTAAAATGTGTGCCAAGTCAGCCATTTTTGGTCACTGAGATCAGGGTCATGCAAGTACTGAGGCATTTGGTCCCATTCAAGTGAATGAGACAAAACGTTATGAACTCTGCACCACTGCTACTTTATAGACAGCATGCAGATAAGCAATGACCAGGCTGCATGACTGCAATGGCCCCTTCAAACAGCTGATCAACCGGTTCGGAGTCTCTCCATTCCAGAGCCGCAGTTCTGTGCAGTTCTTACACATGAGATTGGGTTCAGAGCTGCAGGGTTGGGTTCAGAGTACCAGGTTCAGAGCTGGAATGGCTGGACTGTGAATAGGTGAGTTTTTTCCTTTGGCCACTGTTTAAATGGGCTCTCCAACATTTTTGCATGTTTTGGCTCCCCTCCCACTTGCCGGATCTTTGGAATACGCATGCTTACTCATCCCCCACCATTTGGTTCCAGCTTCTTTGGTCCACTGCTGCATTCTCCATGTGCCAGTTCCCTCTTGTAAACTTACAACATAGACAGGAAATCATGTCTGCTGCTGTAGCCAACTGCTGGGTTATGTGTCACTTGGAAGACATGTCACCGCTGCAGCCAATCATTGGTTGCAGCCACACATGTGACCTCTGTTCATGCCAGAAATTTACAAGCAGAGACTAGAGCATGGCATAGGCAGTGGTGGGCCAAAGGAGCCAGAAACCAAGCAGCGGGTGCAGCATACGGGTAGGCTACCCGACACTGCTAGATTTGAGTGTGTAGTTCCCTTTAAGCCAGTCAGGCCGGTTACCGGCAATCCTTATAACAGCCAGCAGAGGGAGCCCCCAGTCCAGTATAAATAAGCTAGGGCCTAGCTCAGGAGAGGAGAAGTTTCCAGACTCAGTGCAGAGAGGATTCCCTCCTGAGTCCATGCATAGAAGTCAGAAGGGCATAGCTAATCAGCCTGAAGACACAGAATACCACAGAGGCCGATCAGATAAAGCAAGAGGTACTCAAGATAACAGAGGAGGTACTAGATAAGGACAGCTTCAAGGGTACGCCGGATAAAGGGCATTAGACCTTGGAGAGAAAGTCACATGTAGCAGGACCAGTCAGGAATAGTGAGTAAGCCGCCTGTACTGCATCTCCTGTAATCAACACTCTGTATAATGCCTTGCTAAGACCGGCCATTCTGTACTTTCAAGAACCAGCTGTATTCACTGATATTCAGTAAATGTTCCAGTTTTTGTTGGCTACCCTATGCTTGCTTCATTCTTTTATAACATCATACACGGCGTGTCACCGTTTAATTGACACTGGCGTCACGAACTCATCAACTACCTGCCTGTTCCAGCATTCGCCCCGATTTGAAGACGACAGTGGATCCCAGGTTAGTGGTCAATCTGCACTACAAAGCCCAGCATACACTACTGACCCCCTGGGACACTGCATCGCTCTTTTTGGCGTCACGAACAGGATCCGCATACTTCGACAGTGCAGAGAAGTGTGAACTGTGTGCTTTAATCTATTCCACCACCGTATTGCGAGGACTGCACCCTTTATTTCCAAGCCGGTGGATTGAAATTGTGCCTGGGAGGAATCAGAGACGCTGTACTGTGTTGCGCTACCCCCAGAGAGAAAATCGTATTTGTGGACTGTGATTTATTGGACTTTGCAACACCCTGCTTGCTGTCAGGGAATCGTGATCGAGATGGCCACCGGCCGCCTGGAGTAAAGTTTCCCGCGCTGCTGAGGACCTCCGTGGGCGGATCCCTTCAAAGACACAGAGAATCCCGCCCCTCTTCATCATCGCACCGCCGCGGCCCTGCTTTTCCTGCGTCAGCAACGTCACCGCGTACACAGGACGTCCGGAGTCTCACGAGATTTGGCCTGCGCAAACCCGCCGATACCGGTAAGAACTTGTATCCGGAGGGAAGGGGATTGTTCCGGCCCCTTTAGTCACCAGCGGCCACCTCGTAATAAGTTAACATGTCAGATCCGGGAGTTGCCGAGCGGCCGGACCCGGGAGAGCTTGCGGCTCCTAATCATCCTATAGCCCCCAGCATGATGCCCTTTACCATGCCTTACTATTTTGGGGCCCCATGGTTTCCCCGCTATAACGGAGAGGCCCATACCCTAAGAGACTTTAAAGAAAAGTTGCTGGCCTTATTCAAACTGTACCCCATAAATGCCGATCAGCAAATGGAAATCTTGCTAGCGCAACTGGAGGGGGCTGCCCGCAGAGAGGTATTATCCTGGCCTGCTGCTGAAAGGAGTACTCTAGAGCAGATATTCACCCGCCTCAGGGCCACTTTTGAAACGAGGACTGCCTCAGAGATAAAGATGCACTTCTTTGGCAAGAAACAGAAGTCCGGTGAGTCCCTCCGTGACTATGCCCTATCACTTCAGGAGGCTTTGGGGGCTGTAATCCAGATAGATCCCAAGGAAGCTGATAACCAGGATCAGACCCTGAGGGAACAATTTATTACCGGAGTGTCTAGTGAGCAAATAAGGACCCAATTAAAGATGCTGTCCGCCCAACACCCTAACAGTACCTTTCTGGACTTTAAAGAACTGGCTATAAAAATTCTGGGGTCAGCAGTATCTACAGAGCTGAGCACCCCACCTGAGTTATCAGCCTGCAGGTCAAAACCGCTTATCATTAACCGAGCTGAGGCCGGTCAAGCTGTTCAAGCTACAGCTACCGATACTATCGCCATGCTGACAGAGCAAGTAAATCACCTCACTAAAAGCCTAGAGAGAGTGTGCAGAAAAATGGAGGAATGGGAAAAACCTATGATGTCAGAAGAAGAGTTCCTGTCACCCTCTAAGCCGTTCCCACCTCCATACCAAGAGACTCACCCCAGGGATCCTGGGAGGCGCAATAGGGGTCGCCAGCGGCCCGTGTGTACATACTGCAAAAAGATGGGACACACAGAATCCACTTGCTGGCAGTTAAACGGGCAACCCCTGAGGCTGAGGACCACCCCTCAGGAGGTAGAACACTAGGTCCAAAAGATCCAAATTGGATGCCACGGTATGTAGGATCCCATCCTAAAATCAATGTGGAGATTAACGGGGTCCCCTTTGAAGCCCTATTAGATACTGGGTCTCAGGTCACTACTATTCAGCTGCCCGCCTTTGAAAGATTCTGGGACACCAGTCAATTGACCCAGCCGCCTGAATCCTGGGTAGAGATTATCGCCAGCAATGGCAAACCGGTAAAGATCCATGGATACTGGGAACCCACCCTGCAGGTGGGAGAAGTAACCTTGCCTCAACAGGGGGTGATAGTAGTACAGGCCGGCGACAGAGGAGGACATCCTGTCATTCTAGGCACCAATGTCTTCAAAAACTGTTATGCAGAAATCCTTGCCGTATTACACCAGACTCTGCCCACTGCTTCCTCTGCATCCAAGAGGGTGATTCAAAAGACTATCACTGTGTTAAGTGCCCAGCAGAGGTTTGCTAACGGGAAAGGAGAAATTTGTACTGCCAAGATTCGTGATAATAAGCCTGTGACTTTGCCTCCTAATTCCCAAACTCTCTTATGGTGTCGTGCTGTCCTGGGAGTCCAAGGCCAAGATTATCCAGCCCTGGTGGAGCCAATCCAGATGGAGAACTACCCTTATGTGAGAGCTGCCAAGTGCCTGGTGAACGTCTCCCAAGGTAAAGTACCTGTCCGTCTGATTAACCTGAGTGATCATTCTGTGGCGCTTACTAAGCATTACCCTGTTGCCCAGCTTTCTCAGGTGTTCTTCCAAGACATCATCCGTCTTCCAGTGACAGAAAAGCCGCCAGCTGCAGTCAGCGGATGTCCGCCGGTGCCCCAGTCACAAGTACCCTGGTGGGAAGAGCTACATGTCGGGGACGAGACTACCCCCCAACATCAACAAGAAGGGATACTACAGCTTGTCAAAGAGCACCACCAGGCCTTCAGTAAACATGCTGCTGATTATGGAGAGGTTAGTGCCATACAACACACCATACCTACTGGCTCTCATCCTCCTATCAAGGAGAGATACCGACCCTTACCGCCTACTTCATATCAGACTGTAAAAGAAATGATCCAAGAGATGAAAGACTCTAATGTAATCCGGGACAGTCGTAGCCCGTGGGTGGCACCCCTGGTCCTTGTAAAGAAGAAGGATGGTGGTATCCGTTTCTGCGTGGACTATAGAAAAATTAACCAAATAACCCACAAAGACGCGTACCCACTGCCCCGCATTGAAGAGTCACTAACTGCTCTGGGCTCCGCTGCCTATTTCTCCACATTGGACTTGACCAGTGGCTACTGGCAAGTACCCATGGCCCCGGCAGATAGGGAAAAGACTGCTTTCACCACTCCCATGGGCCTGTTTGAATTTAATTGTATGCCGTTCGGGTTATGTAATGCCCCAGGAACTTTCCAGAGACTAATGGAGCGGTGTTTGGGTCACAAAAACTTCGAAACAGTGCTGCTGTATCTAGATGACGTCATTGTGTACTCAAAAACATATGAAGACCACCTGAAACACTTAGCAGAGGTCTTTGAAATCCTTGTCAAATATGGCCTGAAGGTAAAGCCATCTAAATGCCACTTGCTCAAACCTGCGGTAAAATACCTGGGGCATGTGGGGTAAGCGGAGAGGGCGTACAACCTGACCCTGATAAGTTAGCGGCTGTCCGTAACTGGCCGGTACCCACTACCGTCAAAGAGGTGAGGGGTTTCCTTGGTTTTGCCGGCTACTATAGACGTTTCATCCCCCATTTTGCTCAAATAGCCGATCCTATCCAGGAACTCTTGAGGGGGCAGCCCAAGAAAAGTCCTAGAACTCCAGTGCTCATTGAGTGGAATGAAGAGAGAGAGATAGCGTTCCAGTTGTTAAAAAAGAAACTGACCGAGCCTCCCGTGTTAGGTTATCCCGACTACAGCAAGCCCTTCCATCTGTATACTGATGCTAGCAAGCGGGGCCTGGGGGCTGTGTTAGCCCAGATTCAAGAGGGAAAAGAAAGAGTGATAGCTTATGCAAGCCGCTCCCTGAAAGGAGCTGAGAAAAATGACCAGAATTATAGTTCCTTCAAACTAGAATTCCTGGCACTAGTGTGGGCAGTGACGGAAAAATTCAAAGATTATCTAGCCCCTACCCCATTCATTGCATTCACTGATAATAACCCTCTGGCACATCTAAACAAAGCTAAATTGGGGGCTTTGGAGCAAAGATGGGCCTCTCGTCTCGCCAACTATGATTTCTCTGTAAAATATCGCGCTGGACGTACTAATGACAATGCTGATGCTTTATCCAGACTTCCCACAGAGACAGCTCCTGATGATGTGCGAGATGCTTGGGAAGATGTAGAAATGCCGGCCTTCTACCATAAATTTGCTCAACAGGATCAGGCTCGGGCTACCAGTAACAGAGCTGCAGTTCCTTTACCCTCCAGTAGGCCGGAACTCAAAGAAGAAAGGTGGGTGAAACTACAATCTGAAAGTAGAGTGCTGGGTGAATTGTTGGACTTCATTACCAGTGGCAGAACCCCTGAGAGGATTCGGCGTAAGAGTACAGATCCTGAGCTCATCAAACTGTGGAGACAGCGCCATCAACTCTTCATACAAAAGGGCCTGCTGCTACGGAGAAGCCTAGACCCAGTGTCCAACGAAAGAGTGCATCAAATTCTCATACCCCCGACGAGATGCAGGTATGGTGTTGGAGATGTACCACAATCAATCCGGTCACTTTGGGGTCCAAAAGACTGAGGCAAATATCCGCCAGCGGTTTTACTGGGTGGGCATGAGAGAAGACATGGAGAAGTGGTGTCGGGAGTGCGTAGCCTGTGCCTTGAAACGAGGTGAACACCATGATCAGAGGGCACCACTGAGACCCATTATAAGTACTCGTCCTCTTGAACTTGTCGCCATCGACCATGTGAAACTGGAGCCTAGTCGCTCAGGGTATGTGTACGCTATGACTATTATTGACCATTTCACTAAGTTTGTTGTAGCGGTGCCTGTGAGAGACCAGACGGCCAAGACTACAGCCGAACTGTTCTGGAAACACTTCCTCCTGCCCTACGGTTGTCCAGAAAAGATCCTCACCGATCAAGGTCCTGCTTTTGAGTCCCACCTGTTCCATGAACTGTGCCGCCTGCACAACTGTAAGAAGATCCGGACGACGGCCTACCATCCGCAAGGTAATGGATTATGTGAAAAAATGAATCAGACCTTGATAGAGATGCTGAGGACCGTGCCTCCTGAAACCAGGGGAGATTGGCCTAATCTGTTGCCACAGCTCATGTTCACATACAATCATACCATACACTGTTCCACCGGGTATACCCCCTTTTATTTGATGTTTGGGCGCCAAGGGTTATTGCCTGCTGACCACTCCTTGGATGTACTCGTACCTGATTGCATCAACCCATTCCCTAATACCGACTGGGTTGCTGAACACCAAAGGCGATTGAATACGGCCCAAGCTATTGTTCAGGAACGTATGGACTATGCTAGAGACCGGCAGCAGAGAGACTATGACCAAGCAGCCCATGCAGAACCCCTGATGATAGGGGCTGTGGTATGGTTAAAAAATAACCGCCGTACCAGTAAACTGGACAGTAAATGGGAGCAAAGTCCCTATGTTGTCACTGCAATCCCAAATGTTGGAACTCACACTTATGAGATCACCCGGGAGGGCAGGGGATCCCAAATTGTGCACCGAAACCGGTTAAAGCTCTGCCTGACACCAGGACCCAGTGCCGAGAGTTCTATATCTGAACCCCCTGTGTCAGAGTCAGCGATACAGCCCGAGGATCCTATGCAGGCTGTCCGAAATCTAAGGTATGACGCTGATCCCATGCATTGGCTTCTGACACCATGGTTGAACTTGTTGGTGCCCGCTCCGGCACCTACTGTACCTTTACTTCCAGAAGAGCCGGTTCAAGATGCCCCGGATCCAGTTCCCCCTCTAGTGGATCCTGTTGTTCCTGTTGTTCCCGTTGTTCCTGACCAAGGTCTCACGGATGGAGATCCTCCTGTTGCTCCTCTCTCTTCTACCTCGGTGCTAAGGGAAGAGGAAACCCCTGTGTTGAGAAGATCCACCCGGATGACCAGGGGACGTCCGCCAGTCCATTTAAGAGACTTTGACTATGCTGGTGGTGTCTCCTCCCGAACAGTTACTATCGGAAATAGCCTGCTTGATGTTTGTGCGCAAGAATGGACTCCTCCACGTGAGCCCTTGCCTGTTCTACACCCACGGGGAAACCCTGTGTAGTTCCTTATTATGCTTCAGTCAAGAAAAATAGACTAACCTGGTTCACCTTAAGTCCGCTGTGCCAGGTCAGCGGCCGTGCCTAAGAAGAAAGAAGACGCCCCTTTTTCTTGCGTCATTTATTGCAAATGTTATATTTTTGTGTGAAATAGTTGTTTATTATATTTATAATGCCATGTTTAACTTATGCATCAGCTTATGTTGGTTCAGGCATGTGTGTGAGTACGAGGCCTTACTCACGTTAAAGTCTGGGGGTGTGCAGCATACGGGTAGGCTACCCGACACTGCTAGATTTGAGTGTGTAGTTCCCTTTAAGCCAGTCAGGCCGGTTACCGGCAATCCTTATAACAGCCAGCAGAGGGAGCCCCCAGTCCAGTATAAATAAGCTAGGGCCTAGCTCAGGAGAGGAGAAGTTTCCAGACTCAGTGCAGAGAGGATTCCCTCCTGAGTCCATGCATAGAAGTCAGAAGGGCATAGCTAATCAGCCTGAAGACACAGAATACCACAGAGGCCGATCAGATAAAGCAAGAGGTACTCAAGATAACAGAGGAGGTACTAGATAAGGACAGCTTCAAGGGTACGCCGGATAAAGGGCATTAGACCTTGGAGAGAAAGTCACATGTAGCAGGACCAGTCAGAAATAGTGAGTAAGCCGCCTGTACTGCATCTCCTGTAATCAACACTCTGTATAATGCCTTGCTAAGACCGGCCATTCTGTACTTTCAAGAACCAGCTGTATTCACTGATATTCAGTAAATGTTCCAGTTTTTGTTGGCTACCCTATGCTTGCTTCATTCTTTTATAACATCATACACGGCGTGTCACCGTTTAATTGACACTGGCGTCACGAACTCATCAACTACCTGCCTGTTCCAGCATTCGCCCCGATTTGAAGACGACAGTGGATCCCAGGTTAGTGGTCAATCTGCACTACAAAGCCCAGCATACACTACTGACCCCCTGGGACACTGCACGGGGAGCAGGCAAGTATGATTCCTTCCACAGGTTTGCAGCGGGAGGGGGATAGCCAAAACGTTTTTTTAAAGGAGACCTCCTTCAAATATGTTGCTAAACTGGACAAGCCCTTTAAATGAACAAACAGGCCTCGAACATAATGGACAAATAAAATTACAACAGCAGCCACATTTCTTTAATAAGTAATGATCTAAATCCAGTTCCATTAATTAGAAGGAGAGGAAAATCTTCTACAGTCTAGCAAATAATACTGCACATAAATGTCTCCACTGCCGGATATTGACTCACATGCTAAAAATAAAGAGCAAGCAACATACAGTAGTTCATGTTTGGAAGACGATGAAGTAGTTATCCCCAGTGCTGCAGTGAACATTATTATGACCATACTGTTGGTCATATTGTATTATAGCACAAAGTCTCAGAGTAGAAGTGATTTTCATTTGAGCAGAAAGTGATATTTATTTCTCCATGATTCTCAAGATGAAAACATCTCTGGTATTTTCTATGCTACATATTTTCTTTGCTTTGACAGTTCATTTATACATTATAGAACAAACCATAACTGCGGTTCCTGAGAAGAATAACCCTTAAATATTGTCTCCTGTTCGCATTCTATAGATGTTCATTTTTAGTAAACTAAATTCTCATGATGTGTTTACAGATCAGACAGGGTCTGTTCATATGTACATATTGTGGAATCTATGCCAAACATCAGATCTGATGACCATCCATATCCGATGCATGATCCAACAATTACATTCTGTTGAATTGGAGCTGAGCTGCAGTACCCTGGCACGACCACTACACAGTGTATGGAGCCGTCTGCCTCCAACTTCGTACCTATTGGACCTTATTTATCAAGAATGACAGGTGCTTCATCGGTCTTGATGGGGCTACCAGAGGAGGCAAGTAATTAGTAAAAGGGCACAGGCCTCATTATAAATGACATGCCTCCTCTAGCAGTTGGAATCTATGGCAGCTCGGACATGCCGTAAGTTTCAATCATTATTTAATGATTAATGTGCCAGAGCTGATGCCCCTAACCACACCTCGCTACTCCCCTTTGGCGGAAAATTCCAGTTGTGACCAAAAAAGTCACAATGGCATTTAAAAAGTCACAAAACCGGGATTTTGAGACTTTAAAGCCAAAAAAGGTGTAGAGACAGAATAGTAAATTCCCCCATAGTTTCTCATACTGTGGCAGCCCGAATCAGCTAATAAGTGGGGGTGTTGGATATCAGGCCCCAACGATCTGATAATGAGGACCTATCTGTAGCTTGAAGAACTCCTTCCATGCTGACTTGTGAAAATAATACACGGAGAGAAAATGCACCAAACAGATATAACACTGACTATGCTGGCAAGACATAAATAAAGGTATTAAAAGCTGAGACTTTTGCCAATATATTCCAGTCATGGAGATATCGGAGCCCATCATGCACCACGTCACGGTTCTCAGCATGGCAAGGGGTCCTAACCGCTGCTCTAACTATGGTGTGAACACGGTCTAAAGGTGATGTAGTTCAGCTCGCAGCCAAGCTCCCCCACAAATGCCCAGCATGGATACTGAGTAGTACTATGTGAATGGAACCAGGCCGCGAGCCACACCCACACCAGACCATGTGATGGAGGTTACCAGGTGCAAAAAAGTGTTAGAATGCCAAGTAGGGCAAACACACTCAAATCTAACAAGTCAGAAGCAAAAAAACTAAAAAAATATATAGTGGCAATTCTGGAGGAGCTGCCAAACCCCTGACACTGTGGCGTGTCTTCAATTGGGGGAGCAGCCCGACCGCATGTGGACCGCAATGATCGACTAACCCCAGCAAAATATGCATACAATGGAGGATATCGGCGCGGTCCACATGCACCACAAGAGCAAACTACACAGAATGTAGCAATCATATAATACACGGAGAGAAAATGCACCAAACAGATATAACACTGACTATGCTGGCAAGACATAAGTAAAGGTATTAAAAGCTGAGACTTTTGCCAATATATTCCAGTCATGGAGATATCGGAGCCCATCATGCACCACGTCACGGCTCTCAGCATGGCAAGGGGTCCTAACCGCTGCTCTAACTATGGTGTGAACACGGTCTAAAGGTGATGTAGTTCAGCTCGCAGCCAAGCTCCCCCACAAATGCCCAGCATGGATACTGAGTAGTACTATGTGAATGGAACCAGGCCGCGAGCCACACCCACACCAGACCATGTGATGGAGGTTACCAGGTGCAAAAAAGTGTTAGAAATAGCCTAGACCTGCATTACACCAACAATTTGTCTGACAGATTTTCTGACTAATCATTGGTCAGATGGCTTAGTACACACACAGATCTTTTGGTATACACACCAACCATTGGTCTGATTTGACAGAAATGGTTCAGATAATCTGTTTTAGTAATACATGTCTAATAGTGTTGATCGAGCACCATAGTGCTCGGGTGCTGGGGGGCTCGGGCCGAACACATCGGAATGCTCGGGTGTTCTCTACCGAGCACAATGGAAGTCAATGGGAGAACCCAAGCATTAAACCAGGCACCCCCTACTCTGAAGAGTGGAGGGTGCCTGGTTCATAGGAAAAGGTCAAAAATTGATGGAAACACCACCTAAATGGTTCAGGAATAGCATGGGGAGGATGTCTGGATGCATCTTGAACTCCCAGGTCACTGCTGGTAACGATGTTGTCTGAGTAGTACGCCACTTTTACAGACTGACAATAATACGCACAAAACCGAAGATAAATTCGATTTTAGAGGAAAAATTGTTAGGAAACATTCTTTCCTGTATATTTACTTGTATATAAAATGGAAGAGGCACTCTGATACAACCTGTATATCACATAATGGAGCAAACTACGTTGACCATGGGTAACTGGAAATCAGGGTTTGATTCCGGAGAAGGAACCTGAGAAACAGCTACGGCTACCATTTCCAAGCAAGGCAGCATGCGCGCAAATTACCTATTAGGTATAATTAGGTGAGGTCCCTGCAGGTGAGCTGACCCTGAAAAAGATTCTAGGTGAGGGCCTGCTAGTGAGCTGACCCTCTAAAAGATTGTATGCGAGGACATTTGAAATGGTTTTTATATGCTGAATACTAGCGGTGCTTTTTGTGAGAATAATAAAGCCTTTATTCTTTAACATATTCACGGGTACTGCACTATGTTGCTGATCTTTTGAAAGGTTACCTTTGCCCTGTGAAGTTTCGGTCGGCAGTGTGGCATGTTCTTGTGGGGAAGTTTCAGCGTGGGATATGAACTGACTGCGTTTCTCCTTCTGCAAGGCTTTTCCAACTAAATCTCCTTAGAAGCGCGGACCAGGACCTTTGGTTTGTTGATTATATGCGAGGACATGCAGGTGATCTGACCCTCTAAAAAATTATATGTGAGGGCCTGCTACTTAGCTGACCCTTTAAAACATTATGGTTGAGGGCCTGCTGCTGTGCTGACCATTTTAAAAATTATGGGAGAGTGCCTGCTTTACAGTGTTCAAAGCAGGCTGGGTCGCCTGAATACTTTAGCTAGAAATAATGGTATAGGACTCCTGTTCTATTTTGATGGCTTTAGGGACTGGGGCCATGATTAAGAGGGATGGCCGTGGGCATCTGTATTGCGCCGCTAGAGGTGAAATTATTGAACCAGCGCAAGACGAACCAAAGCAAAAGCATTTGCCAAGAATGTTTTTATTAATATATAAAAAAGTTGTAGGTTCGAAGACTATCAGATACAGTTGAAGTTCCGACCATAAAAGATGACGACCGGCGATTCGGCGGCGTTATTCCCATGACCTGCCGAGCAGCTTCCGGGAAACCAAAGTCTTTGGGTTCTGGGGGGGGGGGGGGGGGGTATGGTTGCAAAGCTGAAACTTAAAGGAATTAACGGAAGGGCAACAGCAGGAGTGGAGCCTGAGGCTTAATTTGACTCAACATGGGAAACCAACACGAAAAAGGATTGACAGATTGATAGCTCTTTCTCGATTCTGTAGGTGTTGGTGCATGGACGTTCTTAGTTGGTGGAGAGATTTGTCTGGTTAATTCCGATAATGAATGAGAATCCTCTGTAAAAACTAGTTACGTGGCCCCCGGCGGTGAGGATTGTGTTGACCAGACTCTTTGATAGTGAGACTGGACTTGTAGGTGAGGGCCTGCTGGTGAGCTGAGCCTCTAAAAGATTATATGCGAGGCCCTTCAGGTTAGCTGACCCTGTTAAAGATTGTAGGTGAAGGCCTGCTGGTGAGCTGACCCTGTAAAACATTATATGCGAGGGTCTGCTGGTGAGCTCACTCTGTAAAACATTGTAGGTGAAGATCTGCTGGTGAGCTGACCCCTCTAAAAAATTATTTGCGAGGGCCTTCAGGTGAGCTGATCCTGTAAAAGATTGTAGGTGAAGGCCTGCTGGTGAGCTGACCCTGCAAAACATTATATGCGAGGGCCTGCTGATGAGCTGACTCTCTATAAAAAACTATATGCGAGTGCCTGCTTGTGAGCTGACCCTGTAAAATGTTGTAGGTGAGGGCCTGCTGGTAAGCTGACCCTGTAAAACATTATATGCGAGGGCCTGCTGGTGAGCTGACAGTCTAGGAAATTATATGCGAGGGCCTGTTGGTGAGCTGACCCTGTCAAACATTGTAGGCGAGGGCCTGCTGGTAAGCAGACCCTGCAAAACATTATATGCGAGGGCCTGCTGGTGAGCTGACCGTCTAGGAAATTATATGCGAGGGCCTGCTGGTGAGCTGACCCTCCAAAAAATTATATACGAGGGCCTGCAGCTGAGTTGACCCTGTAAAACATTATATGCGAAGGGAATATATGCAAGGGCATTATTATGCGACATAAAAGCATTTTGATATGATGGTAGAACAGAAGGAGGATGAGAAAAAGAAGATTCAACCATATACCCTTGTTTGTGGTAAAAGGGGTGCATGGGAATACAATGTATTCAGTACATTATAAACAACACATTTAAAGTGCCTTTATGTTCATCAGCTTTCCTCTAGTGGAGTCGAGAAGTCATGGTCAATCCAGGCCTTGTTCATTTTTATAAGAGTCAACTTGTCAGCATTTTCAGTTGACAGGTGGATACGCTTATCTGTTATAATGCCACCAGCAGCACTAAATACCCACTCAAACAAAACGTTGGCGGCAGGGCAGGCCAGCACCTCCAAGGCGTAGAGCGGCAGTTCGTGCCACGTGTCCAGCTTGGACATGCAGTAGTTGTAAGGCACTGAGGGATCATTGAGGACGCTGACACAGTCTGCTATGTGCTCCTTCCCCATGTTCCAAAAATTTTCCCTCCTTGTGACACTAGGCCGCGTATCTGGGTGAGGGTGCTGGAGGGGTGTCATGAAACAGTCCCAGGCTTTGGAGAGTGTTGCCCGGCCTCTGTTGGAACTGCTGTGTGTTCCCATTGTCTCCCCTTCTCGGTTGGCCAGCGTTGTCAGATGAAAACTTTTGAAGCAATTTTTCAACAAGGATCTTCTGGTATTTCCCCGTTTTGCTCGTCCTCTCCACCAGAGGAAGGGAAGGGTAAACAACCAGTAATTCGTGTTGTTTAAAATGCGTATAAAGCGTAGGTCGTGGGAAAAGGCAACCTAACATGAAGTCAGCCATGTGTGCCAGAGTACCAACAGGCAAGACTGTCATCATCAGGAGGATCACTCTCAATCTCCTCATCCTCTTCCTCCTCTTCTGCTCACCCACGCTGAACAGATGGAATTAAACTTTCATGGGAACTACCCTCTTTAGCGGAGTCAACCATCTCCTGCTCCTCCTCCTCATAATCGCCCAATTCGCGCTGAGAAGACGAAATGAGGGCGGTCTAACTATCACCCTGTGTAATATCTTCCCCCATTTCCACCTCTTCCACATGGAAAGCGTTGGATGGTTACGCTGATAATAGCGTTATCGCTGCTCACCATCTGTTGATTGCTCAAAGTTTCTTAAAACCTCACAGAGGTCAGACATCCATGCCCACCCCTTGCTTGTGAATAGCCTAAGCTGACTGGAAAGACGACGACCATGTTGCAGCTGGTATTCCACTACTGCTCTCTGCTGCTCACAAAGCCTGGCCAACATGTGGAATGTCGAGTTCCAGCACGTGCTCACGTCACACAACAACCGGTGAGCTGGCAATCTCAAGCAGCTAATGTCACCGTATACAACGGACACAGTCTACGGAAAAAGTACACTGGATGTCAGATATTTTTTTAATGCGCACACTTTACACTGGAGATGTGGCGCAGCTAATGTCACTGTCTGCCACACACAATAGTCCTTAGAAGGACTTTTGGGTCTGTAAAGGTATAGCTATTTAGCGCAGGTTGCGCTAAAAATATAGATTGCTGCTGCCACACACAATAGTCCTTAAAAGGACTTTTGGGTCTCTGAAAAGTTTTGGTGGTAATAATATTCTTAAATCCTTCCCTACTCTGTCTGTACCTTCCTCAGCACAGCTCTCCGTGACTAAGAATGAGCCGAACATGCATCATCGGGTGCTATATAGCACCTGATTACGCGTTCTGGTCAGCCAATCACTGTAATGCCATCAGCCAAAATGGCTACAGTATTACAGTGAGGGCAGCATTTACCTGCACGTTTATTGGCTGCGTAGCAGCCAAGAAACGTGCGGGCAGAGACTCGAGCATTGCCCTTGAGCACATGCGGTATTCAGACGAATACTGCCATGTGCCGATCATCGAGATGCTTGAGCCGAACATGCTCGATCATCACTAATGTCTAAGAAGGAAAAAAAATGGATCAATAACCTTTCATCTAGGAACACATAAGTAAGATTTATTAAAGGTAAAGTGGAGGAATTTCCTATAGTAACCAGTCAGATTGTTTCCTTTATTTTGAAAATGTTCTCTGAAAAATTAGATTGGCTGCCATGAGCAATGGATTCATTTTTCATTATCATTAAATTTATTAATGTTCCACCCAGATCCAGGTCAGGTAGGAGGACTAGACAGGGCAGGGAAAGGCTTAGGGAACCATGGGGTTGGCACAATAAAATAAAAAAAATGCCATATCTTTAAGCATATGATAATGTTGTATGGCACAACTGTACATACATTATTAGTTGTTAATTGCTGTCAGATGAAGGATTATTGGCGATGCACCAGTATATTGCTTTATTGACCTTAGACCCCATGAGAGCTTGACTGTTCTGTGCAGTGAATCAATACTTTGTTCAATACTCTGTTCACAGTATGTGTGTGGTGTATGTTCATCATACTTGCCAGGGAATACTTCTGTTGCAAGTGCCGACCATGTCCACAGGTTACAATGAATACAATTAGAGATGAGCAAATTTCTCAAAAATTTGATTTGGTCGGTTCACCGAATCTTCCAAAAAGATTTAATTAGATCCGAATTTATTTGTGGCGACTCCTGTTACAAACAGCTATTTCCTGGCTGCAGAGAGCCTGGATAGTGGTGTAGAACACTGTGCCTTGCAGTAACACGCATAGGGAGTCTGCTGTGGTAGTGAAACAATACTGTGAGTCAGTATGACATGCAGATGACAGGCGTCGCTCTTAGAATCTCTGCACACTTCACTAATTTGGGCAGTTATAGAGCCAAAACTGACCAAATAACTCAAGTGTGAACTCAGCCTTACAGGTCAATGTTAGCGCCAGGTATAAAGAACCGTGCCGAGGCCCAAAATCATACAATAGCATGAAAGAGTGCACTCCTTTTACACTGTCGTCAGCTGATTACACGTAGATTTCTACAGAACCTGTTCTATCAAACGCTGGTCACGGTATCTAACGTTACAGGTGTCAGAAGATCTAAGAGACTGGCTGCACGTGATGTGATCTGACAGCCCCTTTGGTTTCACTTGTTCTCAGTGTTGTTGTTGGTAATGACCACACCTCTTGTCTCAGGTGTAGATTAGTGGTCATTCCAACTCCTATATTTAGTCTAGCTTGGAAGAGCTTGTGTGTTGTACTCTTCTGAGTTCCTGCTCGTCCATTTACTCCAGAAGTTAAGTGTTAATTTCCTTTTTATATTTTGTTGTTTCCCCTCTGTCTTTTGTTACTAGGCCTCAGGCAGACACTGGTTCCTTTATATTGCAAGGAACAGGCCATCTCAAGCCCAGACATTACTCCAGGGCAATTCAGGGTTTGCAGGGTCTTAGGTTCCAGTGTATGAACATTCCTACCCTCCAGATCTGTTCATTCAGATAGGAGTCAGGGCTAGGATTAGGGTTTCGATATCATAAGCCAATTCTGATGCAAAATAGGGACCATGTCATACAGGCCTTACAGCTGCTACATAGACAGCATCTGTTATGTGTCTTATTTTTCCTTCCTTCTGACAGATCAGAAGAAGGGTCAAATAACTGAGGTCAACCAGGCCAAAAAGGCAAAATGGTGGCCCAGTCGTGGATTAGGGAGGGTGGAAACAGCATGAGAAGTCCACAGAGTGGCCCAGTGACAGATCGGTGAGGTAGCAGACTAGCAGCATGAGGAGACAACTGATTGTTAAGGTGGCAGCAGCATGAGGAGACCACAGAGTGGCCCAGTGATGTATTAGTGAGCAGGCAGCAGCATGAGGAGATCAGAGTGTGGCCCAGTGACAAAGTGGTGAGGTGGCAGCATCATCATGAGACCACAGAGTGGCCCAGTGAGATAGTGGTGAGGTGGCAGCAGAATGATGAGACCACAGAGTGGCCCAGTGACATAGTGTTGAGTTGGCAGCAGCATAAGGAGACCTCAGAGTGGCCAAATGACAGAGTGTTGAGGTAGCAGCATAATGAGGATACCGCAGAGTGGCCCAGTGGCATAGTGGTGAGGTGGCATCAACATGAGGAGACCACAGAGTTGCCCAGTGACATAGTGATGTGATGGCAGCAGCATGAGGAGACCACAGAGTTGTGAGGTGGCATCAGCATGAGGAGAAAACAGAGTGGCCCAATGACAGAGTGTTGAGGTAGCAGCATCATGAGGAGACCGCAGAGTGGCCCAGTGATATAGTGGTGGGGTGGAAGCAGAATGAGGAGACCAGAGTGGCCAAGTGACATAGTGGTGGGGTGGCAGCAGCATGAGGAGACCACAGAGTGTTGATTTAGCAGCAGCATGAGAGACCACAGAGTGGTGAGGTGGCAGCAGCATGAGGAGACCACAGAGTGTTGATTTAGCAGCAGCATGAGGAGACCACAGAGTGTTGAGGTAGCAGCATCATGAGGAGACCGCAGAGTGGCCCAGTGACATAGTAGTGGGGTGGCAGCAGCATAAGGAGATCACAGAGTGGCCCAGTGACATAATGGTGGGCTGGCAGCAGCATGAGGAGACCACAGAGTGGCCCAATGAAACATTTTTGAGGTAGCAGCAGCATGAGGAGACCACAGAGTAGCCCAGTAACATAGTGGTGGGGTGGCAGTATAATGAGGAGACCACAGAGTTGCCCAGTGGCATATTGGTGAGGTGGTAGCAGCATGAAGAGACCACAGAGTAGCCCAATGACAGAGTGTTGAGTTGGCAGCAGCATGAGGAGACCACAGAGTGGTTAGGTGGCAGCAGCATTAAGATAACACAGAGTGGTGAGGTGGCAGCAGCATGAGGAGACCACAGAGTGGCCCAATGAGTGTTGAAGTAGCAGCAGCATGGGGAGACTACAGTGTGGTGAAGTGGCAGCAGCATGAGGAGACCACAGAGTGCACCAATGGCAGAGTGTTGAGTTGGCAGCAGCAGGGAAGACCACAGAGTGGCCCAATGACAGAGTGTTGAGGTAGCAGCAGTATGAGTATACCCCAGAGTGTTGAGGTGGAAGTAGCATGATGAGACCACAGAGTGGCCCAGTGGCAGAGTGTTGAGGTAGCAGCAGTATGAGTATACCCCAGAGTGTTGAGGTGGAAGTAGCATGATGAGACCACAGAGTGGCCCAATGAGAGAGTGTTGAGGTAGCAGCAGTATGAGTATACCCCAGAGTGTTGAGGTGGAAGTAGCATGATGAGACCACAGAGTGGCCCAGTGGCAGAGTGTTGAGTTGGCAGCAGCATGATGAGACCATAGAGTGGCCCAATGACATAGTGGTGAGGTGGGTGGCAATATAAATAGTAGCTGAAGATGGTGGGTGGCAGAAAGAGCATCTGGCAGCAGGTGTGTGGCATTAGGCAGGTGTCAGCATCAGAATAGTAGCTGAAGCAGGTAGCCAGAAGAAACAGGTCTCTTTTGACAAAGTTTCGGTGTTGTCACCACCAGACATCTGAGAAGCTCTGACAGATGTCTTTCAGAACCTCCTCCTTGAGCTTCCATTTGTTTTGCCTTCATTTTCTCATCTCGTTAGCCTCTCTCAGCTGTCATGTAGTTGCACTGATTGCATCCCTTTAAATTCCTTCCCAGACTGCTTCCCTTTATATTCCTTCCTGGAGTGTGTGCATGCTGATCCTACTTCTGAGTCTTCTACAGATAAGTTTTGTTCATTCATTTGTGTTTTTCTGTTTGCTGGATCCCAGGTGACCCTGACTACCTCCGTATCAAGTGTAGGGAGCCGGTGGCCGTGTCCCCTCACTATTATACGGTGTTCAGGTGTTATACAGTCGAGGTACGAGGATATGCGATCATCTACCATTGGGATTTTCGCATAAGCTGAGCAGTCAGGGAGAGAGCCAGGTCTGATGCATGGCTCTCCCTTTTGTTCCTTAGTTTTGGATCCAGTGATTCGGATATTCATTTTGTGTCTTCTAGTTTCCTGTACACCTTCCGTGACAGGTGAGGCACCATGGATGATCTAGTCTGATGCATTAGGCACTGGTGTGTAGAAATCCTGGCCTGAGTCATCTTCACAAAGATCAGTTTCTCTATGTTTTGGGTGGACAGACGAGTTCTCTTTGGAGTAACTATGGCCCCCACCGCACTAAACACCCACTCTGATGCCACACTGCTTGCTGGGCAGGAAAGCTTGTCCAGGGCAGATTCAGCCAGTTGAGGCCACAAATCGAGTTTGGCTGCCCAGTAGTCCATGGTATCTTTTATGTGAGGTGCAGGATGCAGTTCAAGTATGCCATAACCTGCGGACACTGTTGCAGGACCAACGGTGTGAGAACATGGAAGCGGAAGCAGCGTCACCTTGCCAAGTTTCTGGTGTGGCTGTGCAGAAACCACATTTACCCAGTGGGCCGTAAAGGACATATATTGTTCTTTGACCATAGTTACAGCTCCACACGTGGGCACTCCAGTGCCCACCTTCTGTTCTACATATATGTGTATGGCTTGTACTGCCTTTTTCTCAAATAAATGACGTCTTGGGACTCTCCACCTCGGCTCGGCTCAAGCCATCAGTCCTCTGAAAAGTATAAGTCAAACACTTGGAAAGGAATGGACTGCAGCACCAGCAACTTGACCAGGAGAACGTTCAGCTTCTGCGCCGTTGGATAGTGCACACATACTGTTGTCTCTTTGCAATTGATTCGGTGATCGATTGCTGACTAAATGAGTGACGAGGAGTAGGAGGATCTGGAGCAGGAGCATCAGAACCAGTAGATGATGGGTAGGACAAACAGCTCCCTTCGGCTGAGGTAGTGGAGCCTTGACTGCATGAAATCGGGTGCGTGCCACTGGGTGATGCAGTGTTTGCTGCAGCAGGCTGGACCACCACATCGGAGCCACGGTTCTCCCAGGCAACTTTATGGTGACACTGCATGTGTTGAAGCAGGGCTGTGGTGCTAACATTGGCTCCCTAGCCATGCTTAACATTCATCCGAGTATGGCATTTTTCCCCCAACACTGCACGTTAACTGCCTGCTACTGCTGCCTCCATAAGCCCCTGCACCACTACTTTCCAGGCTGGTAGGCTACTGCGTAGCGGGTGGTCTACCCCGGGCATGTTTGGCTCCTGACCCCCCACTGCTGCCACCCTGCTGACTCACAGCAATGCTACCATCTTGATGACTCAGCCACTGCCTCATGCACAAGTTGCTACTCTTCTCCTGATTATGGTAAATCCCCTTCTTCACCCGGCTCCCAAGTGCTACATCATCATCAACCGCTACTGTCTGCACATTACTGATGTCCCCCTCAATGGTCTCAGGGCCAGGAGCCTGACTGCTCGCAACACCTCTTCCCATGTGACTCTTATCATCCCTACTTGCCCGCCTACCGGAGGAAACAGTGGATGTCTCCTCCAGAACTTGGCTAGGCAGTAGCTACTGACTGTCCTCTAGTACAGTGGAATGCGAAAGTTTGGGCAACCTTGTTAATCGTCATGATTTTCCTGTATAAATGGTTGGTTGTTACGATAAAAAATGTCAGTTAAATATATCATATAGGAGACACACACAGTGATATTTGAGAAGTGAAATGAAGTTTATTGGATTTACAGAAAGTGTGCTATAATTGTTTAAACAAAATTAGGCAGGTGCATAAATTTGGGCACCACAAAAAAGAAATGAAATCAATATTTAGTAGATCCTCCTTTTGCAGAAATTACAGCCTCTAAACGCTTCCTGTAGGTTCCAATGAGAGTCTGGATTCTGGTTGAAGGTATTTTGGACCATTCCTTTTTACAAAACATCTTTAGTTCATTCAGGTTTGATGGCTTCCGAGCATGGACAGCTCTCTTTAAGTCACACCACAGATTTTCAATTATATTCAGGTCTGGGGACTGAGATGGCCCTTCCAGAACGTTGTACTTGTTCCTCTGCATAAATGCCTTAGTGGATTTTGAGCAGTGTTTAGGGTCGTTGTCTTGTTGAAAGATCCAGCCCCACAGCTTCGTCACAGCTTCGTCGCAGCTTCAGCTTTGTCACTGATTCCTGAACATTGGTCTCCAGAATCTGCTGATACTGAGTGGAATCCATGCGTCCCTCAACCTTGACAAGATTCCCAGTCACTGCACTGGCCACACAGCCCCACAGCATGATGGAACCACCACCATATTTTACTGTAGGTATCAGGTGTTTTTCTTGGAATGCTGTGTTCTTTTTCCACCATGCATAACGCCCCTTGTTATGGCCGAAAAACTCAATTTTAGTTTCATCAGTCCACAGTACCTTATTCCAAAATGAAGCTGGCTTGTCCAATGTGCTTTAGCCCACCTCAAGCGGCACTTTTTGTGCTGTGGGCGGAGAAAGGGCTTCCTCTGCATCACTCTCACATACAGCATCTCCTTGTGTAAAGTGCGCCGAATGATTGAACGATGCACAGTGACTCCATCTGCAGCAAGATGATGTTGTAGGTCTTTGGTGCTGGTCTGTGGGTTGACTCTGACTGTTCTCACCATTCGTCGCTTCTGTCTATTCAAGATTTTTCTTGGTCTGCCACATCGAGCCTTAACTTGAACTGAGCCTGTGGTCTTCCATTTCCTCAATATGTTCCTAACTGTGGAAACAGACAGCTGAATTCTCTAAGACAGCTTTCTGTATCCTTCCCCTAAACCATGATGGTGAAGAATCTTTATCTTCAGGTCATTTGAGAGTTGTTTTGAGACCCCCATGTTGCTACTCTTCAGAGGAGATTAAAAGAGGAGGGAAACTTACAATTGACCCCCTTAAATACTCTTTCTCATAAAATGGATTTACCTGTGTATGTAGTTCAGGGGTCACTGAGCTTACCAAGCCAATTTGAGCTCCAATAATTAGTTCTAAAGGTTTTGGAATCAATAAAATGACACTGCCCAAATTTATGCACCTGCCTAATCTTGTTTAAACAATTATAGCATACTTTCTGTAAATCCAATAAACTTCATTTCACTTCTCAAATATCACTGTGTGTGTCTCCTATATGATATATTTAACTGACATTTTTTATCGTAACGACCAACGATTTATACAGGAAAATCATGACGATTAACAAGGTTGCCCAAACTTTCGCATTCCACTGTAGCTCATCCTCATTGAAAAGTGGAGCCGACCCTACGGCACAGGGGCGTAACTATCAAAGCGGCAGACTAGGCGACTGCTATGGGGCCCAATGCAAGAGAGGGCCCAGTTGTAGTTGAGATTATTTCCTCTTCTACTGGAGGTGAAAACTTGGTCAGGACTCTACCCTCTAAAGGAACAACTTTTAGCAAATGAGGCAGTGGAAAATGGCCCAAGGGTCATTGAAAATGGTTTAGGCAGAAACCCTTCTGTTCTGTGTGGGGGGCCTGGTTTGATCCTTGCTATGGGGCCCTTACTTCTCTATGTACGCCACTGCTATGGCATATAATACTTCTCACGCTGAGGGAACTGAAAATAACACAGGAAGGTTGAGGACAGGTGGGGGCACAGGGCCTGCTCCTGTGCCATGCCAACTAAGCGTTGTGTCAGAGGAACCCACCGACTCTTGGCTGGGGGTGTCTAATATCACTTGCGATGAAGTCAAAGACCGAGTCAACCATTCAAGCACCGCTGGGTTTCTGGTTAAGACGTATTCAGGGCAGGCGCAGTTTCCTTCCCAATACTGAATGGGACTGCACAGGGCCGGCAGTAGGAGACCAACGCTGGCCTGGCCCTGTCAATCAAGAGTAGAAAGGAGTGAAAATAACGGAGCCCCTAGGAGCAGGTGCAATGCCCCCCTGCTCCTAGAGGCTAACTATCATATAATAAAAGTTATAATTGCACAAAAATGGGGGCACACTGAAAAAAAAGAATAGCAGAGTTAAATTCAGGTGACAATTGCACATGTATAATGTCAGCCTGTTTAATAGTGAAAAGTGTGGTGTCAGAAACCCTTTAATACACCCCGTAAATGGCTGTATTAAACAGCACTTGCACCCTAATAGCAAGCAAGATTTGCTGGAATTAATTAGCTATCATATAGTGCAAACAGCCTAAAAGCAGCAATATATCAGCAACTTGGATCCCCAATTAGTGCAGCAAGGTGTAATAGAATAACACCTATTACCCATGCTGTACACTCTCCTATTGCACCCTGTTCTCCTTTTATAGTGTAGATGATGTCTCTCTATCTTTTCCCTACAATATGAATAATCTTTCCCTGAACTTCTAAATTGTTTTACTGTATCAGCCCAATGAAGTCTTTCCTAGCACTGTCCCTAGCGCCTGCTGACGTCTCTCCCTGCACTAAGTACACTGGAAAATTGCAGAATTCAAGGTGGCTGACGCTATTTATAGGGCTGTGACATGACAGAGGCTGGCTGATGATTGGCTGCATACATGGTATTCTGGGTGATCCCTCCTTCCCAGAGTTCCTTGCTCCATGTCCTCACACGTGCAGCCATTTTAGGAAAAAATGTGATTCGTTACCACAAAGCGTAAGGAAATTCAACTTCGGTGCGTATCGAATTGTTCCTGAAATTTATATTGAATTCCACTTCGTCAACCTTGATTCATTCATCTCTAAATTCAATATATGCCAAAAGTGCCTTTTTTATATACCTTTGGCAAATATCTGTTCGATACTATTTTAACTGAATTAAAAACAGTCAGCAATGCTATGTAATACTGTGGGATACCACACACACAAAAAACAACAACTATGCCCTAGTTTGCAATAGGAGTCAACAGATGACATACTGTATGCAACTGCATGGGGACATTTTCCAGGTATACCTCCTCAATTGATAACCAGCTAGTGACACATTTGTTAGGCCATATATAATGTACTGTCTGGCTTCCAAAACCCATTTTGAAGGGCCCTATTATGGCATTCTGAGTTAAGTGATGGTGGCCCCACTTTTGGTCCATTCATGTATGAGAACAAATAGTAGCTGCACATATTGCTTTGTAGACTCCAGCCCGTTTGTGCAATACATCGGTTGTACATTTTAATGAGAGTTGAGTAATGTTTCATTTAGGCTACTTTCACACTTGTGTTCTTGCTGGATCCGGCAGTGTTCAGCAAAACCGCTTCTGTTACTGATAATACAACCATCTGCATCCGTTATGAACAGATCCGGTTGTATTATCTTTAACATACCCAAGACGGATCCGTCATGAACTCCACTGAAAGTCAATGGGGGACGGATCCGTTTTCTATTGTGTCAGATTGTATCAGAGAAAACGGATCCGTCCCCATTGACTTGCATTGTGGGTCATGAAGGATCCATCTTGCTCCGCATCCCAGGACGGAAAGCAAACCGCAGCATGCTGCAGTTTGCTCTCCGGTATAAGAACGGAATGCATTTTGGAGCACTCCGTTCTGTTCAGTTACGTTTTGTCCCCATTGACAATGAATGGAGACAAAACTGAAGCGTTTTTTTCCGGTATTGAGACCCTATGAAGGATGTCAATACCGGAAAATATTAACGCTAGTGTGAAAGTAGCCTTATTCTGTGGTGGCGTGTAGGGAATACAACACTTTCAGAGATTACACTTTCCTGGGTAAGAAATTACAGATGATTTCTGGAGATCACATCAAGAGGACACTCTGTGCACAGGTATTACTACGATGAGATCTTCTGACGTGTCACTTTAAAGGAGAACATTGGTGAGATATTGGAGCTAAAGAATAACTGTGGCAAAGTATTAATTCACAGTGTAAAATCTGTTAAAGAGCAGGATTCAGATCAAGGCCTGAGGGAGAATTTATTAGAGATGAGCGAAGTTTAGAAAAATTAGATTCAGCCGATTCGTCGAAGTTCCAAATTAATTTGTCTGAAAAATCCCTATAAATCAGGTAAACCTGTACGTCGCGGTGGCTGAGGGAATGTATGGAGCAGGCTGCAGTGAGCCCTCTGCATACGTAGCGGCTGCCGGCTGTATGATACAGCAGACACCCAGCCGCAATGATGGGGAACGCTCAGATGCCCCGATCAACGACTTTTGCAGCATCTGTGAGGTAAAGCAGATGGATGCGGCTCCCTCTACCTTCAGATCGGAGCCCCCGCAATGACATTTTGAAGCTTTCCAGGCCTGCCATGGTAAGCTCCATACTGCGCTGTGCACGAGGCTCAGCTCAGCAGGGAGCACGGTATAGTGTCATCCACCCAAATAGATCTCTATTAGGGTGAATGGGATAAAGGATTAAAAGATCCCAGGTTCAAAATGACTGTAAAAAAATATATAAACAATTAAAAAATTAACATATCGGGTATCGCCACCTAAAAGTTTGAGCGATTAAAAAAATAAAGAAAAATTTCCTGTGCGGTGAACAGCATAACAAAAAAAATAATTAATACAGCTCTGTATAAAATAGTTATGGCTGTCAGAAAATGGTGATGCAGTACCAGTATGAGTGGGGAGAGTGTAAGCAGTGGCAGTAAGGATTTTTTCACATCACTGCTTATTTTTCAGTTCTTCTGATTCTGTATTTTTAGCATCCATAAGGCCTCTTTCACATGGTCAGTATTTGGTCAGAATCTTGAATCAGTATTTGATCAGTAATTCTAAGTCAAAACCAGGATTGTGTCCAAAACGGAGGTAACATGTGATGGAAATATTTGCATCTCTTCTGTGTTTTGGACCCGCTTTTGGCTTACAAATACTGATCAAATACGGATGCTAAATACTGACTGTATTTTGGCCATTTACATCTGATTTTATTTAATTTTTTTACACAGAAAAAAGTCCTGTATGCAGGACTTTAATGGACTCTTTCACACAGTCAGTCTTTGGTCAGTATTTTGCATCATTATCTGTACACTAAGCCAAAAACAGGAGTGGGTCTAAAACAGAGATAAGACAGTGATTTGTACCCACCCCTGGTTTTGACTTACAAATACTGATGCAAACTACTGACCAAATACTAAACGTGTGAAAGAGGCCTCATGGATGCTAAATATACAGGATTCTTTTTTTTTTTTTTTCTGTTCTTCTGAAAAAGGCCTGCTGCTCAATTTGCAACCATTTTGACCATTTACGTCTGAAATAGTTGTTTTGTTTTTTATCTTTTACACAGAATAAAAGTCCTGTATGCAGGACTTTAATGGACTCTTTCACACAGTCAGTATTTGGTCAGTATTTTGCATCAGTATTTGTAAGACAAAAACAGGAGTAGGTCCAAAACAGAGATAAAATGTAATGGAAATATTTGTATCTCTTCTGTGTTTTGGACCTACTCCCGCTTTTGGCTTACAAATACTGATGCAAACTACTGACCAAATACTGACCATGTGAAAGAGGCCTCAATATACAGGATCCTTTTTTTCTGTTCTTCTGAAGGATCAGAAGAACGGAAAAATAAACGGTGATGTCAACATGGATAAACAGTGAAAATAGTGGCCTAATGAAAGAATGGGGATGGTGGCAGCAGCAGTGGCATTAACAGTAACTTTTACATTGAGCGAAGTTTTGAAAAATTAAATTCAGCTGCTTTGCCGAATCTCACAAATAAATTAGATTTGTGATGTAAGTAATGGTTACAATGACGGGGAACGGCGATTGCGGCACCTTCCATCATTGAATCCCTCAGTTGCCGCATTTGCATTGCTGATCGGGCTTTCAGGGGTTAACCTAATATAAAAAATAATAATAATAATAATGCTCCCCTTATCTATTTGAGCGTGAAGAGGCTTCCATGGGCATCTTCATTAAAGACACCGAGCTAAATCTGATGACATCATCCAGCTTGCCGGCGAGGTGACATCATACGTCACCGTTCACCAGATTTTGCACGGGATCTTCAATTAAGATGGCTGAGATGAGTGTGCTTTTTTTAATTTTTTTCTTTTTAACCGCCATTTCAGGGAAAATTGATTTGTTACCACGAAGCAAAAGGACCGGCCGCCAACATCTTGCTTGAAGATCTCTGCCGAAATCCCGTGTGGCACGAGATTTCGTCATCATGCCGGTTGGCGAGGTGATGTATGATGTAATCACGCCAGCCGGCGTGATTATGTAATCTCGCGTTCCACAGGATTTCAGCAGAGATCTTCAAGCAAGATGGAGGTTGGCGGCTAGTCACGGGCAAATGGAGGAGGTAAGTTTGACTTTTTTTGTTTTTATACTATTTCAGTATAAATTGATTCGCTGACACAAAGCATGAGGAGATTCTGCTTCTAGGCAAATCAAATTTTTCCTGAAATTCGGATCAAATTCCACTTAGTGGGATTCGATTCGCTCATCTCTAGTCTTCATCGTCACCCTCCAGCTCCTCCTGCTCCTCCTGTCCCTCTTCTGTCGCTTGGGCAGATAAACCACCTAGTTGTGTATAAAATTCCTGGGTGTTTTTGCCCTCCTCCTAGTCCTTATCCTCCTCCTCTGCCAGCTCATCCTCCTCAGGGCTCAGGTGGCCGTTTATTTTGTAAAATAAATGTAAATTATACTAATTAAGATTTTCAAATTTATTCTCACAACAATTATTTTCTGACCATTGTCAAAAATAATAAGTCAAACTGATTCCCTTATATCAATTTAGTGATAGGGAAAAAACTGACAAAAAATGTAAAAAATTAATAATTTTTATGCTCTTTTCTTTTTAATTTCCAGAACAAATGCACATTTTTATGTCTTACTTAAATTAAATGTAAGGGTGGAGAAGAAAATCTAAATTTTAGAATTGTGCTGAAATACAATAGAATTTTTAATTTGGTTAGCAAATTTCCCCAGGGTTTTAATAAAATGATTGAATTAAAGCCTTTTGCAGAATCCATGAAATTGTGTCCTGTTAATAGAGTTCTACATTTATAAAAGTGCTTTTCAAACATCTATAAATGTAAATTATTTGAAGAATTTTAATTGACAAACTACTGAACCCTTTTTAATTACCCCCTGACTCCATTAGTTGTCACATTATTCTTTTACGGAGTAACAGGGAGAACATAAAATAAATGTTGAATGGTGGCAAACAATACACAGAGAGCTAGTAAAACCAATAAGCACTGTAAATACTGTACAATAGCCTGTAATATAAGAGGATAAAGCCACATTATTGACCCAAATTTCATACTGTGAGTGAAAAATCACAGAAACAAAATGAATTACTGCAGTCCCGGAAGTACAGTGCAATTATACTGATAATACTGCATCCAATTTGAATGCATATATCACATACATACAGTAATCAAAATGTATTACACAGTATTATATAATTTTCTCTTGGATTTAGAGTTGTACAAAAATCGTCCACATTCACATCAGTTTCTGCTCCATTAGGGATTACAGTCTAAATTTGCTTTCTCATGTGCACATGCTGCACATTTTAGGACCAATTTCACTGGATGCTAGGAAAAGCAAAGTAAAAAGAATTTCATGTATTCAATCAATAAAATGTATCTGTATAGCGCCACCTGCTGTTTGTTATTTTGCTTATTTGCATTTCCACCTGGTTGAGGTGGCCGCACATGCTCAATTCCATCCTTCAACTGCCATCAATTCAATCCTTCTACTGTTAGAAGCTATGACAATTACAGGGAAAGAACTGCAGAAGAAAGGACATGCCTTCTGACCTGTTATAGGGAGAAAGCTCTGCAAAAAGCTTGAGCATCCTAGGCTGTGGTAGGGAGAGAGCTGCAGCAGAAAGAACACACCCCTTGAATTGTGATAGGAAGAAGGTTTCAGTCGAAAATACATGTTCCCTGAGCTGTGATAAGGAGAGAGCTGCAGCAGAAAGAACACACCCCCTGATCTGTGATAGGGAGAGAACTTCCGCAGAAAAGACACCCCCCTCAACTGTGATAGGTAGAAAGTTATAGCAAAATGAACACAACACCTGACCTTTGATTGCAAGCGAGCTTCAGCAGAAATGACATGCTCCATGAGCTGTGATAGGGAGAGAGCTTAATCAGAAAGAACATGCCCCATCAGCTGTGATAGGAAGAGACTTGCAGAAGAAAGGACACACTCCCGGAGCTGACAGTTTCAAATAAATCTAGCAGAGCAATAAACTGGTTAGAAAGAGATTGTCATGTACTATATGAAGTCTGATTTTCATTTTTATTTTCTAATGCTAGACCACGTAACAATTTGCAATAAGATGCCAAGATTTGCTGTGCTTCTCACTTGTGACCTTGATATAGAGATGGTGTCAAATATAATTTAAATGGCGATCCCTTACAATAGCATTATTAATAGTGCAATACCTACAAAGCAAAGAACAATAAAATAATGGCTTGACGGGCTGCAATGCGTGACAACAGTGCTCAATATCACTTACCGTAAATATGACAACATACAGTCCTCTTGCTCAAGAAGAAGCTCTATTATTTGTGATCTACCTTGGCAGTACTGCAATGTTTAGCATGGCTGCTGAGAATACTCAATCACAAGGAAGATGTAGAAGACATATTGAAAAGTTTAAAATGACTGCATAAACAAGTAAATCAGAAACACACCGGACAGCTCCTCCAATTACGCTGCTCGGGAAGGGGCAATCCAGGCTGGACGGGCCAAAAAGCGTCCTGTATTGTAATTTTGCTATGGAATAAAAGAATATCATGGATTGAGAATGAAGATGTCTGCTGGGATTATTTATTGCATATACAAGTGAACATCCTCTTTGGATACCAGTAAAACACATCATGGAGGCGAATATGGTGAGAAGACTGTGAGAGTAGGTCACCAATACATAATGCATCAAAAAGACCTTGTTTCATTGATAAACCACAGCATGGACCCAACAGTCTAAAGGTGCGGTATTATGGTTCTACTCAACCTGGAGCCATCATAGACCAGTGTGCATCATGTTACCGAATAATAACATCCTTTATACCTGTGGTCTGTATCTTTGGCAAGAAGTTGGGTCACATTTGTGATCAGCAGTAATCGGAATGTTGCCAACAAGATCACTGTGGTGCTCTATTTTGGGTCCAAGCCAAAGTCATGTTTAGAGTAATAAGTGCTGCATCCTTTTAACGTTGTGGTCCTGAGTTTGAATCTGACTCACAGGGCTGCCATCGGAAATTTTGGGGCCCCTAACACAGCTCAAGTCCTGCCCCCCCTGCCCCTAGGCGAAAGCTAATTTTGCCGCCCCCCTTGACTCAGCCCATTAACCACACCCTTTAACCCGCCCCATTTTGTCAGCCACCTATTTAATGATTGTTTCATGCAACATGACCAGCTAATTTTAGATATTCTAGATATTCTTGGTGGTCATCTGTGCCATTTTGTCCTCAAAACATTACATGACCCCCTACACTACACTACATTATTGACAACTAAGTTTTTACCTTGACTGGTGGTGGCCTAGGTGTGTTTATCAGCAGGTCTGCTCCAGTCACTGTTATGGAGGATCTGTGGATGACACACTGTTATGGTGGATCTGTGGATGACACACTGTTATGGTGGATCTGTGGATGACACACTGTTATGGTGGATCTTTGGATGACACACTGTTATGGGGGATCTGCGGATGACATTGTTATGAGGGATCTGTGGATGACACTGTTATGGGGGATCTGTGGATGGCACTGTTATGGAGGGGGATCTGTGGATGGCACTGTTATGGATGGGGATCTGTGGATGGAACTGTTATGGAGGGGGATCTGTGGATGGCACTGTTATGGGGGATCTGTGGATGGCACTGTTATAGGTGGGGATCTGTGGATGACACTTATGGGGGGGATCTGTGGATGACACACTGTTATGGAGGGGGATCTGTGGATGACACTGTTATGGAGGGGGATCTGTGGATGACACTGTTATGGGGGGATCTGTGGATGACACTGTTATGGAGGGGGATCTGTGGATGACACTGTTATGGAGGGGGATCTGTGAATGACACTGTTATGGAGGGGGATCTGTGGATGACACTGTTATGGAGGGGATCTGTGGATGACACTGTTATGGAGGGGGATCTGTAGATGACACGGTTATGGGGGATCTGTGGATGACACATACCGTATATAGCATCTTATGCTATATGTGTCATTCACAGATCCACCCATGACAGTGTCATCCACAGATGTTCTGTGGATGACACTATAATGGGGGATCTGTGGATGGCACTGTTATGGGGATATGTGGATGGCACTGTTATGGGGATCTGTGGATGGCACTGTTATGGGGGATCTGTGGATGACACTTATGGGGGGATCGGTGGATGACACTTTTATGGAGGGGGATCTGTGGATGACACTGTTATGGAGGAGGATCTGTGGATGACACTGTTATGGAGTGGGTCTGTGGATGACACATACCGTATATAGCATCTTATGCTATGTGTCATCAACAGATCCCCATCCATAACAGTGTCATCCACAGATCCCCCTCCATAACAGTGTTCTGTGGATGACACTGTTATGGGGATCTGTGGATGGCACTGTTATGGGGGAGAATCTGTGGATGACACTTATGGGGGGGTCTGTGGATGACACTGTTACGGAGGGGGATCTGTGGATGACACTGTTATGGAGAAGGATCTGTGGATGACTCTGTTATGAAGGGGGATCTGTGGATGACACTGTTATGGAGGGGGATCTGTGGATGAAACATACTGTATATAGCATCTTACGCTATGTATCATCCACGTTTCCCCCTCCATAACAGTGTCATCCACGTTTCCCCCTCCATAACAGTGTCATCCACAGATCTCCCCTCCATAACAGTGTCATCCACAGATCCCCCTCCATAACAGTGTCATCCACAGATCCCCCTCCATAACAGTGTCATCCACAGATCCCCCTCCATAACAGTGTCATCCACAGATCCCCCTCATAAGTGTCATCCACAGACCCCCCATAACAATGCCAACCACAGTCTAGAGCCCCCCCTAACAGTGTCATCCACGGATCCCCTTCCCTATAACAGTGCCGCCATCCATAGATCCCCCTCCCCACCGCACACAAAAGTATACATTTGTAAATTGTAATCCGTTTCCTGCAGATAGTAACTTTAAATCAGCGCTCATCTCTTTACTACCTTACATTCTGCTCCCTCTAGTAACAGGCAGTGGGGGCGGCAACGCTCACTCACTAACGTCACGTGCCTGCACCGCCTAGTGGGAAGAGCAGGTGCGTGACGTCGGTAAGTGAGCGCCGCCTGCACTGCCTGTTACCGGAGCTGAGTCAGTGTAAGATAGTAAAGATATGAGCGCTGATTTAAAGTTAACACACTGACACTAAAAAAAGGCTCGGGACCGGCCGGGCCCCCCCCCCCCTGGGTCCGGGCCCCTTACTGGGGTATCGGCTTTACCCCTCTGATGGCGGCCCTGCTGACTCAGGACATCCTCCTTATTGAATTTGTATGTTCTGCTTGTGATTCCTACTGAAATTCTGTACCTTCAGACTCCAAAACGGTTTTGGTAAGTTAATTGGCTTTCTATGACAGTGGTCCTAGTGTGCCTAGATGAGAAGGGGAAGTTCAGTTGTGTCACGGTATTATGATGGCTTGTTCTTTCAGGATGAGTTGACATTTTCATTGGAACCATTTGGGACTGCAAATGACTATTCTGTTTTCTGGAAGACTGGATGATAGTTTTATTCCCTTTATTAAAGGGAGTCTTTCACCTAATCTGAGCGTTTTAGACCGCTCAGATCCGGTTATAGACTCTTTAACCCTCATTACGATCATACCTTTCTCTTATGTGTCCCTCGCCCAGATAATGAAAATAACACTTTTTAAACTTATGCAAATTACCTTCTGAAGGTGCCCAGGGGCGGCGTTACTGGGCGATGTGCCCAGAAAAACACACCTCCAGCCGGCGGACGTCACGAGCGGCACCAGAGGACGGCAGGCTGGGAACTGGCCCGCACCTGCGCACTGCTCTGCCCATTATGGGCAGATGAACAGCTTTTCATATTGCGCATGCGCCGGCCAACTAAAGACAGCCGGCCGGCGCATGCGCAATATGAAAGGATGTTCCTCTGCCCATAATGGGCAGAGCAGTGCGCAGGTGCGGGCCAGTTCCCAGCCCGCCGTCCTCTGGTGCCGCTCGTGACGTCCGCCGGCTGGAGGTGTGTTTTTCTGGGCACATCGCCCAGTAACGCCGCCCCTGGGCACCTTCAGAAGGTAATTTGCATAAGTTTAAAAAGTGTTATTTTCATTATCTGGGCGAGGGACACATAAGAGAAAGGTATGATCGTAATGAGGGTTAAAGAGTCTATAACCGGATCTGAGCGGTCTAAAACGCTCAGATTAGGTGAAAGACTCCCTTTAATTGCACTGGGTATACAGTTTTAACTCTAAATGAATATTTTTTTATTTGAGTATCCTGTGGATATTATATTAGTTGTTTTCTATATATATTCATTATGTGTTGCATCCTGAAATGCCTGGACATAGCAGTGGTCCTTAATAGAAACTCGTGTTTGATTTCCTTTTTCTTACACTTCTTTTCTTTTCCTTGATGCTTTCCAGAGTAGAGCATATTGCTGCTACTATTGGCATCATATCCTGCCCCCTGCCTTGCACCTGGCTTCTATTCCCACCCCTTTTTCCTAGTGAGTCAGGGAGAGGAAGAGTCATAGCTCACATATTGACCCATTCCTTATACAACTGCACCATAGGTAAATTTGTGTTGTGATTCAAGAGCTCCTTTTTAAACATTGCCTTGAAAAAGTTTTTATACCCTTCAATGTTTCCACATTTCTTCATGTTACACCGGCAAACCCAAAGTTATTTTATTGCAATTTTATGTGTTAGACCAACACAAAATAGCATTTGTGTGTGAAGTGAAATGAAAATGATACAAATTTTTCAAAATTTTTAATAAATAAAAAGTGTAGCATGCATTTGTATTCATCCCCCTGTAATCTGATACCGCAAAATAAAATCCAGTGTAACCAATTACCTTCAGAAGTCACCTAATTAGTAAATAGAGTGTGTAATTTATAGCGCCACCTGCTGTTCTGTGAGGGCCTCAGAGGTTTGTTAGTAAACATTACTATAATGTTCTACTATGTCTGTATAGCTCTAATGATGTAATTAGTACATCATGGGGCTTTAGGTCCGCATTAAAAGGGGTTCTCTGGGATTTTCAAACTGATGAACTTGTCCTCAGGGTAGGTCATTATTATCAGAATGGCAGGAGTCCAACACTCAGCAGCCCTGACAATCAAATGTATGAAGTGGCCGCAGAGCTCAGTGAGTGCTTAGGCCTTTTCCTAAGCCATTTTATACCACGTTCGTCAGTCACATGGCCTAGGCGCAGCTCAGTCCCATTCAAGTGAATGGGGCTGAACTGTAATACTCAGCACAGCCACTATCAAATGGAAGGTGCTGTGCTTGGTGATGTGTGAGGAGGCTCCAGTGAGCACTGCTGCTTCCTCAAACAGGTGATTGGCGGGGGTACTGAGAGTTAGATCCCCGTTGATCTCATATTATTGACATATCATGAGTAGTGTTGAGCGCGAATATTCGAATTGCAAATTTTTTTCTCGAATATCGCAATTTCGAGATTTCGCGAATATTTAGAATATAGTTCTATATATTTGCGAAATCGAATATTTTTTTTTTTGTTATATTTTTTTCTTTCCCACTTCCCTAAAGTTGTTCTTACCTGTCATTGGATTCCTGGCTTCTTAGCTGCTCCAGTCAGTGCCCGTTGCCGCTTCTGCCGACTTCCGTGCTCATGGAGCGTCCCCATCACCATGGGAACGTCTCCATATACTAGAATGTACTGTCGGATTTGAGAATTACGTTGAAATCGCAATTCGATTAATTCAAGTTATAATAATCGAATTGCGATTTCAACTTAACACTGCTATATTCCATATTCGTTAATTCTAGCCTATTAGGCTAGAATTAACGAATATGGAATATAGCAGTGTTAAGTTGAAATCGCAATTCGATTATTATAACTTGAATTAATCGGATTGCGATTTCAACTTAGTACTGCTATATTCCATATTAGCTAAATTACAATCTATATGGGTATTTTACGAAATTTCGTAATATTGCTCTAACTTCGTCTTTTAGAATATTCGTAATATTGCTCTTAACTTCCAGGACACTGTACAAAGTGTCGCTTAACATTAGACAAAAATATTTAAGCAGAGACCTAGTTGAGGGTGGAAGCTGCTTATATAGGTATCTGGTAGAGCAGGGTCGGTGTCAGCACCCGGCAGACCGGGGGCCACTCAGCAGAAAAAATGTATGGCACAAAATAAATGTGTAATTACAAAAAAAAAAAAAAAAAATTATACTTCTGATATATATGAATGCATAATATGTGGGAAACTACTACTGAGGTTTTTAGCCATAATATATTTATAGCAGATTAACATGAAACTCTATAGCTCAGTGGTTAAGGTTCTTGCCTTTAATGTAGATGGCTGTGAGTTTGAATATCAGCAGAATGATTTAAAAAATCGAGGCTAAATAAAACTTAAATGCACACACCAACCTTTTAATTTGTGTAACCAGTATTTTTTGTTGGGAAAGGTGGCAACCCTAACAGAACCCCTGCTCCCCGGTGACCCCCATAACTTTTTATAGTTATGTCTACAGAGATGTGTGGGAGCTCATTTGATGGACAATCTGTCTTTTTTGACAATACCATTTTGGGGTGTGCATGGCTTGATCACTTTTTATTAAATTTTCTTGGGGGATAAAGTGATGAAAAAACGGCAATTCCGACTTTTTAAATTTTTTTCTGTTACATCCTTCACCATATGGGCTAACTTTTTTCACATTTTAATAGTATGGGTGTTTTCACATGTGACGATGCCCATAATGCAAACAAAAAAAATTGTTTATTTTATTTTGGGGAAAGTGTGGTGATTTTACTTTTACATTTTTTTTTTATTTCAAAATGGTTTTTTTTTTTACATTTTTTATAACTTTTTGTTAGGTCCCCAAGTGGACCACAACTTGAAATCATCAGATTACAAAATAATGGAAATTGCTCCATTATTCTGTATAGAAATCACTATATCACAGTTCAGTGCTGCCATCTAGTGGCCTGAACTGAGAAATACTAACAATGACCCTGGAAGCCTAGTACAGGCTGCAGCTTATTTTTAAAACAGGGTGCTCTCCCCGATTTCTGCTGGGGGAACGCACGTCTGAACAGGAAGCCCGCACTTCCGTTTTTTAACAGTCTCAGATGCCGTGGTGACATTTAACCACAGCATCGGGGTGGTTAAATGTGCAGGTCAGCATTACCACAGATCGTGGACATTGGTATAGGGTGCCTGGTTGCAGAGCGGATGCCATCTTTAAAGACCCGACATGTGCGGTACATTTACGGCAGATGCAAGCGGCTAGGTGAGGGAGGGTCTAGTGCTGTGCAGTCCAGGGGTACATGCTGTATGACAACCGGCTCCGTTGCTATAGCGTTTTGTGAGGGAGGGGAACTCATTCCTGTGAGGGGAGGGGGCATGTGGCGTATTCTGGTGACCATGAGGGTGCAGATCTGTGTGAGGGGATTTATGGGGTGTAAACCTGTGAGACAGGTCCGGAATCGACAAAATGTGACTTAGTACATTGCAAGATTTGGGGCCCATTTTTTATTTTACCCAGGACCACATTTTGTCTAAAACCGGCCCTGGGCCCACTGTACAGTGGCGTGCCAAGGGAGAGGTAGACCCCGGGTGCAGGCTCTCAGGGGGGATGCAGGCTGCTATGAATGCTTCCATCAATACAGTTGGAAGAGCTCATTGCTGGAGCACAGGGGAGTCATCTCCCTGCGCTCCTTCTCTCCTCCAAGCCCGGCCAAGGGGTGATGTTATGACGTGTGTCTCACTGCTGCACCGAAGTGCAGGGAGATGAGCTGCAGTAAGTGAATGAAAGGACTGTGCTCCAGCAATAACATACCGTTAGGGGGCCACTGGGGGGTCACTACATTATGAGGGGGCCAGGGTTATTATACTGTGTGAGGGAGCCATTGGGGGGTCATTATATTGTGTGAGTGCCTATTACACAGTATAATGAGTAGTGCCCCCCACACACAGTGTAATGACCTCCAGAGCCCCCATTCAGCATAATGACTCCCAGTGACCCCATACAGTATATTGGTGGTCAATAGGGGTTATTATACTTTAGGTGGGTGTTACTGGGTGTCACTATACTTTCTGGGCGGCACTGGAGGTCATTATACTGTGTGGGAGCCACAGGGGGACATGTAACTGTAGAAAAATGCCGCAAGGGGGCCCACTGAGATTTATTGCCCAAGGGTCCACATGAACCTGGAGCCGGCCCTGTGGTAGAGACATGGCTATTGTAGGCTATAAGCTATGCTGAAGAGTTTTTCTAAAATAAAACAGACAATACTTAATAATCCTTGAAGTTTTGACTAGGTTATGTTTTAGGAAGCAGGAGGAGAAGAAAGAAGAGATAGCAGGAACTCAGGATAAGTTACATTAGGACCACAGAGGTCATCAGCATAAAAGTGTCATTAAAAGCCATGGGATTTTATGAGCTGTCCAAGGTGAAAGGTTTAGCTGAAGAAGGGCAGGAGTCCCAGGACAGGTCCTTGAGGGAAAACACTTAGGGTAAAAGATGGAGGCGGCATGCCAGAAACACAAAGTCTGTAAAGTGAAGGGACAAGAGAATTTGTAACAGGAAGTAGGTTGACCATGTGAAAGATGGGGAGCGTTCTGTTAACACTTCATTAGTGACTTTGATTTATCCTATTTCAGTAGAATAGTGAAGTCAGAAGAGTGTGGTATGGGTGGTGGGAGAACAGTTTAAGGTGTGCATGGTAAAAGGTGTGAAATAGGCAATACCTGGACAGTGAGAACGAGTTGAGGCATCACTTCTTATGGATGGGTGGGATTGCTGTATGTTAAAATGAATAAGGGAAAATTACAGTGCTCAGTGACAGGCTGAAAGGTCTATGGGTTTTGACTAGGATGAACACAGTTGTAAGGTTAGGAATGAGGTAGTGTCACAACCAGACAGCTGAGAAGCTCTGACAGAGGCCTTTCAGAACCTCCTCCTTGAGTTTCTGTGTTGTGGTATTCAGCTCCTCCTCTCGTTAGCCTCTCTCAGCTGTCATGTATTGGACTAATTGCTTCCCTTTAAATTCTTCCCCAGAAGGCTTTTCTGGGCGGCTTATACTACTTCCTGGAGTGTGTGTGCACGCTGACTCTGTCCTCCTGTTTGCTTCAAAGCTAAGTGTTGTACCTTTATCTGTTATTTTCTGTTTGCTGGATCCCAGGTGACCCTGACTCCCTCCGTATCTTGTGTAGGGAGCCGGTGGTCGTGTCCCCTCACTATTGTAGGGTGCTCAGGGCTTTATAGTCAAGGTTCGTGGATATGCAAACCTCCACCATTCGGATCTTTGCATAGGCTGAGCAGCCAGGGAAAGTGCCAGGTCTTCTGCAGGGGTCTCCCTTGGTTCCTTAGTTTTTGGATCCAGCGAGTCGTTTATACATGTTGCTTTGCCTTGTTTCCTGTACACCGTCCGTGACATTATAAGCCGCCATAACCGTCTCAAGCATGGATCCGGTTTCACTTTTGGCTGAACGCCTTCAGGGTCTTTCATTGGAGGTAGCTGATCTCCGTAAAACTTTTTCTCAGCTTCAAGTGACCGGTTCAGCTTGCGTTCATGGAGTTTGTCCTGAGCCTAAGATCTCGCTCCCGGATACGTTCTCCGGGGGTAGTGAGAATTTTGTGCGTTTTAGAGAGGCTTGCAAACTCCATTTTCGCCTTCTTCCCCACTCCTCTGGTGATGAGGAACGGAGGGTGGGGATCATTATATCGCTGCTCAGAGGTAACGCTCAGTCCTGGGCCTTTTCGCTGCCGGAGGGGGCACGGCCTCTCCGTTCAGTGGATGAATTCTTTTTAGCCCTGGGTCAGATATATGATGATCCGGATCGTATTGCTCTGGCTGAGTCTAAACTACGTCTATTATGCCAGGGTAAACAATCCGCAGAAATATACTGCTCAGAATTTCGGAGATGGGCAGTTGATACTGGTTGGAATGATGCTGCGCTCCGAAGTCAATTTTGCCATGGTCTTTCAGAGGGATTGAAAGATGCATTTGCCTTTCATGAGAGGCCTAGTTCTTTGGACTCTGCTATGTCTCAGGCCGTTCGTATTGACAGGCGTCTTAGAGAGAGAGGAGAGATGTCCCCTTCCTGTCATACTCAGTCCCAGGACAGTGCAGTGGTCCCGTTCTGTGCGCAGGGGTCTCAGTCGCCATCAGCCCCTTCTGAGCAGGAGCCCATGCAGCTGGGGTTGATTGCTTCTGACAATAGAAGATTCAGCCCGCATGGGAGGGTTTGTTTTTGTTGTGGAGGTATAAATCATTTGGCAAATATTTGTCCCTCTAGGAGATTCAGGCAGTTTTCTGGGAGTAATAAAGAAACAAACAGGAAAAAATCTTTAAAAAATGTTCCGTCTGTTACTATTGGCAGGGATGAAGCGGAAATTGAAGGTTTTCCATTTGCTTGTAGTTCCCGTTTTGTCCTGCCGGCTAGGGTGGCGCTAGAGAGCAAGAACATTTTTTGTGAGATTTTTGTGGATAGTGGAGCAGCGGTCAATCTCATTGATAATCACTTTGCGATAACTCATGGTTTCCAGGTGTGCGCTTTGAGAAAGGATATTCCTGTGTTTGCTATCGATTCCGCTCCACTTTCTCAGAAGTCATTAAAGGGCATAGTTCACAATATCCGTTTAATTGTGAGTGATGCTCATGTTGAGGATGTGTCATGTTTCGTCCTTAGCGGTTTGCCGACTCCTCTAGTATTGGGGCTACCCTGGCTCACTAAACATAACCCCACCATTGATTGGCAAGCGAGGCAAATAAATGGTTGGAGTGACTTTTGCAGAGAGAATTGCCTCATGACATCTGTTTCTGAGGTTGCTACTAAGACTGTACCATCTTTTCTCTCTGAATTTTCGGATGTCTTCTCTGAGAGTGGAGTTCAGGATTTGCCCCCGCACAGGGAGTACGATTGCCCTATTAATCTCATCCCAGACGCCAAGCTGCCTAAATCTCGTTTATACAATCTTTCCCAACCTGAGAGGATCGCTATGCGTGCTTATATCTCTGAGAGTCTGAGAAAGGGACACATACGACCCTCGAAGTCACCTGTTGCCGCTGGTTTTTTCTTTGTTAAGAAAAAAGATGGTTCTTTAAGACCTTGTCTGGATTTCAGGGAGCTGAACAATATCACAATTCGTGACCCTTATCCGCTTCCTCTGATCCCGGACCTATTTAACCAGGTTGTTGGGGCTAAAGTCTTTTCCAAATTTGATTTAAGAGGGGCATACAACCTGGTCAGGGTCAGAGAAGGGGACGAATGGAAGACGGCCTTCAATACCCCTGAGGGCCATTTTGAAAATTTGGTTATGCCTTTTGGTTTGATGAATGCCCCAGCCGTTTTTCAGCATTTCGTGAACAGCATTTTTTATCATTTGATGGGAAAATTTGTATTGGTGTATTTGGATGACATTTTGATTTTTTCTCCCGATTTCAAAACTCATAAGGAACATTTACGTCAGGTCTTGCTCATCCTGCGGGAGAATAAATTATATGCGAAACTGGAAAAATGTGTGTTTGCGGTTCCAGAAATTCAATTTCTGGGGTTTCTTCTCTCCGCTTCTGGTTTTCGCATGGACCCCGAGAAGGTCCGCGCTGTGCTTGAGTGGGAGCTTCCTGAGAATCAAAAGGCGCTGATGCGTTTTTTGGGCTTTGCCAATTATTACAGGAAGTTCATTTTGAATTATTCTTCTATTGTTAAACCACTCACTGATATGACCAGAAAGGGGGTAGATTTTCCTTCTTGGTCAGTAGAGGCGCGTAAGGCTTTTTCTGATATCAAGGAGAGTTTTGCTTCCGCTCCCATCTTGGTGCAACCTGATGTTTCGTTACCCTTCATAGTTGAGGTTGATGCTTCTGAGGTGGGTGTGGGGGCGGTCTTGTCTCAGGGTTCCTCTCCTGCCAATTGGCGACCGTGTGCCTTTTTCTCAAGAAAACTCTCCTCCGCAGAGAGAAATTACGATGTGGGAGATAGGGAATTGTTGGCCATCAAGTTGGCTTTTGAGGAATGGCGCCATTGGCTAGAGGGAGCCAGACACTCTATTACCGTATTTACTGACCATAAAAATCTGGCCTACTTGGAGTCAGCCAAGCGTCTGAACCCGAGACAGGCCAGATGGTCGTTGTTCTTTTCTAGGTTTAATTTTGTTGTCACGTTCCGCCCTGGAGTTAAGAATGTGAAGGCAGATGCCCTGTCACGTTGTTTTCCGGGAGGCGGGAATTTTGAAGACCCGGGTCCCATTTTGGCTGAAGGTGTGGTGGTCTCTGCTCTTTTTCCTGAATTGGAGGCAGAGGTGCAGGCAGCCCAGTCAGAGGCTCCTGATCTTTGTCCTCCTGGGAGGTTGTTTGTGCCTCTCGCTTTAAGACACAAGATTTTTAAAGAACACCACGATACGGTCCTTGCTGGGCACCCGGGGGTAAGAGCCACACTGGATCTCATCGCTCGGAGATTCTGGTGGCCTGCACTTCGTAAGTCGGTTGAGGGTTTTGTGGCAGCCTGCGAGACTTGCGCTCGTGCCAAAGTCCCTCATTCACGGCCATCAGGTCCTCTCCTTCCCTTACCCATTCCTTCCCGTCCTTGGACACATCTGTCCATGGACTTTTCACGGACCTGCCTCGTTCCTCGGGGAAGACTGTGATTCTGGTGGTGGTGGACCGTTTTAGCAAAATGGTGCATTTCATCCCTTTTCCTGGTTTGCCCAATGCTAAGACGCTGGCGCAGGCATTTGTTGATCACATTGTCAAATTGCACGGTATTCCTTCAGACATAGTCTCTGATAGGGGCACGCAGTTTGTTTCCAGATTCTGGAAGGCTTTCTGTTCTCGCTTGGGGGTTCGGTTGTCATTCTCTTCTGCTTTCCACCCGCAGTCGAATGGCCAGACAGAGCGCGTCAATCAGAATCTGGAGACATATCTGCGTTGTTTTGTGGCGGAGAATCAAGAGGATTGGTGTTCTTTTTTGTCCCTTGCTGAGTTTGCTTTAAATAACCGTCGTCAGGAGTCCTCTGATAAGTCACCATTTTTTGGTGCATATGGGTTTCATCCACAGTTTGGGACTTTCTCGGGAGAGGGGTCTTCTGGTTTACCTGATGAGGACAGATTCTCCTCGTCTTTGTCATCTATTTGGCAAAAGATTCAAGATAATCTAAAGAGCATGAGTGAGAGATATAAGCGTGTGGCTGATAAGAGACGTGTGCTTGGTCCGGACCTGAATGTTGGTGATCTGGTGTGGTTGTCTACCAAGAATATCAAATTGAAGGTTCCCTCCTGGAAGTTGGGTCCTAGGTTTATTGGGCCTTACAAAATCCTGTCTGTCATCAATCCTGTTGCATACCGTCTTGATCTTCCTCAGACTTGGAAGATCCATAATGTTTTTCATAAGTCCTTATTGAAACCTTATGTTCAACCCATTGTACCCTCGCCTTTGCCTCCTCCTCCGATTATGGTTGATGGGAATCTTGAATTTCAGGTATCTAGGATTGTGGATTCTCGTCTTGTCCGCGGTTCTCTTCAGTACCTTGTTCAGTGGGAGGGGTATGGTCCTGAGGAGAGGATGTGGGTCCCAGTGACGGACATTAAGGCCTCTCGTCTCATCAGGGCTTTCCATAGGTCCCATCCTGAGAAGGTGGGTTCTGAGTGTCCGGAGTCCACTCGTAGAGGGGGGGGTACTGTCACAACCAGACAGCTGAGAAGCTCTGACAGAGGCCTTTCAGAACCTCCTCCTTGAGTTTCTGTGTTGTGGTATTCAGCTCCTCCTCTCGTCAGCCTCTCTCAAGCTGTCATGTGTTGGACTAATTGCTTCCCTTTAAATTCTTACCCAGAAGGCTTTTCTGAGCGGCTTATACTTCTTCCTGGAGTGTGTGTGCACGCTGATCTGTCCTCCTGTTTGCTTCAAAGCTAAGTGTACCTTTATCTGTTAATATCTGTTTGCTGGATCCCAGGTGACCCTGACTCCCTCCGTATCTTGTGTAGGGAGCCGGTGGTCGTGTCCCCTCACTATTGTAGGGTGCTCAGGGCTTTATAGTCAAGGTTCGTGGATATGCAAACCTCCACCATTCGGATCTTTGCATAGGCTGAGCAGCCAGGGAAAGTGCCAGGTCTTCTGCAGGGGTCTCCCTTGGTTCCTTAGTTTTTGGATCCAGCGAGTCGTTTATACATGTTGCTTTGCCTTATTTCCTGTACACCGTCCGTGACAGGTTTGATGAATGCCCCAGCCGTTTTTCAGCATTTCGTGAACAGCATTTTTTATCATTTGATGGGAAAATTTGTATTGGTGTATTTGGATGACATTTTGATTTTTTCTCCCGATTTCAAAACTCATAAGGAACATTTACGTCAGGTCTTGCTCATCCTGCGGGAGAATAAATTATATGCGAAACTGGAAAAATGTGTGTTTGCAGTTCCAGAAATTCAATTTCTGGGGTTTCTTCTCTCCGCTTCTGGTTTTCGCATGGACCCCGAGAAGGTCCGCGCTGTGCTTGAGTGGGAGCTTCCTGAGAATCAAAAGGCGCTGATGCGTTTTTTGGGCTTTGCCAATTATTACAGGAAGTTCATTTTGAATTATTCTTCTATTGTTAAACCACTCACTGATATGACCAGAAAGGGGGTAGATTTTTCTTCTTGGTCAGTAGAGGCGCGTAAGGCTTTTTCTGATATCAAGGAGAGTTTTGCTTCCGCTCCCATCTTGGTGCAACCTGATGTTTCTTTACCCTTCATAGTTGAGGTTGATGCTTCTGAGGTGGGTGTGGGGGCGGTCTTGTCTCAGGGTTCCTCTCCTGCCAATTGGCGACCGTGTGCCTTTTTCTCAAGAAAACTCTCCTCCGCAGAGAGAAATTACGATGTGGGAGATAGGGAATTGTTGGCCATCAAGTTGGCTTTTGAGGAATGGCGCCATTGGCTAGAGGGAGCCAGACACCCTATTACCGTATTTACTGACCATAAAAATCTGGCCTACTTGGAGTCAGCCAAGCGTCTGAACCCGAGACAGGCCAGATGGTCGTTGTTCTTTTCTAGGTTTAATTTTGTTGTCACGTTCCGCCCTGGAGTTAAGAATGTGAAGGCAGATGCCCTGTCACGTTGTTTTCCGGGAGGCGGGAATTTTGAAGACCCGGGTCCCATTTTGGCTGAAGGTGTGGTGGTCTCTGCTCTTTTTCCTGAATTGGAGGCAGAGGTGCAGGCAGCCCAGTCAGAGGCTCCTGATCTTTGTCCTCCTGGGAGGTTGTTTGTGCCTCTCGCTTTAAGACACAAGATTTTTAAAGAACACCACGATACGGTCCTTGTTGGGCACCCGGGGGTAAGAGCCACACTGGATCTCATCGCTCGGAGATTCTGGTGGCCTGCGCTTCGTAAGTCGGTTGAGGGTTTTGTGGCAGCCTGCGAGACTTGCGCTCGTGCCAAAGTCCCTCATTCACGGCCATCAGGTCCTCTCCTTCCCTTACCCATTCCTTCCCGTCCTTGGACACATCTGTCCATGGACTTCATAACGGACCTGCCTCGTTCCTCGGGGAAGACTGTGATTCTGGTGGTGGTGGACCGTTTTAGCAAAATGGTGCATTTCATCCCTTTTCCTGGTTTGCCCAATGCTAAGACGCTGGCGCAGGCATTTGTTGATCACATTGTCAAATTGCACGGTATTCCTTCAGACATAGTCTCTGATAGGGGCACGCAGTTTGTTTCCAGATTCTGGAAGGCTTTCTGTTCTCGCTTGGGGGTTCGGTTGCCATTCTCTTCTGCTTTCCACCCGCAGTCGAATGGCCAGACAGAGCGCGTCAATCAGAATCTGGAGACATATCTGCGTTGGTTTGTGGCGGAGAATCAAGAGGATTGGTGTTCTTTTTTGTCCCTTGCTGAGTTTGCTTTAAATAACCGTCGTCAGGAGTCCTCTGATAAGTCACCATTTTTTGGTGCATATGGGTTTCATCCACAGTTTGGGACTTTCTCGGGAGAGGGGTCTTCTGGTTTACCTGATGAGGACAGATTCTCCTCGTCTTTGTCATCTATTTGGCAAAAGATTCAAGATAATCTAAAGAGCATGAGTGAGAGATATAAGCGTGTGGCTGATAAGAGACGTGTGCTTGGTCCGGACCTGAATGTTGGTGATCTGGTGTGGTTGTCTACCAAGAATATCAAATTGAAGGTTCCCTCCTGGAAGTTGGGTCCTAGGTTTATTGGGCCTTACAAAATCCTGTCTGTCATCAATCCTGTTGCATACCGTCTTGATCTTCCTCAGACTTGGAAGATCCATAATGTTTTTCATAAGTCCTTATTGAAACCTTATGTTCAACCCATTGTACCCTCGCCTTTGCCTCCTCCTCCGATTATGGTTGATGGGAATCTTGAATTTCAGGTATCTAGGATTGTGGATTCTCGTCTTGTCCGCGGTTCTCTTCAGTACCTTGTTCAGTGGGAGGGGTATGGTCCTGAGGAGAGGATGTGGGTCCCAGTGACGGACATTAAGGCCTCTCGTCTCATCAGGGCTTTCCATAGGTCCCATCCTGAGAAGGTGGGTTCTGAGTGTCCGGAGTCCACTCGTAGAGGGAGGGGTACTGTCACAACCAGACAGCTGAGAAGCTCTGACAGAGGCCTTTCAGAACCTCCTCCTTGAGTTTCTGTGTTGTGGTATTCAGCTCCTCCTCTCGTTAGCCTCTCTCAGCTGTCATGTGTTGGACTAATTGCTTCCCTTTAAATTCTTCCCCAGAAGGCTTTTCTGGGCGGCTTATACTACTTCCTGGAGTGTGTGTGCACGCTGACTCTGTCCTCCTGTTTGCTTCAAAGCTAAGTGTTGTACCTTTATCTGTTATTTTCTGTTTGCTGGATCCCAGGTGACCCTGACTCCCTCCGTATCTTGTGTAGGGAGCCAGTGGTCGTGTCCCCTCACTATTGTAGGGTGCTCAGGGCTTTATAGTCAAGGTTCGTGGATATGCAAACCTCCACCATTCGGATCTTTGCATAGGCTGAGCAGCCAGGGAAAGTGCCAGGTCTTCTGCAGGGGTCTCCCTTGGTTCCTTAGTTTTTGGATCCAGCGAGTCGTTTATACATGTTGCTTTGCCTTATTTCCTGTACACCGTCCGTGACAGGTAGGTTGGGATTGAGTACATAGGTGGTGAGGTGTGATTTGGAGAGCAGAATAGAAAGTCTTTCATCAGTGACAATGGGGAAGCAGGTTATGGGGACAGTTGTGTAGGTGAGTTGTAGGGACTGTTGGATATACACTTAATTATATTTTGACCTAGTTAAGAATCATGTCTCCAAATCACATTTCAATTCCATATACAATATGTTTGAAGAATGTTGTTTTGTTTTACTTTTTTTCTGCACTCAATCTGCCCTTCAGACAACAAACATATCAATTTTCAGAAGCACATAGTAGCTTGACTCCCTATTGTGAAGCTGTAATGCATTGTTTATATCAGTTTTTCCCATCTGAGCATGTAAAGTAAATGTTTTCCAACCTTTTCTGTAGGTCAGGAGAAGGATTTGGAGTTACTAGTGGAATGAAGAAAAAAACATGAACACAGCATTAAATATGGGGCTTCTTGACCGCCCATAGTTTCAGTTGAAAATAAATATATTTTGGCACAGGCTATTTCAGTCCTTTGAAATTTCCTCAATAATCATAGGTTTGTTGCTGAAAGGTTGAGAAATTGAGCAAATTGTTACACTTAATGCTGAAACATGAGCTAAAAATATATTAAATATATAAAAACATTAATTTAAATAAGTATACACCTACCATCTTAACAAAGCTAAGAAAAACAAGTTTATTTTCAGTTATTGTGACACATTGTTCTGAAATAAAAATATATGTACTGTATATTCCTTTGTAATTATTTATTTGCTCCAATGTATTCAAATTAAAATCCAAAGCGTCAGGCCACTCAGCCGGCAGCTCCACCCGGCGTGCAGGGACGCCAGAGTGAGCCGTTCCTTGCTCAGTACAAAAGACCGGCGCCTGCATGTCCAGGTGCTGGTGAATTTCTAGTCCTCTGGCTCCCCCTGCTGTTACCTTGCAGTTATTGAAGACTACTCTGGCTTTTTTTACTTCTGGCGATTTGGTATTGTATAGATCTCTGTGTTTTTTACTTTCTGGCACGTTGACTTTCTCGTTTACCTCTGGCATTTCTTTGTACTTCATTAACTGAATGGCTTTGACCCTTTACCGTATGACTACTCTCTTAGTGTTTGTCTGTTTGCTGTTCCCTGCGCGGGTCATGCGAGACTTCGTGACAGATCTTCAAGCAAGATGGCGGCAGTCGGCCTGTTGAAGGCAAATGGATCAGGTAAATATGATTTTATTTTGATTTTTACACTATTTCAGGTTAAATCGATTCACTATCATGAAGCACGAGGAAATTTGGCTTTGTGGCGAATTGTATTTATCCGGAATTTCTGTCGCTTCACGAGCAAAAGGATTAGGTAAGTATAATTTTTATTTTTTTATTTGACGCTTTGTTATTTATATCAGATGCCGCAATCATGTATGAACGTGGCATCTGAGAGGTAGAATGATAGGGAGCGTCATTGCACCCACTACTTACAAAGAAATGCTTTGAAGCAATTTTTTTTGTAAAATTCGACAAAGCAGCCGAATTAAATGTTTGAATAATTTGCTGCTCATCACTAATTATTACTAGAGATGAGCGAGATATTCAAAAGTTAAATTTTTCGCCGAAGGTTACAAAAAAACTTTGATTTGTGAGGAATAAAAAATAAATAAATCATACTTCACTGATCTATTTGCTTTGTGACGGGCTGTTCTCTGCCAACTTGCTTGAAGATCTGGTGCAAATTCTCACTCAGCCTGGCCGGTGACATTATACGTTACCGCACCCGGGATTTTCGTGCAAGGTCTTTAAGCAAGATGGCAGCAGTCGGCACGGTGCGAGCAAATGGATCAGGAAAGTAAGTTTTTGTTGTTGTTTTTTTTACACCATTTCAGGTTAAATCGATTCACTACCACAAAGCACAAGGAAATATGGCTTCGCAGCAAATCGAATTTATCCTGAAATTCAGATCGAAGTCCAATTTGTGGCCTTTGATTTGCTCATCACTAATTATTACTATTATTTTTGTTTGCTTTTCAGATTAAAACTGGTATAAAATGTTTGAAAAATGTCTAAAATGATGGAACATATTAGAAAAGTGCAAAAATCTGAGAAAGTAGGCCAAGTGACTCTTCTCTATCATACACTTTTGCTTCTGTTCCTCTAGAGTCTCTCTTTTCCATTTATGTGAATAGATTTTAATTTAAGCTTTTTTCTATTTCTTGGTGAACTTGACTCCCAATGAGCCTCGTGATTTTGAGCTGGTTGAGTACTTTGTTATCACCTTTCCTTGTAAATAAGAACCCAAAGGGTTATAAAGGCGAAGTCACAGTTTCCGAGCAGCATTTATAGCAGGTGAGACAATGATAACTACATGGGGATTCGGTTAAAGGAACACTAAACCTAGAAATTAATGATACAAGTAGACGGGAGCTAAAATTGCTCACTGTGTCAATCTACTGGATTTTTTGAGAATGTCAGAATTAAAGGGGTTCTCTGGGCATTGGTGAAAATCCTCCTCTGTGGTGACCTATGGAGGGCAGATAGCCTGCTCGGTACTTGTCCCTCAGTCGTTCCGCTAATTCCTCCATCTACACTACACTCACATAATCGGTAAGACTGGAGATGGACTTTTTCGCTCAGGTCCATACCGGATCTGTTCCATACTGTAAATTCAGCTGAACAGGAAGACTTAGGCCTCATGCACACAACCATTGTTTTGGTCCGCATCCAAGCTGCAGTTTTTGCCGGTTGGATGCAAACCCATTCACTTCAATGGGACCTCAAAAGATGCGGACAGCACTCCGTGTGCTGTCCGCATCCGTTGCTCCGGTCCGTGATCCGCAAATAAAATATAACCTGTCCTATTCTTGGTCGTTTTGCGGACAAGAATAGGCAGTTATATCAATGACTGTCCGTGCCGTTCCGCAAATTGCGGAACGCACACGGACGCCATCCGTGTTTTGCGGATCCGCAATTTGCGGACCGCAAAACACACAACGGTCATGTGCATGAGGCCTTAGGAATATGTCCAGTCGGGACCTGAGCGGTAGAACTGCCATTTAGTCCCGGCAGTCCCATGAGTGCAGTGGGTATGCACAGAGCAGCACACAAGCCTAGAGAACCCTTACATTTTCTCCAGGTGCCCCATATTTCTGACTACAGAAAGCTGAAAGGACAAGGGTGGTTCTAAATATACCTGGTTTCCTATTACATACATTATAGTGGGGGAGGGCTCCTGCTACAGTCATTTGCTTTACAGCAACAAATCTGATCTGAGGTTGTAAGGAGATGGGGAGGCTGATCGTCTGGGATGCATGTAGAAGAATCATTAATACATTTTTCACAGTGAAACAGGATAGAACCAAAAGAGAAGGATATTAAAAGGGTTTTCCGAGATTTTGATACAGGTGACCTATCTTAAAGACAGGTCATCAGTATGTGATTGGTGGGGTTCTGACACCCAAGACCCCCGCCAATCAGCTGTTTTGAGAAGGTATCAGCGCTGCAGTCTTCTCAATGCTTACCAAGCGCAGCGCCGTACATTGTATAGCGTCTGTGCTTTGTATCGCGCTAAACCCCTTGTTTGGAAATAGCATCAAACTGTCTCTCTTGCAAACATGAAGAAAACAAGGCTTCTATCGATCAGGATAGCTAAAGTTGTGCAAGAAATTCAGCAGTGGATTGCAAGTAGCCTGAAAAATCAAGTCGAAGAAGTCTCAGCAAGTCAGTGTATCACAAACAACGTGTCAGCGAGTGCTGAAATCTCTCAACCTGAAACCGTACCGAATGATGTATGCAGGAACTGAAAGAGTCTGACAAAGATAAATGACTAAATTACTGCACTTGGTTGCTGACAGACATTTGGACCCATTGCTGTACTTTATGACGGACTAAGCTTGTTTTCATTTATCAGGTCACGTAAATTCCCAGAATATGAGGTACTGGTCCGCTGAAAATCCCCATTTGACTCACGAAACACCACTTCACGACCAGAAAATTGGTGTTCGGTGTGCAGTGTCAGGAACACGAATAGTGGGCTCAATTTTTCTCAAATCCACTGTGAATACTGCAATTTACCTGGACCTTTTTGAACAGTTTTACAACCAACTAACACCAGAAGAAATAATGTCCTGCTTTTTCTTACAAGAGGGGGAAAATGCCACACCTCACCGAACTCACTGGCACTGGTTCTTCAACTATTTACAGAGGAGCGAACTGTGAGCAAGGGGTTATGGCCACCACATTCCCCAGACTATTCCACATGCGATTGAACGCTAACAATCTACATCCCCTGGATGAACTCAAGGAGAACATCACAAACCCCATCCGCACCATCACTGTTGAAGAGCTGCAAGCAGTATCCGCCAACATAGTCCGACGTCCCCAAAGATGCAGAGATGTGAACGGGGACCACTTTCAGCATCTTTTGACTTGTGGGTAATTAAAAAATAATAATCCACTTGCTCATTCATCTTGTCATACTATTGCTGGAGGCCGGCTACTTTTTTGTGGGCCACCCTGTATAATATGTTTTTATTCCTTTGTTATGTTATTTCGGATTTAAATTCAGATTTAATCCATTGAACAGAGATGAGCAAATCTGTGATGTATTTTCTCTGCCTCCTTTAAAACAATGGAGGCTTAAATAGGGATCTGTTGTAAAGCATTTCATCGTCAAGAGGCTCATGGGAGGGAAATATACAGTTAGTTGAAACCAAAGGTACATGCACAGTCATACAACGACTGCATCCATGGAAGTGTATGAGCCTTCACCCGTAGCTCCATATGGTTTGGATTTCATACAGAGTTTGTGGCAACCTATATAATATGTCATATACACAGATGACATTATCCCCAGATGCATTTGTCTCCAAACTGTGCACTTAAGGCATAGGTAAAACTAAATCTGCTTACTGGTGAAACACAGGTAATGGTTTATTCACCTGTAACCATTAATATTAATTTAGCTATGAAATTATAACTAGAATCCTCCACCATGACTTCTGAGATAGTCCAATGACTAGTAAATTAAATGCTACAGGCATGTACTTCCCCAAGGTCTGTTCAAAGTGGACTGTATGTGATATGCTATATATTTCAGCTTGTATATTGGTATAATTGTATATATGTTGTAATGAATATGCAAATCTAAACCAAATTCTTGTATGGCCTTTTCTTGTCAATCCTTTCAAGGCTGCATTGACCACACATTTTCCTTCTACTCAACTTTCCATTAATATGCTTGGATACGGCACTCTGTGAACTGCCAGCTTCATTAGAAATGACCTTTTGTAGCTTACTCTCCTTGTGGAGGGTGTCAATGACTGTCTTCTGGACAACTGTCAAGCTAGCAGTCTTCCCTATGATTGTGTAGCCTACTGAACCAGACTGAGGGACCATTAAAAGGTGTTCTCCGGGCTTTTAATAATGATGACCTATCCTCAGGGTAGGTCTTCAATATCAGATCGGCGGGGGTCCGACATCCGGCACCCCTGCCAATCCACTGTATGAAGGGAAGGTGTGCGCATGCCATCTCCCTTCTCTCTTCCTAATCACCATAGACATAACAGCAGCAAGCAGGAAGAGAGAAGGACGATGGCATGCGCCTTCCCTTCATAAAGCTGATCGGGGGGGGGGGGGGGTGCTGGGTGTCAGACCCTCACCAATCTCATAGAACTAATATAATAAATTGGTAAATAAATGTTTACATCCCTTGTCCTTAAAAATGAAATATCTTGCCTGAATGGAGACATTCTCACAGCTCTGTTTCTCCACCCCTGTGTGATGATGTCACTACTAGAGCTTGGAGGAGTTCCCTTTGCCCTGTTTCTCCGCCCCTGTGATGAGGTCTATACTTTCTGTTTCCTTCCTCCCAGCTGTCACTCCTGTGTTTGATTTCGTTGCCTTTAAATCACCCCTCCTCCTTTGTAGAGGTGCGGATTATACTTTTCATTTGAGCTGTATCTCTCGCTTAAGTTTCTTCACCTGTGTGATATCTTTTCACTGGATCTGGGTTCTGCTGAAGCAAGTGCTTCGGATATTGGCTGCTGACTTTGGATCTGTTTTCACTGCAGCCGCAGCTCCTTCAGTTAAGTGTACATTCATTTGTGATTTTCTGTTTGCTGGATCCCAGGTGACCCTGACTCCCTCCGTGTCTAGTGTAGGGAGCCGGTGGTCGTGTCCCCTCACTATTGTAGAGTGTTCAGGTGTTATATAGTCGAGGTACGAGGATATGCGATCATCCACCATTGGGGTGTTCGCATAGGCTGAGCAGTTTAGCGTTGCAGCGGTGGCTGTAATCCCTAGAGATTAACTGTGTCTAAAAGGAGGCACTATGAAAGAAAATGGGAAGTAATGGGAAGTAAGTGACCAATATACACACAATAAGTATGACTTTATGAGGTTAGACAACCCCTTTAATTGTAGGGGAATTATTAAACGTAGTACACACTTTTCTAGTACCTTTTTTTTAAGTTTGTTGTGCATTTATTGGGTCTAGGGTATTTTTTTAGATAACAGCATGGAAGGATGATCATGTAATTTATTCTTTCATTTGCTGGCATTTCTGTGCCATAGACATCCTTTTTTTGTGTCTGTCTTAAAGTGTACCTGTCATATTTTTTTATTTGCTAGTTTATTTGAGATAGGAATGTATACCTGAGTTAGACCGAATGCATACGGCCGTGTTCTGCGGCCGAGAGCGGTCCATGGTATGCCGGGCTGGATTCTGTTCAGAGCAGGAGCGCACGGCATCATTGGTTGCTATGACGCCATGCACTTCATGCCACCGCTGCTGTACAGTAATACACTCGTATAGTGTATTACTGTACAGCAGCGGCGGCATGAAGCGCACGGCATCATAGCAACCAATGATGCCGTGCGCTCCTGCTCTGAACAGGAATCCAGCCCGGAATTCCACGGACCGCTCTCGGCGGTCAAAAGATCTGTAATTACCTTATAATAACAGCTTCCTTAAGGACTCAGGACGTACCGGTACGTCCTAAGTTTAAAAAAAGATTGCGGTGCGGCCGGGGTTAATTGTGACAGGATGCCTGCTGAAATCATTTAGCGGGCATCCTGTCACAACAGTCATGTGACCCCCCCGTATCGGCGATCGCTGCAAACCGCAGGTCAATTCAGACCTGCGGTTTGCGGCTTTACCTGAGGCTGTGCGGTGGTGCCATCAGGTCCCCATGCGGCTGTAGGGGGGACCCGATGGCATGGAAGGCAGCGCGATATCTAAGGAAGGCATCGCGCTGCCTTCCGGTGACGAGCCTGTGAGATCCAGCCCCCTGGATCTCACAGGCCGGAAGCTGTATGAGTAATACACACAGTATTACTCATACAGCCAATGCTTTCCAATGCAGAAGTTTTGGAATGCATTGTAAAGGATTAGACCCCCAAAAGTTCAGGTCCCAAAGTGGAACAAAAAATAAAGTGAAAAAAATGTTGAAAAAAAAAAGTTTTCCCCCCCAAAATTAAAAGTTTCAAGTAAAAATAACCAAAAACTTCATTTCCCCCAAATAAAGTTTAAAAAAATTGGTAAAAAATAGGGGGGGGGAGTATAGATGTTAGATATCGCCGCGTCCGTATCGACTGGCTCTATAAACATATCACATGACCTAACCCCTCAGATGAGCACCATAAAAAATAAAAACTGTGCTAAATAAACCATTTTTTGTCACCTTACATCACAAAAAGTACAACAGCAAGCGATCAAAAAGGCGTTTGCCCACCAAAATAGTACGAATCTAACCGTCACCTCATCCCGCAAAAAATGAGCCCCTACCTGAGACAATCGCCCAAAAACTAAAAAAACTATGGCTCAGAATATGGAGACACTAAAACATCATTTTTTTTGTTTTAAAAAAGCTGTTATTGTGTAAAACTTACATAAATAAAAAGAAAGTATACATATTAGGTATCGCCGCGTCCATATCGACCGGCTCTATAAAAATATCACATGACCTAACCCCTCAGATGAACACCGTAAAAAATAAATAATAAAAACTGTGCTAAATAAGCCATTTTTTGTCACCTTACATCACAAGAAGTGTAATAGCAAGCGATCAAAAATTCACACCCACCCCAAAATAGTGCCAATAAAACCGTTATCTCATCCAGCAAAAATCATAGCGTACCCAAGGTAATCGCCCAAAAACTGAAAAAATTATGGCTCTCAGACTATGGAAACACTAAAACATGATTTTTTTTTTTGCTTCAAAAAAGAAATCATTGTGTAAAACTTACATAAATAAAAAAGTATACATATTAGATATCGCCGCATCCGTGACAACCTGGTCTTTAAAAATATCACATGATCTAACCTGTCAGATGAATGTTGTAAATAACAAAAAATAAAAACGGTGCCAAAACAGCTATTTCTTGTTATCTTGCCTTACAGAAAGTGTAATATAGAGCAACCAAAAATCATATTTACCCTAAACTAGTACCAACAATACTGCCACCATATCCCCTAGTTTCTAAAACGGGGCCTTGAAATGGGACATGGTGTCAAAAAAACCAGTCCAGCAAATCTGCCTTCCAAAGAACGTATGGCATTCCATTCCTTCTGCGCCCTGCCGTGTGCCCATACAGTAGTTTATGACCACATATGGGGTGTTTCTGTAAACTACAGAATCAGGGCCATAAATATTGAGTTTTGTTTGGCTGTTAACCCTTGCTTTGTAACTGGAAAAAAATTATTAAAAATGGAAAATTTGCCCAAAAAGTTACATTTTTAAATGTCATCTCCATTTGCCAATAACTCTTGGTGGACACCTAAAGGGTTAACGATGTTTGTAAAATCAGTTTTGAATACCTTGAGGGGTGTAGTTTCTTAGATGGGGTCACTTTTATGGAGTTTCTACTCTAGGGGTGCATCAGGGGGGCTTTAAATGGGACATGGTGTAAAAAAAAACAGTCCAGAAAAATCTGCCTTCCAAAAACCGTATGGCATTCCTTTCCTTCTGCGCCCTGCCGTGTGCCCGTACAGTAGTTTACGACCAAATATGGGGTGTTTCTGTAAACTACAGAATTAGGGCCATAAATATTTAGTTTGGTTTGGCTGTTAACCCTTGCTTTGTAAATGGAAAAAATATATAAATAAGGAAAATCTGCCCAAAAAGTGAAATTTTGAAATTGTATCTCTATTTTCCATTAATTCTTGTGGAACACTTAAAGGGTTAACGACGTTTGTAAAATCAGTTTTGAATACCTTGAGGGGTGTAGTTTTTTAGGGTGGTTTCTATTATGTAAGCCTTGCAAAGTGACCTTGGACCTGAACTGGTCCCAAAAAATTGGGTTTTTGAAAGTTTCAGAAAAATTTCAAGATTTGCTTCTAAATTTCTAAGCCTTGTAACATCCCCAAAAAATAAAATATAATTCCCAAAATGATCCAAACAGGAAGTAGACATATGGGGAATGTAAAGTAATAACTATTTTTGGAAGTACTACTATGTATTATAGAAGTAGAGAACTTGAAACTTGGAAATTTGCTATTTTTTTCCAATTTTTGGTAAATTTGCTATTTTTTTTATAAATAAAAATTCTTTTTTTTACTTCATTAGAGCCATCCTGAGAAGATCCTCATATTGTAAATGTTCAAACAGCCGTAACTAAGGGAAAAACTCAAGGAAAACAGTGGTATGTGAAGAAACTAAAGATTGCTTTATGCATAATCTTGCAGCAGCAGTAACATATGCTAAATTTATTTTATTTTTTATGAAAACATAAGTTGTGCTTTTCTAATGGTGTTTTTAAATTACATTTTTTTCAATGGCTTTTTGTTTGGAGATCGACACAGGAAGTAATATCAGAAGGGGGATACATGCTTTACTTTTTAAAATGCATACCTAGCAAAATAAAAAAAAGCTTCAAAAACTAATTAAAACATACTTTGTAATAAATCCAACAAAAATACAGCAAATTACCCAAAAAGTGCCATAAAAATATGTCACATTAGAAAAAAAAAACTACCAGAAAAAAATAACTATGTGTGAACAAAGCCTTAAGCTGATCACAGTTTTCTACAATCCCAGCTATTGCAGGTACAGTGAAATATTAAGCACAGGAGGGTTAAAATAAAAGCACAAGTTAACTTAAGTAATTACCTGTTACAATAATTTTCAGGTAGTTAAAATTCATCAGGAAGCAGACTGCAATTCAACCGGAAAAATCCTTCAGTTGTGAACGATTCATTAACTTTGTCATTTTTTATTAAAAAGGGCCAAAAAAAAGATATAAAAGAAAAGTCACTGTTGAAATTACCAAACTAAGGAGGTGTGATCACTGAACAGTCAAACACATGGTTAACATTAGCTGGGATGCGAGAATGTGTTGGCGAAAAAAAGGTGAAAATGAACTGTAAAAGAATTGTGAATAATTAGGCGTCAAGCATCCAGACGTTGTATGGCCTCCAGTGCCACCATTTTTCAGAACTATGCGTTCCTGGAATATCACAAAGTTCTAGATGTCAAGTGTTCAGAAGCGGTGCAAAGATCAGGAGGCCGAAATATGACCCCCTCTTAATGAGAATGAGACTCTAAGGTCATTTGAACCTGTTGAGTATTATGCACAGGTTTTCGTGAAGATGAAAATGCAGCATTTTGTAATACCAGCTAAGTAGATCAGATTTTCAGATTTTTAAATCTCATGTACACGGTGCTGAAATTTTTAATGCAGAAATTCACCTGCATTGCATGTCAATTGTGTGCACAGATTTTCTATGCGGATATAAGATCTGGGTCAAAACCGCATCAAAAACAAGTTACACAAATGCGGATCCTGGTGCAGATTTGGTGCGGAAATGCAACAAAAATGGCACAAAAATCCACATAAACTACAGTGTGGTCTTCGTGTATCTTTAGGCCTTTTTCACACGCTAGTGTTGGATCCTTTGACTTTAATGTGTTTATTCACACATCAGTGGTTTTCCCACAGAGTTCACATCAACATTATGAATTCCGTTATTGCTTTCAATTATAACATGGTTATAACGGAAAATAACGGAATTCATAAGACGGAAATCAAAACGGAAACCTTTAGAGGCATTCGGTTTTGATCCGTCATAATAGTAGTCTATGGTCTGGTTTCCGTTATGCAGGACGAAAAAAAAAGTCCTGTCGACAGACAGGAACCAGACAGATCCGTTATGCTGCCCATAGACTTCTATTATGACGGATCAAATCGGAATGCCTCTAAGGCCTCTTTCAGACGGGTGTTGGGAAAATGTGCGGGTGCGTTGCGGGAACACGCGCGATTTTTCCGCGCAAGTGCAAAACATTGTAATGCGTTTTGCACTCGCGTGAGAAAAATTGCGCGTGTTTGGTACCCAAACCCGAACTTCTTCACAGAAGTTCGGGCTTGGGATCTGTGTTCTGTAGATTGTATTATTTTCCCTTATAACCTGGTTATAAGGGAAAATAATAGCATTCTGAAAACAGAGTGCATAGTAAAATAGCGCTGAAGGGGTTAAAAAAAAATAATAATAATAATTTAACTCACCTTAGTCCAGTTGATCGCACAGCCCGGCTTCTCGTCTGTCTCCTTTGCTGAACAGGACCTGTGGTGAGAATTCATTGCAGGAATAAGGACCTGTGGTGATGTCACTCCGGTCATCACATGATCTATCACCATGGTAAAAGATCATGTGATGGACCATGTGATGACAGGAGTGACGTCACCACAGGTCCTGTTCAGCAAAGGAGACAGACGAGAAGCCGGGCTGTGCGATCAACTGGACTAAGGTGAGTTAAATTATTTTTTTTATTTTTTTTAACCCCTCCAGCGCTATTTTACTATGCACTCTGTATTCAGAATGCTATTATTTTCCCTTATAACCATGTTATAATGGAAAATAATAATGATCGGGTCCCCATCCCGATCGTCTCCTAACAACCTTGCGTGAAAATCGCACCGCATCCACACTTGCTTGCGGATGCTTGCGATTTTCACGCAACCCTATTCACTTCTATGGGGCCTGCGTTAAGTGAAAAACGCAGAATATAGAGCATGCTGCGATTTTCACGCAACGCACAAGTGATGCGTGAAAATCACCGCTCATGTGAACAGCCCCATAGAAATGAATGGGTCGGGATTCAGTGCGGGTGCAATGCGTTCACTCACGCATCGCATCCGCGCTGAATACTCGCCCGTGTGAAAGGGGCCTAAGGGTTCATTCACACATCTGTGTGTTTTGCGGATCCGCAAAACATGGACACCGGCAATGTGCATTCCGCATTTTGTGGACCGCACATCGCCGGCACTATAATAGAATATGCCTAATCTTGTCAGCAATTGCGGACAAGAATATGACATGTTCTATTTTTTTCTGAAACTGAATAGCGGACCCGGAAGTGCAGATCTGCATTTCCGGATCCAGGCAGCACATCGTGCGGCCCCATAGAAATGAATGGGTCCGCAATTCCGTTATGTAAAATGCGGAACAGAATTTCGGACTTGTGAATGGACCCTAAAGGTTTCCGTTTTAAATTTCGTCTTATGATTTACGTTATTTTCTGTTATAACCATGTTACAGTATAACGGAAATCAGCAATGGAATTCATAACCTTGATGTGAACCTGTTCTAAGGCTACATGTACACCACCGTATGTGTTTTGTGGTCCGAAAATTGCGGATCCTCAAAAAAAAAAAGGATGACATCCGTATGTCATCCGTTTTTTTTTGAGGATCCATTGTAACAATGCCTAAAACTGACAAGAATAGGACATGTTCTATTTTTTTTGCGGGGCTATGGAAGGGATATACTGATGCGAACAGCACACGATGTGATGTCATCATTTTTTGCGGACCCATTGAAATGAATGGGTCGGCATCCTATCCGCAAAAAAAACATGAACGGAACGGACACGGAAACAAACGATGTTTGTGTGCATGTAGCCTAAGGCTACAAGGCTAGTTACTAGAGATGAGTGAAGTTTTCAAAAAATATATTCAGCTACTTTGCCGAATTTCATCAAGAAATTCAATTTGTTACGCATCGCGAGATTTCGGCGCTCTAGCTTTCTGATGTCAGGGAGCAAGGAGGAGATTCTGAGGATGCGGGGCGGTGCTGGGCTCCTTCACGCTGGACTCATCTCAGGGACAGAACTCATCTCTGGGACAGGATACATCTAGGTTAATTTGCATACGGATCAAATTGTGTTTTTTTACACAATAAAAGCACACAGAGCTATGAGGACTGGGTATTGCAGTTCTGCTAGCGGCCATCTAGCAACGCATGTCCTCAGCTCTATACACCAAATCCTGGTGACAGGTTCCCTTTAAAGGGCATCTGTCAGCAGATTTGTACCTATGAAACTGGCCGACCTGTTACATGTGCACTTGGCAGCTGAAGACATCTGTATGTGCCTGCATTGCTGAGAAAAATGTTGCTTTAATATATGCAAGAGAGCCTCTAGGAGCAACAGGGGCGTCACTGTTACACCTAGAGGCTCTGCTTTCTGCGTCTGCCACGCCCTCTGCACTTTGACAGGGCCGGGCAGTGAAAAGATCATAACGCCTGGCCATGGTTTGTGGTCTGCAACGCTGGCATTACGTTCATGTGAATGCACCATTATTGGCATTTTAGAATGACTTACACCAGTATGTGCGCTAAGGCCTCTTTCACACGGGCGTCAGTTTTTTTGCCCGGATAAGAGCCGGGTGCGTTGCGGGAAAATGCGCAATTTTTTCTGCGCGAGTGCAAAATATTGTCATGCGTTGCACTCGCGTGAGAAAAATCGTGCATGTTTGGTACCCAAACCCGAACTTCTTCATAGAAGTTCGGGCTTGTGATTGATGTTCTGAAGATTGTATTATTTTCCCTTATAACATGGTTATAAGGGAAAATAATAGCATTCTGAATACAGAATGCATAGTAAACCAGCGCTAGAGGGGTTAAAAAAAATAAAAAATAATTTAACTCACCTTAGTCCACTTGCTCGCGAAGCTGGCATCTCCTTGTGTCTCCGAGTCTGCGCTGAAGTTGAACAGGACCTGGGGTGAGCTGCTCCATTAAATATCGGTTAAGGACCTTCGATGACGTCACTCCGGTCATCACATGGTACGTCACATGATCTTTTACCATGGTGATTCACCATGGTAAAAGACCATGTGATGACCGGAGTGACGTCATCGAAGGTCCTTAACCGGTATTTAATGCAGCAGCTCACCCCAGGTCCTGTTCAACTTCAGCGCAGACTCGGAGACACAAGGAGATGCCAGCTTCGCGAGCAAGTGGACTAAGGTGAGTTAAATTATTTTTTATTTTTTTAACCCCTCTAGCGCTGGTTTACTATGCATTCTGTATTCAGAATGCTATTATTTTCCCTTATAACCATGTTATAAGGGAAAATAATAATGATCGCGTCTCCATCCCGATCGTCTCCTAGCAACCGTGCGTGCAAATCGCACGGCATCCGTACTTGCTTGCGGATGCCATCCGATTTTCACACACCCCATTCATTTCTATGGGGCCTGCGTCACGTCGAAATCGGACAATATAGAGCATGCTGCGATTTCAACTGAACGCACAAGTGATGCGTTAAAAACGCTCATGTGCACAGCCCCATAGAAATGAATGGGTCAGGATTTAGTGCGGGTGCCATACGTTCGCCGCACGGATCGCACCCGCACGGAAAACTCGCCCGTGTGAAAGGGGCCTAAGAGCTTCCATTATTCATTTATAGTTGGTATTGTACCACTTTTATCTAGAATGACCCCCATTTCTTAGCTCTATTGTTTGTATATAACGGTGTGCAGCCATTTTGTTTTTTGTAATTATGTTCGCCTTATGGCTATGCACCTGTGATTCTGAAGGTTCTAGTCTAAATTTTCTTGCAATATATTGGGGTAGCACCTCTTTTAGACTGAATATGCCCATCTACCTGGGACTTCTGAGCAGAGTATGTATGTAGCTGGTTCCTACTCTGCCCTGAATATTGTAGGCTTAGGTAAGTCCAAAGTGAGGCAGTTTCTTTAGTGATAGGGACCCATCTGCGGAAGCCACCTTGACGCCTGGTAGATGGGCCCGACACGTATGTGCGCTAAGAGCTTCCATTATTCATTTATAGTCGGTATTGTACCACTTTTAGGCCCCTTTCACACGGGCGAGTATTCCGCGCGGGTGCGATGCGTGAGTTGAACGCATTGCACCCGCACTGAATCCGGACCCATTCATTTCTATGGGGCTGTTCACATGAGCGGTGATTTTCACGCATCACTTATGCGTTGCGTGAAAATCGCAGCATGCTCTATATTGTGCGTTGCGGTGCGATAATCCACGCAATGCAGGCCCCATAGAAGTGAATGGGGTTGCGTGAAAATCGCAAGCATCCGCAAGCAAGTGCGGATGTGGTGCGATTTTCACGCATGGGTTCTAGGTGACAGTCTATTCACTGTATTATTTTCCCTTAAAACATGGTTATAAGGGAAAATAATAGCATTCTGACTACAGACTGCATAGTACAATAGGGCTGGAAGGGTTAAAAAAATAAAAAAGTTAACTCACCTTCTCCTCTTGATCGCGTAGTTCCCGATCTGTTCTTTACTAGCTGTGGGCTAAAGGACCTGTGGTGATGTCAGATCACATGCTCCATCACCGTGGTTATGGACCATGTGATTGGAGCATGTGATCTGACGTCACCACAGGTCATTCAGCCCACAGCTAGTAAAGAAGAGACCGGGAACTACGCAATCAAGAGGAGAAGGTGAGTTAACTTTTTTATTTTTTTAACCCTTCCAGCACTATTATACTATGCATTCTGTTGTCAGAATGCTATTATTTTCCCTTATAACCATGTTATAAGGGAAAATAATACAATCTTCAGAACATCAATCCCAAGCCCGAACTTCTGTGAAGAAGTTCGGGTTTGGGTACCAAACATGCGTGATTTTTGTCACGCGAGTGCAAAAGGCATTACAATGTTTTGCACTCGCGCAGTAGAAATCGCGCATTTTCCCGCAACGCACCCGCCTCTTATCCGGGCAAAAAACATGACGCCCGTGTGAAAGAGGCCTTCTCTAGAATGACCCCCATTTCTTAGCTCTATTGTTTGTATATAACGGTGTGCAGCCATTTTGTTTTTTGTATTATGTTTTATTTTCTGGGGCCCAGAAATTTCAGATGGCTTTCTCATACCTTGATAGACTATCTTATGCTTTTTCAGAAAATCTAGCATTTATACATTAGTCCATCCAGGTCTGATATTCCAGGACCTCATTATAGCAAAACTTGGGCACAGATGATTCTGGAGGGCAGGAGAACTTGGGAGCTTTATTTTGACAGGTTTTTAACGATTTTCTTATGGATCAATAGTACAGCCTGAAATATCTATATTAGAACTGAACTGTGAAAGCATGCCGCAGCTTCAACCTGCCCTCTGGTGTCATATGTACAGGATTTGGACAGACCAGTAGAAATGAAGACAAATTCAATATAGACTATTAAAAAGTATTCGCTGCTGAAAAAAACAGTAGCTTCACAAATTCTCTCTGATATGAGTCTGCCGTGTGTGGTGCAGTCATCAAGGATTTGAGTGGTCCACTAGACCAGTGTTTCCCAACCAGTGTGCCTCCAGCTGTGCCAAAGGCTGTCCATGAATGCTGGGAGTTGTAGTTTTGCAACAGCTGGAGGCACACTGGTTGGGAAACACTGCACTAGACCATCGGAGATCCTCCAGTAGGCCCAGGGTTCAATATCAGAGCAGCAGGGAGTGTATTACTTTTTTGGGTATTATTATAGTAATAACTTAATTAATCTGCAATTCCTAATTGCAACAGATGTTGTATTGTGGCCCTCACCTAGTATGCAACGTCTACAAAACTGATGCTTTTTTATATGTCTTTGAGGCTCCTCCGACACCAGGGTCCAAGATGTTACTTTTGCAAAATCCAACACTTACCCTGGGTTCACACCTGAGCGTTCTGAAAGGAGCGCTCTGTATGCGCGATTGTACCGGCGGTTACAATCGCGCATACAGAGACAAGCGAACACCCATTGTCGCGCGTTCCCGAAAGTCTATGTACGGGAACGCGCGACAAGACGCCCCAAAGAAGCTCATGTACTTTTTGGGGCGTCGGGCGTTTTACAGCGCGATCGTACGCGCTGTAAAACGCCCAGGTGAGAACCATTCCCATAGGGAATCATTGGTTTCTCCTTGTTGAGCGTTTTACAGCGCGTAGGAACACGCTGTAAAATGCCCAGGTGAGAACCATTTCCATAGGGAAGCATTGGTTTCTCCTTGTTGAGCGTTTTACAGCGCGTAGGAACACGCTGTAAAACGCTCAGGTGTGAACCCAGGGTTACAGAAGGCTCTGCACTTGGTCACTAGAGCTAGACACTTTTCCATAGTATAAGACAGGCATGCTCAACCTGCGGCCCTCCAGCTGTTGCAAAACGTCAACTCCCAGCATGCCCGAACAGCTTTCAGCTATCAGCCTAAAGCAGGGCATGGTGGTAGTTGTAGTTTTACAACAGCTGAAGGGCCGCAGGTTGAGCATCCCTGGTATAAAAGAGGGTTCAAAACCTGCTGCTTTGGGTTATCATTAGACCTTCATTACGAATTTCCCAAAAGATTCAAATTTCGACCAATACAGAACTTTTTTGATTCTTTATGCATTAATAGCTCAAAATGGCAGCCACCAATTTACACATCAGAAGGTAGAGAAGGAGGCATCTGCCACCAAAAAAGGGACCATTTTTTAATTTAAAAAAATAAATAAATCCGTTGCTCCTAGAGGCCATTTGCATATAATAAAACATAATTTTTCTCAGCAATGCGGGCACATATGAACATGGGACCAACACAGATGCCTTCAGCTGCCAAGCGCACATGTAACCGGTCAGCCGGTGTCATAGGTACAAAACTGCTGACAGAAGACCTTTTAGTGTACCATGTAATTTGCACCGATGTATGATACGCCATGTTGTGATGCTACTTGATATGCCAGATTGTGTTGATTACATCATTGGAAGATGCCAGCTAGGTAGACAGATATGATGTGCACTACTCTGGGTGAAATGGCTTGTATGTTATGAGACCATAGTGGGAATGTATATTTATGACATTGCAGCCATCCTCTCGGAGCCACATTGCCTTCGGCCAGGTAAGAAGACAATGTATAAACCTGGCCCTGTCAATCAAGGAGAGAGGGGGCTGGCAGAGGATGTAGCAATAGTGAACATAATGACTTGGCCCCTCCCTTGGTGCACTTCACTTGGTCCAAGTCCCTATTTTCAATAAATTAGCAACTTTTTAGCTTTTTCCAACATCTTTAGCACTCAGTGTAGGCAGGAGAACTCATTTAACATGTGCACCAGAAAACAGGTGCACTTTACACCGGAAATCTATTCCAGCTCTTGGCTACAGTAAATTTTACCTCTGACACATAGTCCAACATGTGCCACAATTATTAAGAAGGTGGTGCCTTTTTCATTGTTGCGGCACATCTCAAGCCAATCCAGGGAAAATGTATACCATCGAGCAGCACCCTGGTCCCAATAAATCTCTCTGATTGTGCCTGGTTTGAGAGTGAATTTCCTGGTGACAGGTTCTGCTGTGTCAGTGATTTGGCTTTGCTGTCTCAGCTTCTCCCGGACAATGCTGTAACACATAAAATCACAGGGCGTTTCTCTCGTATAACAATGCATATAAAATCGCTAAAGAACATAATGAGCTAGATTCTTGATTCTATACAGAATTGCATCAGGCTTCAATGAAGTCATCCATTGTACTGCAGTACTTTATACACCCTTTTTATGTACATTATATAATTTTATACATGACTAATTCCTAAGATCTGCTGGCTCTCTGACAAGTACTACCTCCAATAAAGCCTAGTTATACACTTTACTGGATTATCTAGACATGGAGACTGGTGGACTTAGGCAGAGGTTATGTATTCAGTAGTGTTGAGCGAGCATGCTCGGCCGAATACCAGTTCCGCTCGAGCATTGCTATTAGAGTTGAGCGGACACCTGGATGTTCGGGTTCGGCCGAACTTCACCCGAACTTGACCCCGAACCCGAACCACATTGAAGTCAATGGGGACCCGAACTTTTGAGCACTAAAATAGCTGTAAAAATGTAAAGAAAAGGGCTAGAGGGCTGCAAATGGCATCGCAATGTGGTTAAGAGCATGGCAAGGGCTCTGAAAACAAATGTGGATAGGGAAATGACTTTAAATAACATAAAATATGTAAAAATAAAAAAATAAAGAATCTGGATCCAGGAGGACGAGGTCCATATGGAGTAGGAGGTTGAGGAGGCGGTGGATGTGGAGGTGTAGGTGGAAGCGGCTGTGTAGGAGGAGGAGGTAGCCTACACTGCTTTTTGGTTTAAAAATTTTATTTTTTAAATTAGGGTACACCCCAAAACATTGGGAAATATAACCTGTGATAACCCCCTCCAGTCGTGCTAAACACGCGTTCAGACAATACACTGGCTGTAGGGCAGGCCAGCACCTCCAAGGCGTAAAGGGCAAGCTCAGGCCATGTGCCCAATTTGGAGACCCAGAAGTTGCAGGGGCTGACCCCTGTCAGTCAGTTCGTGTAGGCGTGTGGACACTTACTGCCCCACCATGTCGCACGTCCCCGTGATGTTCACGATCCAATTTGATATCTGCTCTATCAACTTTCGATGTTCTTTTATGCGCCTACCATGGTGATCACGGGTGGCGGGAATCAGTGTTCCAGACCGGAGAGGAAGCGTGAGAAAAAGAGACCAAATTTAAGGGAGATAAATTTATTTTAAAAAATTGGGATCGAGCAGAAATGTGGGAAAAGCTATTGAGGCGCAAATATGGGACAAATTACAGAAGCCCAAATGTGGGCCAGAACAGTCAAGCGGAAATGTGGGAAAAGCTATTGAGGCGCAAATGTTGGCCAAAAGAGTATAGCGGAAATGTGGGACAAATTATTGAAGTGCAAATGTGGTACAACTTGTTTAAGTTTAAGCATTGAATTAAAGGAGGTGGCGCGCATCAATTAAAGAAGCATTTCAGAAATTTTATTCCCTGTCACCTATGCAGAGCAGGGGTTTATTCACGTCTAAAATTGTATAATGTCAACCCAAGAATGTAACAGAAAAATTACAGAAATTTATTAACCTGTCTACTTGATAGAGCAGGGGTCTATGACAGAAAACAATTGTTTATTGTCACCCGAAAATGTAAAATAAAAATTATTGAAATGTATTAAGCTGTCAACTAGGTAGAGGAGGGATATATTACACCCAGTAGCACTGGTACTATACACCCAAAAATAAAATACGTACAAATAATTATTTTATTTTTTTATTTATGAGGTGGAGTTCCATATGGAGTAGGAGTTTGAGGAGGCAGTGGACGTAGTAGTGTAGGTGGAAGCGGCGGTGGAGGAGGACGAGGTAGCCAATACAGGTTTTTGGTTTTAATTTAATTTTTTTAAATTAGGGTACACTCTAAAATAGTGTGAAATATCCAAAATACAAGAATGAGCGATTGCGCTGCAGTATAACAATGGCTGGTTAGTGTCGGTATACATGTCTATTATGCACAAGGTACGGACAAGTCCTGAGGGATCCATGCCTGATTCATTTTAATGAACGTTTTAATGAACGTGAGCTTGTCCACATTGGCTGTGGACAGGCGGCTGCGCTTGTCTGTGATGACGCCCCCTGCCATGCTAAACACACATTCAGGCCAGCACCTCCAAGGCGTAAAGGGCAAGCTCAGGCCATGTGCCCAATTTGGAGACCCAGAAGTTGAAGGGGGCAGACCCATCATTCAGTACGTGTAGGCGTGTGCACACATACTGCTCCACTATTTTGGTGAAATGCTGCCTCCTGCTAAGACGTTCCATATCAGCTGGTGGTGCTGGTTGTTGTTGAGTGCTGACAAAGCTTTTCCACATTTCGGCCATGCTAACCCTGCCTTCTGAGGTGCTGGTGGTGCCCCAGCTGCGTTGGCTTCCTCGTCCTCTTCCTCTGCCTTCGCCTTGTGCTTCCACTTTGCCCCCACTGTCAGGTGGGAATGCCACCAGCAGCGCGTCTACCAGCGTGCACTTATACTCGCGCATCTTACGATCACGCTCCAGTGACGGAATTAAGGACGGTACGTTGTCCTTGTAACGGGGATCCAGCAGCGTGGCCACCCAGTAATCAGCACAAGTTAGAATGTGTGCAGTCGTTGCGGAGACACTGCAGCATGTAATCGCTCATGTGTGCCCGGCTGCCCAGAGGCAACGACAAGCTGTCCTCTGTGGGAGGTGTATCGTCTGTGTCCTCTGTATTCCCCCATCCATGCACCAGTGATGGCCATGAGCTGTTCTGGGTGCGACCCTGCTGTGTTCCTCCTCTTCCATCTCCTCACCCTCCACCTTATCATCCTCCAGAACTGTGCCCTGGCTGGACAATTGTGTACCTTGGGTTTGTGGGTGCAGGAACCCACCCTCGGAGGCACTTGGGAATGACTGGCCGGAAACCCTACAAAATGATCCCTCTTCCTCCTCCTCCTGTGCCACATCCTCTTCCATCATCTCCAGGAGCTTTTTTTCAAGGAGGCATAGAAGTGGGATAGCAACGCTGAGAACGACGTTATCGGCCATGGCAATGTTGGTAGAGTACACGAAACAGAGCGACAAGGAACACAGGTCTTGCATGGAGGCCCAGTCATTGGTGGTGAAGTGGTGCTGTTCTGCCGAGCGACTCAACTGTGCATGCTGCAGCTGAAACTCCACTATCGCCTGCTGCTGCTCGTACAGTCTGGCCAGCATGTGCAGGGTGGAGTTCCACCTTGTGGGCTTGTCGGCTTATGAGGCGGGGAGCGGGAAGGCCGAAGTTACGCTGCAGCGCTGACAGGTGAGCAGCAGCAGGGTGAGAACGCTAAAAGCGCGCACAGACGGCCCGCACTTTATGCAGCAGCTCTGACATATCGGGGTAATTTTTAAGGAATCTCTGCACCACCAAATTCAGCACATGTGCCAGGCAAGGGATGTGCGTCAAACCGGCTAGTCCTAAAGCTGCTATGAGATTTTGCCCATTATCGCACACCACCAGGCTGGTTTTAAGGCTGACTGGCACAAACCACGGTCTGTTGTTCAAGGCCCATCCACAGCTCCTGCGCGGTGTGGGGTTTGTCCTCCAAACAGATAAGTTTTAAAACTGCCTGCTGTCATTTACCCCTAGCTGTGCTGAAGTTGGTGGTGAAGGTGTTACGCTGACCGGATGAGGAAGCAGAGTAGGAGGAGGAAGCAACAGGAGGCAAACTGAAGCGCCCTGCAATTCTCGGTGGTGGAAGGACATGCGCCAAACTGCTATCCGCCTCAGGCCCAGTTGCCACTGTATTTACCCAGTGTGCTGTTATGGAGATATAACATCCCTGACCGTGCTTACTGGTCCACGGATCTGTAGTCAGGTGCACCTTGCCACAGATGGCGTTGCGCAGTGCACACCTGATTTTGTCCCCTACTTGGTTGTGCAGGGAATGGATGGCTCTCCTGGAATAGTAGTGGCAGCTGGGCACGACGTACTGTGGGACAGCTACCGCCATAAGGCCTTTAAAACTATCCGACTCCACCAGACGGAATGACAGCATTTCAAAGGCCAGTAATTTAGAAATGCTGGCATTCAGGGCTAGGGATCGTGGGTGGTTAGGGGGGTACTTCCTCTTCCTCTCCAACGTTTGGGAGATGGAGAGCTGAACGCTTACGTGGGACATTGTGGAGATGCCTGGTGACCCAGGTGTTGGTGTTGCTGGCAGTTCCTCTGTTTGCAGGGTGGCAAGTGTCACTGTCACTCCAAAGGTGGATTAAAAGGCCGAGGCTGCAGCAGAAGAGGAAGCAGGAGGAGCCAGAGACCTTTCTTGGTGTTTGAGGTGTTTACTCCACTGCAGCTCGTGCTTTGCACTTAAATGCCTGCTCATGCAGGTTGTGCTCAGGTTGAGAACATTTATGCCTCGCTTCAGGCTCTGATTGCACAGCGTACAAACCACTCGTGTCTTGTCAGCACATTGTCTGAAGAACTGCCACGCCAGGGAACTCCTTGGAGCTGGCTTTGGTGTGCTCGGTCCCTTGCTGCGGTGGGCAGTAGCAGGCGTACTGTCTAGAGGATGGCCGCTCTGCTTTTGCACCCTGCTCCCTCTTCTGCTGTGCTTGTGGCTCTGTGCGACCACCGCCTCTTCCTCCAAACTACATAGGTCACTCGCATGACCTTGATTCCATGTGGGATCGAGGACCTCATCGTCCTTCACATCATCTTCCACCCAGTCTTCACCCCTGCTTTCCTTGTCAGTCTGCACACTTTCGAAAGCCTCAGCAGTTGGCACCTGTGTTTCGTCATCATCCGAGACGTGCTGCGATGGTCCTTCCATGTACTCATCTTGAAAAATAAGTGGTTGGGCATCGGTGCACTCAATCTCTTACACTTCTGGGGCAGGCCTAGGTGGATGGCCCTGGAAAACCCTGCTAACATAGTCATCAAAATGCAGAAGAGTCTGCTGCATGACTTGGGGCTCAGACTGCTTGGCTAATTTGCAAGGGGGTGAGGTGAAAGACTGATGGACATCGGCTGCAGGTGCCAACTGTGGTCTTTCAGCAGGAGACTGGGTGGGAGACAATGTGAAGGAACTGGATCCACTGTCAGCAACCCAATCTACTATCGCCTGTACTTGTTCAAGCCTCACAATTCGTAGAGACGCATTAGGCCCGACCAAATACCGCTGCAGGTTCTGTTGCGTACTCGCACTTGAGGAAGGGTTTTCACTTGTGGTTGTAGCTGACACAGATCGACCACGTTCTCTCCCTGCAACAGGAGCTCCACCATCAGCACCACGACCTGGTCCACGTCCCTTATTTGACGCTCTCCTCATATTACTCGAATTTAGGATCTTGCCCTAAATGGGTGTTTAATTATAGTAGAATATAACAACAGTATGTAAAGGGTGTATCTCACACGGCCTGACCCACAGTAGGCCTCAATTAAAGATTTGTGCACCAAATGGCGGTACTTCAAATATCTGAATCTAACCCAAATGTATAAAGGGTGTATCTCACAATGACATCTGCATTAGAGGCTGCCAACAATTTTTTTTTTTGCACAAACGGGTGTTTGTTTAATAACTGAATTCGACAGCAGTATCTAAGCCTGTAATTTCACACGTGCTGATGCTGCAAGGCCTGAAAATATTTTTTTTGTTGCAAAAAAGTGTGTTTTTAAAACCCCAGAAAATGATGGCTGTGTTTCTAGCTTAAATTGCACACTGACTAATCCAGGTGTTGTATCTTGGATGGTTTTTTTTTGGTAACAGAATATGAAAGCTGTATATATTAAACTTGAATTTATCACTTGCAGATCAGGAAAATAGTGTTTTTTGTAAATAAAAAGTGTGTTTTTAAAACCCCAGAAAATGATGGCTGTATTTCTAGCTTAAATTGCACACTGACTAAGCCTGCTAATGCACCAGATGTTGTAAATTGCCCAAAAAATTGGGATTTTCAATGTCCCAAAACCTCTGATGCAGTGCCGTAAGCTTGCATAAAATGGCAGCCGCCGCCGCCGCCCACCTAACTGACTTATTAAAGTTATTTTTTCGGTCACTGGGCTTAGGGCAGGATAAAAAAATTGTGCCCTGCACCCACAAAACATAATGTATGTAGATCGCTGAGTTAGATTTTGAGCAAAGAGTCTCTCCTATTCTTTCCCTGAAATCACCAGCAGCATCCTCTCCCTACACTAAGCACAGCAGAGTGACGTGCAGCGCTACGTGACTCCAACTTATATAGAGGCTGGGTCACATGCTACACTGGCCAATCACAGCCATGCCATTAGTAGGCATGGCTGTGATGGCTTCTAAGGTCAGACAGTTAACCGCTTGTTGATTGGCTGCTCTGCCGAACACCGAACCCGAACTTTTACTGAAATGTTCAGGTCTGGGGTCCAAAAATCCTAAAGTTCGGTACGAACCCGAACTTTACAGTTCGGGTTCACTTAACCCTAATCGCTATGCTCGGCACATGGTGGTACTCTCCCCACTGCACATTTCACGGCTGCTAAGCAGCCAATAAACGTGCACATAAGTACTGCCCTCACTGTAATGCCAGTAGTCATGTTGGCTACTGGCATTACAGTGATTGGCTGGCCGAAACACGTCATCGGGTGGTAACATAGAAAGTATATTATAACATTGTACAAGGAAGGCAATCCATTAGAATATACATAAAGATAAAACATAACCTTTAATAATTTTACTATGAGGGTCCATTCACACGTCCATAAGTGTTTTGCGGATCCGCAAAACACGGACACCGGCAATGTGCATTCCGCAATTTGTGGACAGCACATCGCCGGCACTCTAATAGAAAATGCCTAATCTTGTCTGCAATTGCGGACAAGAATAGGACATGTTCTATTTTTGGGGCGGAAACGGAAGCACAGATGCGGAAGTGCGGATCCGCAAATGCGGATGCGGATCTGCAAATGCAGATGCGGACAGCACATTCCGGCCCTATTGAACATGAATGGATGCGGACCCATTTTGCAGACGTGTGAATGGAAAAGATATCCCTCAAAATGAAAATAAATTAAATTATTAAAGTTAAAGGGGTTCTGCACTTTGTTTTAACTGATGATCTATCCTCTGGATAGATCATCAGCATCTGATCGGCGGGGGTCCGAAACCCAGGACCCCCGCCGATCAGCTGTTTGAGAAGGCAGCGGCGCTCCAGCAGAGCCGCGGGCTTCTCACTGTTTACTGCTGGCCCAGTGACTTCACGACTAGTATCCACTAGCGTGGGCGGGGCTAAGCTCCATTCAAGTAAACAGAGCTTAGCCCTGTCCATGCTAGTTGATACTAGTCGTGACGTCACTGGGCCAGCGGTAAACAGCGAGAAGGCAGCGGCGCTGCTGAAGCGCCACTGCCTTCTCAAACAGCTGATCGGCGGGTGTCCCGGGTGTCGGACCCCCGCCGATCAGATGCTGATAATCTATCTAGAGGATAGATCTTCAGTTAAAACAAAGTGCAGAACCCCTTTAAGCAAAAAGCATAGATGTGGTAGGCAATAACAAGAGCTCGGCGGCACTAAATCAGGTGCTCTGCGGCACCAAAGCAGAAACCATATGTCCTACCACAATCCGGGGGGTTCCAGTACACATCCATGAATCCCGGAGGGAAAGCAAAAACCATCTATCCCTGGGCTAGGTGATGATGTGGTATTGAACGCAAACGAAAATACCCAGCCACCCACCCACAGGCCATAGCACTAAATGCGCAGCTTTCCAAATTACTGGCCCTGGAAATGTTGCCATTTTGGCTAGTGGACACTTAGGCCTTCCGCAGCCTGATGTTGGCGGCCGTCCCACGTTACGCAGTCCCCAGCCGCCACTATTTTTCAAGGTGTGCCGTGCCTGCCTTACACCAACATGTGTCCCGTAACATCACACGTGCCCTGACCAACGCAGTTACTGGGAAGGTCCACTTAACAACGGACAGATGGAAAAGTGGATTCGTCCAGGGACGCTACATTTCCCTGATGGCACACTGGGTGAATGTTGTGGAGGCTGTGAGCGAGTCATACCCTGGGATGGCATGCTAGTTGATACTAGTCATGATGTCACTGGGCCAGCGGTAAACAGCGAGAAGGCAGCGGCGCTGCTGAAGCTCCGCTGCCTTCTCAAACAGCTGATCGGCAGGGGTCCTGGGTGTCGGACCCCCGCCGATCAGATGCTGATGATCTATCCAGAGGCAATAATAACAAGTGCTCGGCGGCACCAAATCAGAAACCATATGTCCTACCACAATCCGGGGGGTTCCAGTGCACATCCATGAATACCGGAGGGAAAGCAAAAACCATCTATCTCTGGGCTAGGTGATGATGTGGTATTGAAGGACAGGGTGGTCAAAGAACTGTCTCTGATATTGCCCTACAGGGGGTGCTATTCTAGCCCTGATAGCCTAACCACAGACCACCCGCCCTGATAAGAGCGACCCCGTCCGAACCTTACCCGATATAAAAATGGCCCTAGTAATCCCCTAGCCCCTAGGCCCCTGATTTCCAGGTGATCACAATATAGATCTATGTGTTTGACTCATTATAAAAGTATAAGTATATCGCACCCCTCTGTGTATCACACATATAAATAGCACACCTATACTAGTCCTTAAAATGACTTTTTTTGGCCCTATTAGCTAGCGTTTGGTGTCCCTAACAGCCTGTCCCTGCTCCAAACAGCGGCCAGATCAGGTTTATTTATAAGGTAGGGGGTATGTCCATGTGCTGAAATGTCTCAATTGGCTGTCCTGTACCATCTGATGGATGTGTCATGGGTCAAAGTTCTTCAAAAAGTAAAAGAATATGGCGGGCGCAAATTTCTCCATATGTTCGCATGTTCGGCGAATCACGAACAAGCAAAGTTCGCCACAAAACAACCGCCGGGCGGACCGCAAGGCCATCTCTAGTCTGGTCCACACAATCCTCACCCTGATCCTCCTTCCTCCCACCATTTACAGTGTGGCCAAACAAGTGATCCCACACTCTGATATTCCGAGGAGCTCTTTTCAGTGCCATTACTTGATTTTGCACTCTCGCCAAGCACGCTTAAAGAGGGACATGAGATCTTGTGCCTTGATTCCCAACCTGTTGAGCATCCACAGTCACAAGAACATGACGGTGGTGAGCGGCAATTAGAGTTTAATGAGGTGGATGATGATGAGACACAGTTGCCAGTGAGTCAACTGCAATTACTGTCTCAAGAGGTTGATGAAGAGGATGAGACACAGTTGGCAATCACTGAGGTTGTGGTTAGGTAAAAAAATCAGGAGGATGATCAGAGTAAGTGGAAGAGGAGGTGGTGGACGATGAGGTCACTGACCCAACCTGGGAAGGTGGCAAGCCGAGCGAGGAGAGCAGTACGGAGGGGGAGGGATCTGCAGCATCACAACCGGCTGGAAAATTCTGTGGGGTGGAAAAAGGGAGAAGGAGGGCCACACCAAACAGGCCCACAACTGTTCCACGGAGCACCCCCTTGCGGAAATCTCCCTTGCCAAGAAGTAGATGTTCTGCAGTCTGGCGCTTTTTTGAATAAAGTACGATCAACAAAACAATAGTAGTTTGCAACCTGTGCCATTTGAAAATGAGCCAGGGCGTGAACACTGGCAACCTCACCACCCTCAGCATGATCCGCCACATAGCATCCAAGCATCGTAATAAGTGGGATAAACGCCTGGGACCACAATCTATGTCTGCAGGTCACACCACTGCCTCCTCTTCTCCTATGTTTTGTGCTGGCCAATCCCCTGTCGAAGGCATAGAATGCCTGCCACCCTGCACCTGGACCTTCGCAAGCAGCATCAGTGACATCGACTTCCGTGTCACAGCGCAGCGTCCAAATTTCCTTACCTATGTCCTTTGAACGCAAGCGAAAATACCCAGCCACCCACCCACAGGCCATAGCACTAAATGCGCAGCTTTCCAAATTACTGTCCCTGGAAATGTTGCCATTTTGGCTAGTGGACACTTAGGCCTTCCGCAGCCTGATGTTGGAGGCCGTCCCACGTTACGCAGTCCCCAGCCGCCACTATTTTTTTAAGGTGTGCCGTGCCCGCCTTACACCAACATGTGTCCCGTAACATCACACCTGCCCTGACCAACGCAGTTTCTGGGAAGGTCCACTTTACCACGGACACATGGAAAAGTGGATTCGTCCAGGGACGCTACATTTCCCTGATGGCACACTGGGTGAATGTTGTGGAGGCTGTGAGTGAGTCGTACCCTGGGATGGCACAGATGCTTCCAACGCCAAGGATTGCGGGTCCTACCTCAATCAGGGTTTCCGCCAGCACCTACGTTAGTGGCTCCAACCGCCACATCTCCTCCTCCTCAACTTCCAACTCCGAATTATCCACGTGCAGCACCAGTCAGTCATCAGTCAGTAGCTGGAAGCTCTTCGGGATGGCACAGATGCTTCCAACGCCAAGGATTGCGGGCCCTATGTCAAACAGGGTTTCCGCCTGCACCTACGTTAGTGGCTCCAACCCCCACATCTCCTCCTCTGCCTCCTCCTCCACTTTAACCTCTGAATTATCCACGTGCAGCACCAGTCAGTCATCAGTCAGTAGCTGGAAGCAGTGTAGCACTGCAGTGGGGAAGCGGCAATTGGCGGTGCTGAAGCTGATCTGCTTAGGGGACAAACAGCACACCACCGCAGAACTATTGCAGGGGATAAGAGACCAGACTGAGCTGTGGCTCTCGCCACTCAATCTCGAACCAGGCATGGTTGTGTCTGATAATGGCCGTAACTTGGTGGTGGCTTTGGAGCTCCGCAAGCTTAGGCACATCCCATGCCTTGCCCACATGTTCAACCTTGTGGTTCAGAGGTTTCTCAAAACCTACCCCAATTTGTCTGAGTTATTGGTGAAGGTGCGCCGCTTTTGTGCACATTTCCTCAAGTCACCAACAGTCAATGCTGCAGCAGTGCTTGAAATTGCCAGCTCACTGGCTGTTGTGCGATGTAAGCACGCACTGGAATTCCGCGTTCCACATGTCGGCAAGGCTTTGTGAGCAGCAGAGGGCAGTAGTGGAATACCAGCTGCAACATGGTCGTCGCCTTTCTAGTCATCTTTCGCTATTCACAAGCGAGGAGTGGGCATGGATGTCTGACCTCTGTAAGGTTTTTAGAAACTTTGAGGAATCAACACAGATGGTGAGCGGCGATAACGCTATTATCAGCATAACCATGCCACTTCTGTGTCTACTCAAACGCTCGCTGCTCACAATTATGGATGATGCTTTGCATGTGGAAGAGGTGGAAATGGGGGAAGACAATACATTGGGTAATAGCCAGACCACCCTCAGTTCGTCTTCTCAGTGCGAATTAGATAATGAAGAGGAGGAGGAGCAGGAGACGGTTGCCTCCGCTACAGAGAGTAGTATAGATGGAAGTTTAATTCCATCTGTTCAGCATAGGTGTGCAGAAGAGGAGGAAGAGGATGAGGAGATTGAGTGATCCTCCTGATGACAACAGCGAAGTGTTGCCTGTTGGTACTCTGGCTAACATGGCAAAACGGTGAAATACCAGAAGATCCTTGTTGAAAAATTGCTCCAAAAATTTCCATTTGACAACGCTGGCCAACCGATGAGGGGAGGCAAGGGGAACACACAGCAGTTCCAACAGAGGAAGTGCAACACTCTCCAAAGCCTGGGACCGTTTCATGATAACACGTCAGCACCCTCACCCTGATGCGCGGCCTACTGTCACAAGGAGAGAAACATTTTGGAAGATGGTGGAGTACATAACAGACCGTGTCAGCGTCCTCAATGATCCCTCAGTGCCTTACAACTACTGTGTGTCCAAGCTGGACACGTGGCACGAACTGGCGCTCTACGCTTTGGAGGTGCTGGCCTGCCCTGCCGCCAGCGTTTTGTCTGAGCGGGTATTCAGTGCTGCTGGTGGCATTATAACAGATAAGCGTATCTGTCTGTCAACTGAAAATGCTGACAGGTTGACTCTTATACAAATGAACAAGGCCTGGATTGACCATGACTTCTCGACTCCACCAGAGGAAAGCTGATGAACATAAAGGCACTTTAAATGTGTTGTTTATAATGTACTGAATACACTGTATTGGAGTGCCGGTTCCTTGTAATTTTTGGCAGCCCTTTCACTTAGTGCATAGAAACATAGAAACATAGAATGTGTCGGCAGATAAGAACCATTTGGCCCATCTAGTCTGCCCAATATATCTGAATCCTATGAATAGCCCCGGCCCTATCTTATATGAAGGATGGCCTTATGCCTATCCCATGCATGCTTAAACTCCTTCACTGTATTTGCAGCTACCACTTCTGCAGGAAGGCTATTCCATGCATCCACTACCCTCTCAGTAAAGTAATACTTCCTTATATTACTTTTAAACCTTTGCCCCTCTAATTTAAAACTGTGTCCTCTTGTGGTAGTTTTTCTTCTTTTAAATATGCTCTCCTCCTTTACCGAGTTGATTCCCTTTATGTATTTAAAAGTTTCTATCATATCCCCTCGGTCTCTTCTTTCTTCCAAGCTATACATATTAAGGTCTTTTAACCTTTCCTGGTAAGTTTTATCCTGCAATCCATGTACTAGTTTAGTAGCTCTTCTCTGAACTCTCTCTAGAGTATCTATATCCTTCTGGAGATATGGCCTCCAGTACTGCGCACAATACTCCAAGTGAGGTCTCACTAGTGATCTGTACAGCGGCATAAGCACTTCACTCTTTCTACTGCTTATACCTCTCCCTATACATCCAAGCATTCTGCTTGCATTTCGTGCTGCTTTATTACATTGTCTTCCCACTTTTAAGTTTTCTGAAATAATTACTCCTAAATCCCTTTCCTCAGATACTGAGGTCAGGACTGTGTCAAATATTCTATATTCTGCCCTTGGGTTTTTACGCCCCAGGTGCATTATCTTGCACTTATCCACATTAAATTTCAGTTGCCAGAGTTCTGACCATTCTTCTAGTTTTCCTAAGTCCTTTTCCATTTGGTGTTTCCCTCCAGGAACATCAACCCTGTTACATATCTTTGTGTCATCAGCAAAAAGACAAACCTTACCATCGAGGCCTTTTGCAATGTCACTTATGAAGATATTAAACAAAATTGGTCCCAGTACAGATCCCTGTGGAATCCCACTGGTAACATGACCTTGTTTTGAATGTTCTCCATTGACTACAACCCTCTGTTGTCTGTCACTCAGCCACTGCCTAATCCACTCAACAATATGGGAGTCCATGCTCAATGACTGCAGTTTATTGATAAGTCTTCTATGTGGGACAGTGTCAAAAGCCTTACTAAAATCTAGATATGCGATGTCTACTGCACCTCCACCGTCTATTATTTTAGTCACCCAGTCAAAAAAATCTATAAGATTTGTTTGACATGATCTCCCTGAAGTAAACCCATGCTGTTTTTCATCTTGCAATCCATGGGATTTTAGATGTTCCACAATCCTATCCTTTAATAGGGTTTGCATTAATTTGCCTACTATTGATGTCAGACTCACTGGTCTATAGTTGCTCGATTCCTCCCTACTACCTTTCTTGTGAATGGGCACGACATTTGCATAGGCTTTATGAGTGTAGGAGTCCCACTACCTGAACAATTGTACGACAATGTGAATGAGGCTCTCCTTTATATGATATACAGGTTGTATCGGAGTGCCTCTTCCTTGTAATTTTTGCCAGCACTTGCACTTTATATACAAGAATGTTTCCTCTAAAAATTATAATTTTTCTTTGGTTTTGTGCGTATTATTGTCAGTCTGTAAAAGTGGCATACTATTCAGACAACATCTTTGCCAGCAGTGACCTGCGAGTCCAAGATGCATCCAGACATCCTCCCCATGCTGTTACCGAACCATTTCAGTGGTGTTTCCATAAATTTCTGACATTTTCCTATGAACCAGGCACCCTCCCCTCTTCAGAGCAGGGGGTACCTGGTTTAATGCTCTGGTTCTCCCATTGACTTCCATTATACTCGGGTGCTCAGTCGAGCACCCGAACATCCTGATGTGTTCGGCCCGAGCCCCCAAGCACCCGAGCACTACGGTGCTCAATCAACACTAGTACTTAGGCCAAGTAGTACAATTATCATTCTGACATAAAAGAAAAATAGCATGGATAGCACATCCAAATGCCATGCAGGCTCAGTCTGGCCCATAGGGGTACAGGTGAATCCCAAGGTGGGCCCCTGAGCAAGGTGGGCCCCTAGTCTACCACCCACTGCACAAGTGGCACATAACACAGTAGACATACATATATTCAATGTACAGCACATCAACTAGCCGATGTTCATATGAAAAACTTGATAGATTATTAGAGAAACTTCACAGTTTATTATAGACACGATCAGATAGCCGAGATGACTTCTAGGTATAGAGGAAAGCTGGCAAGTGTCCTCTTCTCCCCAGGACCTACCTTCTCAAAGTTGCTGCAGGGACCCCCATATTCTGTCATCTGGTAGCATCTTGCTACTGTGTGAGCAGGTAATATTTGAATTTATCCGTACGGTGGGCCCCCAAAATACATTTTACTTGTGGTCCCTAGGCACCCCATTCCAACACTGATGCCCATGTATTGCTCAGTTGCTTCTCAGTTGTCACGGTGCGCTCGGTGCGGGGACAGGCCGGGAGCGCTCACGTCCTCAGTGCGCCCGGCGTGGCGCTCTCGCGTCATCAGAGTTCCCAGCGTCACCCGTTCCCATGGCAACCACAATGTGGCTGAGCACCGAGCTGCTCACTCAGCGCTCAGCTGTATTGGTATTATTCAGGAGTCATGTGACGCTGGCCACGTCACATGACTCCACTAGCGCCCTATTTAAACAGGCAACCTGCTGGCCACAGATTGCCTGTTATTGAGGTTACTTAGGTTTTGGTCTTCTGCTCGTGTTGTGACTTCCCGGCTGTCTCATCCCTTGGTCTTGGCGTTCCCTCCTGTTTTTTTTACTTCGACTCCTTCCTGATGATCCTCCGCTTGCTCCTCTGGTACCGTGCTGCTCTCTTTGTTTTTGACTCGGCTTGTTTTGACGTCTCTGTATATGTTTGTTCATCTTTCCTGCACTTTTTCCAGTTTAGGGTTTGTCGACCAGTTGTCCCTTGTCACTAGGACTTTCAAGGCAAGTAGGCAGGGACAGGGGTGCGGGTTGATCTCAATGGTCACTTCCCCACTCCCTGTGTGTGTGACAGAATAACAATAATATTTACCACTGTACCATGAATCCTTTGGTTACCCTGAAGGAGCATGTTTCTAATTTGACTCAGATGGTTCAGGAATTGGGGGAGAAACTCTGTTTACATGAGTCAGGACAGAGTTCCTCAACTCCACTTTCACCTAGTCATTATATGGAGCCCCAAATTAAGCTTCCTGAACCATTTTCTGGTGACCGTTAAAAGTTTCTTTCTTTAAAAGAGAACTGTAAGCTTTATTTCAGATTACGCCCCTTGTCATCCGGCTCTGAGAGCCAATGAGTAGGCATAGTTATCTCCCAACTACAGGGGGACTCCCAGGATTGGGCGTTTTCCTTGCCTTCTGATGTTAGTTGTCTCAGTTCCGTTGAGGGTTCTTTCAGGCTCTGGGAATTTTGTATGATGAACTTGACAGGGCCATGGTTGCTGAATCCGCTCTTAAAGCTTTGGTTCAGGGAGATCAACCTGCAGAAGAGTATTGTACCCAGTTCAGAAGATAGTGTGTTCCTTCTGGCTGGAATGAACTAGCCCTTAAAAGCCAGTTCAGGTCAGGTTTGTCCGAGAATCTTAAAGACCTATTAGTTAACTATTAGCTTCCTGAGACATTGGAGGAGACTATGACACTCGCTGTTTGACTTGACAGACGTGTTAGGGAGAGACGGCAGGAACGTTTGTTTTTTCCCCCAGGAGGCGGTCCAGCCAGAGGTCGGTCCTATGAGCAGAGCCGCTATCTCTCCTGAGGAACCCAAGTAAGGTTGCGATGACTCGTAGAGATCAGCGTCACCGACATGGGTCTTTTTTCTATTGTGGAGACTCAGACCATTGGATTAATCAGTGCTCCAAGAAGCCTTCCTCCAGTAAAGCGCCCAAGACGGGGGAGCCTAGGAACCAGGTATATGCAAAAGTGGTCAAGAGTAAGATATTAGTACCTATTATCCTCTCAATGGGTGATAAATGTTCTGATAATGCTTTTATCGACTCTGGTTCTACTGCCAACTTTATTGATCATAAATTTGCACTAGGGTTGGGCATTCCAATTTTGACACTACCCACTCCCATCCACATTATGGCGATTGATTCCACCCCCCTGGTGGGTGGTACCGTGAAGTATTTCACCTCTGAAATATCCTTGACTGGGAGTGTGTCACTCCGAAATATGCTCTCTGTTAGTTCTTCAAAACTTACCAGTAGAGGTAGTACTGGACATGCCTTGGCTCCAGTTACATAATCCCATTATTGACTGGACCAAGGGAGAACTGGTGAAATGGGGGTTAAATGCGAATCGTGCTTGTCTGTGGTGCAAGCTGGGCTCTCAGCAGATTCTGATACATTGCATCTAGTCTTAACTCCTTAAGGACCGGGCTAATTTTCACCTTAAAGAGCAGGCCATTTTTTTGCAAATCTGACCAGTGTCACTTTATGTGATGATAACTTTAAAACGCTTTAACTTATCCAGGCCATTCTGGGACTGTTTTTTCGTCAAATATTGTACTTAATTACACTGGTAAGATGTCATTTATAAAAAAATACCAAATTTACCAAAAATTTTCAAATTTCCAAGTTTCAATTTCTCTACTTCTATAATACATAGTAATACCTACAAAAATAGTTATTACTTTACATTCCCCATATGTCTACTTCATGTTTGGATCATTTTTGGAATGACATTTTACTTTTTTGTGGACGTTACAAGGCTTAAAAGTATAGAAGCAAATATTGAAATGTTTCAGAAATAAAAAAAAAACACTTTTTAAGGACCAGTTCAGGTCTGAAGTCACTTTGTGAGGCTTACATAATAGAAACCACCCAAAAATGACCCCATTCTAGAAACTACACCCATCAAGGTATTCAAAACTGATTTTACAAACTTTGTTAACCCTTTAGGTGCTCCACAAGAATTAATGGAAAATAGAGATACAATTTCAAAATTTCACTTTTTTGGCAGATCTTCCATTTTAATATTTTTTTTCCAGTTACAAAGCAGGGGTTAACAGCCAAACAAAACTCAATATTTATGGCTCTGATTAGTTTACAGAAACACCCCATATGTGTCGTAAACCGCTGTATGGGCACACGGCAGGGCGCAGAAGGAAAGGAATGCCATACGGTTTTTGGAAGGCAGATTTTGATGGACTGGTTTTTTACAACCATGTCCCATTAGAAGCCCCCCTGATGCACCCCTAGAGTAGAAACTCCAAAAAAGTGACCCCATTTAAGAAACTACTGTATAGGGTGCAGTTTTGTTTGTTCCAGTTTAGGGTACATATGATTTTTGGTTGCTCTATATTACACTTTTTGTGAGGCAAGGTAACAAGAAAAAGCTGTTTTGGCACTGTTTTTATTTTTAGTTTTTTACAACATTCATCTGACAGGTTAGATCACATGGTATTTTTATAGACCAGGTTGTCACGGACGCGGCAATACCTAATATGTATACTTTTTTTTTATTATGTAAGTTTTACACAATGATTTCATTTTTGAAACAAAAAAAATCATGTTTTAGTGTTTCCATAGTCTGAGAGTCATAATTTTTTCAGTTTTTGGGTGATTATCTTTAGTAGGGTAAGATTTTTGTGGGATGAGATGAGAGTTTGATTGGCACAATTTTGGGGTGCGTATGACTTTTTCATCGCTTGCTATTACACTTTTTGTGATGTAAGGTGACAAAAAATAGCTTTTTTTACAGCGTTTTTATTTTTATTTTTTACGGTATTCACCTGAGGGGTTAGGTCATGTGATATTTTTATAGAGCAAGTTATTACGGATGCGGCGATACTTAATATGTATACTTTTTTTTTATTTATGTAAGTTTTACACAATAATATAATTTTTGAAACAAAAATAAAATCATGTTTTAGTGTCTCCATATTCTGAGAGCCATAGTTTTTTAAGTTTTTGGGCGATTATCTTAGGTAGGGTCTCATTTTTTGAGGGTTGAGATGATGATTTGATTGGCCTTATTTTGGGGTGCATATGACTTTTTGATCGCTTGCTATTACACTTTTTGTGATGTAAGGTGACAAAAAAAGTTTATTTAGCACAGTTTTTATTTTTAATTTTTTACGGTGTTCATCATGTGTTAGGTCATGTGATATTTTTATAGATCCAGTCAATACGGACGCGGCGATACCTAATACAGTACAGACCAAAAGTTTGGACACACCTTCTCATTCAAAGAGTTTTCTTTATTTTCATGACTATGAAAATTGTAGATTCACACTGAAGGCATCAAAACTATGAAATAACACATGTGGAATTATATACATAACAAAAAAGTGTGAAACAACTGAAAATATGTCATATTCTAGGTTGTTCAAAGTAGCCACCTTTTGCTTTGATTACTGCTTTGCACACTCAGAGGCTGGCTGGCAGAGCTTCAAGAGGTAGTCACCTGAAATGGTCTTCCAACAGTCTTGAAGGAGTTCCCAGAGATGCTTAGCACTTGTTGGCCCTTTTGCCTTCACTCTGCGGTCCAGCTCACCCCAAACCATCTTGATTGGGTTCAGGTCCGGTGACTGTGGAGGCCAGGTCATCTGGCGGAGCACCTCATCACTCTCCTTCATGGTCAAATAGCCCTTACACAGCCTGGAGGTGTGTTTGGGGTCATTGTCCTGTTGAAAAATAAATGATGGTCCAACTAAACGCAAACCAGATGGAATACCATGCCGCTGCAAGATGCTGTGGTAGCCATGCTGGTTCAATATGCCTTCAATTTTGAATAAATTCCTAACAGTGTCACCAGCAAAGCACCCCCACACCATCACACCTCCTCCTCCATGCTTCATGGTGGGAACCAGACCAGTGTTCCCTCTAAGCCTTGGCAGCTGCTGAGCGGGGTCAGCTCAGAGCTGGGCACAGCGCCATCGAAGGTGGGCGATAGGAAAACCTAGGATAATTGTCACATCTAAGAGCATACAGTGTAACCCCTGTGCCATCCCGTACAATACGGTGTAACCCCTGCACCATGCTATGTAATATACAGTATAATTCCTGCACCATGCCGTACAATATATAGTATAGTTAATACACCATGCTGTGTAATATATATTATAATCCATACACCATAGTGTACAGTATACAGTATAATCCCTGCCCCATGCCGTATGATATACAGTATAGTTCATATACCAGTGGGCTTATGCCTTTTGATCAAAACGTACCCTAATGCCTCTTGTACAGCATGAAGTATGGGGGGGCTGTACACTTTAATATTGCACTGAGAAGCGAGTTTAATTAGCTCTAAGCATAGCATTGTGGATGTGCGATCCAGTTCTGTTTCTCCCCTTGGTATGCACCATGCTGTACAATATACAGTATAATCCATACACTATGCCGTACAATATACACAATAACCCCACAGTGTAGGTGTTATACCGTATATTATACAGCATGGTGTATGGATTATACTGTATACTGTACACTATGGTGTATGGATTATACTGTATATTGTACAGCATGGTACAGGGCTTATAATGTATACTGTAGTCATCTATAGTGCTATTCATTTTAGCACGGTAATGTATAGCTCCATCACGCTGTTGTTCTTGGCAAGATTAAATTACATGGTAGATGGCAATGCTACAGGTGATGGCACTGTAGATGAGGGTCCTTTAGGTGAGGGCATCATAGCGGAGGGCAGCACCAGGAACCAAAAGGATGAAACAAGTGTAACCTGCTGTAAATGTAACGCAGCCACAGCTGTGGACATGTTCGAGTGTATCAGCTAAACCAAATAACAAGAGTCTGTAAGAAGAAAAGCTAAGAAGTGTGAGGGGTTAATGTCTGACAACCCTGTGTGATCTGGGGTATCCCATGGTATTATATTGCTGCAGTATGTGGGGTCCCAGACTCCCAGGGGGCCCCTGGACCCCGAGCCTCAGATGGATACATTCCTGCGCAGTCTATTATGCCCTTGTGAAAACCCATGAGTTCAAATAATGTCTTTGCTGAGCTTTTACCAATGCATGTGTGCTCCGGACAGCATATTACCACCCCCTGACAGTAAAACCACTCTAGCCTCTAAGATGACGCCGCTGACGTTACCTCGCCTGGCTGCTGCGTGCTCAGTCCAGTCCTCCTCTCCTCTTCCGGTCAGAAAAAGGAGGAGCCGCAGCAGTAGAGCGGTAATATGTGTAGGCGGCGCCACGCTGAGCCTCAGTCACAGTCGTATTGAAAACGTCATCTTGAGTGTGGGCATTAGTGTGGGCATTAGTGTAGGCATTTTGCCGGCGGCAGGGTGAGCGGGTGCTGAGCGGACATGAGCGGGGGCACAATAGTTGCTGCGCGGTCGCGCACCCGCGCAGCTTAGAGGGAACACTGAACCAGACATGTAGAGTCCATCCGTTCACCTTTTCTGCGTCGCACAAAGACACGGTGGTTGGAACCAAAGATCTCAAATTTGGACTCATCAGACCAAAGCACAGATTTCCACTGGTCTAATGTCCATTTCTTGTGTTCTTTAGCCCAAACAAGTCTCTTCTGCTTGTTGCCTGTCCTTAGCAGTGGTTTCCTAGCAGATATTCTACCATGATTGCCTGATTCACACAGTCTCCTCTTAACAGTTGTTGTAGAGATGTGTCTGCTGCTAGAACTCTGTGTGGCATTGACCTGGTCTCTAATCTGAGCTGCTGTTAACCTGCGATTTCTGAGGCTGGTGACTCGGATGAATTTATCCTCTGCATCAGAGATGACTCTTGGTCTTCCTTTCCTGGGGCGGTCCGCATGTGAGCCAGTTTCTTTGTATCGCTTGATGGCTTTTGTGACTGCACTTGGGGACACTTTCAAAGTTTTCCCAAGTTTTTTGGACTGACTGACCTTCATTTCTTAAAGTAATGATGGCCACTCGTTTTTCTTTACTTAGCTGCTTTTTTCTTGCCATAATACAAATTCTAACAGTCTATTCAGTAGGACTATCAGCTGTGTATCCACCTGACTTCTCCACAAAGCAACTGATGGTCCCAACCCCATTTATAAGGCAAGAAATCCCACTTATTAAACCTGACAGGGCACACCTGTGAAGTGAAAACCATTTCAGGTGACTACCTCTTGAAGCTCATCAAGAGAATGCCATGAGTGTGCAAAGCAGTAATCAAAGCAAAAGGTGGCTACTTTGAAGAACCTAGAATATGACATATTTTCAGTTGTTTCACACTTTTTTGTTATGTATATAATTCCACATGTGTTAATTCATAGTTTTGATGCCTTCAGTGTGAATCTACAATTTTCATGGTCATGAAAATAAAGAAAACTCTTTGAATGAGAAGGTGTGTCCAAACTTTTGGTCTGTACTGTATGTATACTTTTTTTTATTTATGTAAATTTTACACAATAACATCTTTTTTTAAACAAAAAAAAAATATGTTTTAGTGTCTCCATATTCTGAGCCATAGTTTTCTTTTTTTTTTTTGGGTGATTGTCTCAGGTAGGGGCTCATTTTCTGCGGGATAAGATGACGGTTAGATTGGTACTATTTTGTTGGGCATAGGCCTTTTTGATCACTTGCTGTTGTACTTTTTGATTTTAATTGAAACTTTTAGTTTTTTGGGGAGAAAACTTTGTATTTTTTTAACTTTTTTTTTACTTTATATTTTGTCCTACTTTGGGACTTCAACTTTTGGGGGTCTAATCCCTTTTACAATGCATTCCAATACTTCTGTTTTGGAATGCATTGGCTGTATGACGAATGAGTGTATGAATACAGTGTGTATTACTCATACAGCTTCCGGCCTGTGAGATCCAGGGGGCTGGATCTCACAGGCTTATTACCGGAAGGCAGCGCCGATGCCAAAGGAAGGCATTGCGCTGCCTTCCATTCCATCGGATCCCCCCTACAGCCGCATGGGGACCCGATGGCACCGCCGCCCGCCGCAACATGTGATCGCCGACACTGGGGGGTCACGGGACCCAAGGTGCCTGCTCAATGATTTGAGCAGGCACCTTGTTACGATCACCGCACGCCGGGCGGCGGTGATCGGAAATACACATGACGTACTGGTAGGTCATGTGTCCTTAAGTATCGGGACATCATGCCGTACCGGTACGTCATGTCTCCGGAAGAGGTTACGGGAATATATGGAAGTGTTCTCCTCCACCCCATAGGTCTTACGATTGCGCCATTGAATTGGTAGAGGGGGCTAGGTTTTCCAAGGGACGGATCTAAAACCTTTCTAGGCCTGAACGCAAGGCCATGGAAGATTATGTCAAGGAAAGTCTCAGTAAGGGTCACATTAGGCTTTCTGTATCTCCTATGGGGGCTGGATTTTTCTTTGTCAAAAAGAAGGATGGAGGCCTCAGACCTTGTATCGATTATTAGAAATTAAATAAGATCACGATTAAGAATCAATACTCCCTCCCGTTGATTCTCGATTTGTTTAATCAAATACTGGGGGCTTCCTGGTTCTCTAAAATTGATTTGAAAGGGGTATATAACTTAATTCGAATCAAGGAGGGAGACGAGTGGAAGACGGCTTTCAATACTCCAGCTGGACACATCGAATATCTTGTAATGCCGTTTGGACTCAGCAATGCGCCAGCGGTGTTCCAAAACTTTATGAATTATATTTTCTGAGAATTCTTGGGTAAATTTGTGATCGTTTACCTTGATAATATTTAGATTTTTTCCCCTGATCTTGAGAGCCATGTGTCTCATGTTAAACAAGTATTGGAGATTTTAAGGAAGAATCAATTGGCTGTGCAATGAACAGGATTTGGGGTAACGCTGACGCCACTTATGCAGTGGGCCAGGATATGGGTGGTTAATAGTCTATAGTTTGTTCATGACGCCAATTGCAGAGTACTATCCCAGGGTCCTCCCAAGGTGTTATAACGCATGTACCAGGTTAGGAATGCCAGAGTGGTGTAATGGCCTATAATGTCTCTATAGGTAGTGATAATTGTGTCAACAGTGTCTCCTACCTGGGTACGGCTGGACTCCTGGCTCTTGGCTCACTTGCAATAAATTTGAGTGTAGTGATAGTAGGAGTAATAGAGGAATTTTGCAGCAGAAATTAGGTCCAGACCTTTAGATACAGTGCAAACTCTTCTTTACTGAAGATAACTTGTATCCAAGTAGTGTACAGCTTTGGTCTTTGGTCCCAACAGGTTTTGGCAATGGTTGGCAGGAATAAATCTTCTGCACTATAAATCTGGAGCTTGCAGGATAAGACGTCTGCTTAGTAGCTCTGTAATTGTGGCAGGAATTTGTCGTCGGCTCTTCTCTTTATCTTCTGCTTTGTGGGGACAGACTAGCTGAGGAGGTATGGCTTCTCCTAGGTCTCTGGACTTTACTCACAGATAGGCTCTCAGGGAATGCTTTCATCCTGGAACTCTGTAGTTTGTCTGTTTTCTTGTCATCCAGCGGAGGCTGAAGGGCTCAGACTAGGAATTTGATCAAAGTCTCAGCCGAGACAAGATCCTGGCTTTCTTCCCTATACAGGGGGACTCCTGAAGGCTATCACACAGCCTTCGCCAACAGGGGTGGCTGGCACACTGACTCTAACTTCATTCTCCTCCCATACTCCATACTCCATAATCCATTCCAGCCTAGATACACTAAACTGTAACTAGCTCCTTACCAATGCATTTTACATGGTTTTAGATGCACAGTTGTGAAGACATAATTTTAATTACATCTGATGACAATGTAAAGGCTCTTAAAAGACAGTAGAGGGTTAGACTTTGGGTTGTTACAGCTGCCAAACAGGAGAAATGTATTTTTGGGGTACAAGAGATATTATATCTCGGGTATGTTCTCACTCCTCACGCTTTTAAAATGAACCCTAGCAAGGTGTTAGCAATTATGGATTGGGTAAGGCCATCGTCCTTAAAGGCCTTACAATGTTTTTTGGGGTTCGCTAATTATTACCATAGATTTATAAAGAACTTTTCGGTAATTGCTCGACCCTTGACCGACCTCACCAAAAATGGGGTGGAGCTGGATAACTGGTCTGTTGAAGCTACTGAAGCATTTGAAACTCTTAAAAAGGCCTTCAGTAGCTCTCCTGTTTTTTTTTTTGCCAGATCAAGAGAGGCCTTCCATTGTGGAGGTGGATGCCTCCGAGGACGGAGTAGGGGTTGTCCTCTCACAAGGCCCCTCTACTCTTACCAATTTAAGGCCTTGGTCCTTCTCCAGAAAATTTATTCCCACTGTGAGAAATTATGACGTGGGAAATCGGGAATTGTTGGCCATTAAATGGGCATTTGAGGAGTGGAGGCAGAGCTCCGTAGGAACACAGTATAATTCCCATAGAATCCGATGCTTATGCATTGGAGTCTATGACAGAAGCAATCTAATGATTACTTGTTATAGTTCCCTATGAGAACTATAAAAAATTAAGTGCTAAAAGATGTTTTTTAAAATACAATAAATTACAAAAATATATAAAAAATAAAAAATATAATTGCTCCCCCTTTCCACAAAATCAAAACGTTATGAAAACAAAACCCATAAGGCCAGTTTCACACCGTGCAGCGGTATTTGTCCGGCCGCCTCTCTGCATATTTGCCGTGCTGCGGCTGGATCTTCATTATAGTGATCCCCATTATAGTGAATGGGACTGGAGGGAATTTCAACAGAACACGTGTGCAAATGGTAGTACAGATCCGGCAGGCTGTTTCCCTGCGGGAACAGCCTGCCGGAAAAGCTTAACGCCAGTGTGAAACTGGCCTAAAACTGTTGCAGATTGCGTTTTCTTTTCCAATTTCACATCATTTAGAATTTTTTTCCTGCTCCCCATTTATATCGTATACAATATTAAATGGTGGAATTAGAAAGTGCCACTTGTCCCGCCAAAATAAGCCCTCATATGGCTATGTGAACGGAAAAATATAAAAAGTTATGGTTCCATATAGGCAGGGAGTGAAAAAAGTAAAATGCTAAAATTAAAAAACCTCCGGGGCTGAAGGGGTTAATGTATTGGACCAATAAATGCTAGCTGCAAAAGTATACACACCCTATAATAAATACCTAATACGTCAGTAATAAAATAACTGCTGTCATCAGTTTAAGTGAAAACAAATGATTGAGTTTTCTACCAATCCATGATCTGTAAATGGCAGATGTTGCGGGGTTTATATCCCTAGGTACAATCATGGGTGATTAGCATGTACCCCACATCTTCTTTCTACACGCTGGTCCATTGTCTGTGAAAGCTGAAGATGCAGGTGCGCTAGGAATCCATTGTATTCGCTACATCTTTATGAAGAGTCATTCATAGTATTAGAACAATGTCTTTAATTGCCTCCCCCCATGAATAAGCAGTGACGATGTGAAGAAAAGTATGAGAATGAATCACTTATCTACAGCTAGCAATATGCAGAGCGTGGTTTCCACGTTAAGGCAGGATGGAGCTCTAGTAAAAGAGAAAATGCAGGCTCATTTTTATGCTATTTTAGTGCTAAATTAATGTTAGTCTGGTGAAATTAATATTATTTTTGGAACAAATTGCAGACCATAATCTTTTTTTACACTAAACATCAATTATCATAAACTATGTTATAAATGTATTTTAAAAGTTGCCGTACTACTAGAATCTTGGTTCCCATCACTGGGCGGTAATAGTAGTGGTACAGCACATGACTGCTGATTGGCTGCAGCGGTCAGATGCTGTCCTTTTGGAAATGAAGACTTGAGGGCCTCCAGACCATCTGCATTTTTTCAGACATTGATAATCCTTTAACTCTATGCATCTACAGTATGCAGGGGATTTAAAGCTCTAAATCAAAGAAATAGAGCTCAGGCCACTATAAAAACAATCTACCTAATTAATCAGCACAATTTTTTAAATATTTTTGAAAGAACTATCATAGTAAAATACAGGTAGGTTAAAAAAACACGTCTGGTGTTCAACAGTCACTTTAAATGCGTTAAAGGGGTTCTCCGGGAATAAGGACTTTTCCTGTAATGCCTCCAGCCTACCTCCATAAATTGAAGATTCATACTTACCTACTCCTCTCCGCTTCAGTATTCCGCCCTGCCACCTCTGTCTCCAAGTTCTGGTCCCCGGCAGTGGCGTAACTACAACTGATTGGGCTCCACAGCAAATTTTTGAACGGGCCCAACTCGCGTGCAACCCCCAATCCTGTGGCTAGTAAACATTGAGCTCTCAGACAAGGCCTGGCATCCGCTCCATCCGTTTCCTGCAGTGTCACTGTATATGCCGTAATTTTATAATACTGTTGAGGGGGCCCTGTCAATAAAATCTTTTAGTGCTCCTTCTGAGGGGGGCTCCTTGTGGGTCTGGGCCCCAAAGCAGCCACTTCCCCTGCTTCCCCTATAGCTCCTGATACCCAGACTGCTCACATCCGGTGGTCACAGCCTATTAACTGGCTTCAGTGGTGATGTACCACTTGTGGCCACATCACCACTAAAGATAGTTATTGGCTGCAGCAGATTAGTGACCAGTCCAGGGACTGGAATATGGACATGCGAGAACCAGAACGGAGGACTGGAGCAGCGAGGAGCAGTTAAGTATGAATCTTCTATTTATGGAGGCAGGGTGTGGGCATTACAGGTAAAGTCTTTATTCCTGGAGAACCCCTTTAACCTTCTAACAGTTGCGTTAAAATTGGAAAAATCCTCTAAAAATGTCACTATTTTAATGTAGATTTTTAATGTGTGTCTACAGTAAATCTTGTTGGCTCACAACTCAGGGGACAAAATTGCATTTTTAACCTCTTAGCTGATTAAGGCTACTTTCACACTAGCGTTCGATCGGATCCGTTCTGAACGGATCCGATCGTAATAATGCAGACGGAGGCTCCGTTCAGAACGGATCCGTCTGCATTATATTAGCAAAAAAAAAGCTAAGTGTGAAAATAGCCTCGGACGGATCCGTCCAGACTTTCAATGTAAAGTCAATGGGGGACGGATCCGCCTGAAGATTGAGCCATATTGTGGCATCTTCAAACGGATCCGTCCCCATTGACTTACATTGTAAGTCTGGACGGATCCGCACGGATCCGCACGCCTCCGCACGGCCAGGCGGACACCCGAACGCTGCAAGCAGCGTTCAGCTGTCCGCCTGTCCGTGCGGAGGCGAGCGGAGCGGAGGCTGAACGCCGCCAGACTGATGCAGTCTGAGCGGATCCGCTCCATTCAGACTGCATCAGGGCTGGACGGCTGCGTTCGGGTCCGCTCGTGAGCTCCTTCAAACGGAGCTCACGAGCGGACCAGCGAACGCTAGTGTGAAAGGAGCCTAAGGTGCTCTCTCCCTAAGGAGAGATAGTACCCCCCTAAATCTGACAGGCCTCTCACCTAGTCAAGCCAGTACTCTCAGCTCTGCACTGATGAGGGGCAATCACCCCGAAACAGCTGTCTGCAGATGAGGTGCTGGCTTATTTAATATCCAAGTCATGTCTCAAGGTTTAGTTAAAGAGCTGAACATTGACTTATAGGATAGCTGCCTTACATCTGGTGGCATTAGAGGCAGAGCTTGTTAAGAGCTCATTTGCATCCCTTCCCTCCCAGAAGCATGTATGGCCTATAAGTCTCCTCACGCTGATTAAGGTGCTCTCTCCCTAAGGAGAGATAGTACCCCTCTAACCTATTAGTGACATCATTAATATTAGCTTTAAGGACCACTAATATTTTCCCCCTTTGTGTTCTAACAGTCATAACTTAAAAAAAAAAAAAAAAAAAAAAATTTTTTTAATTTAGCGGGCTTAGTTGTAGTTTTTTTAGGAACCATTTTGGGTTATATAGTGTATTATTGTTTTATTTTTAGGGGAAAGATAAAAAAAACTGCAATTTTCACATTATTTTGTTTACTGTGTGGTAAAAATAAAGTAATTTGATTATGTGGCCACATTTCTATATATTTTTTACAGTTTTTTCTCTTCTCCTGCATCCTGTCAGCTATTCCCTCATTCTCCTCCAGACTGAAGAGGGGGGGGGGGGGGGGGGGGCTGCTTTAATTGCTCATATCTCTGGTTTGGTACCAGCTAGAGATGTGTATTGTTTGAAAGATGGCATTCCAAGCTTTCGGACAATACCAGAATAACAGCAATACATTCAGTATAGGAGAAGGTATCACTGATAGAAATCAGGATGCTGTGAAAGCAGCTGAAAATGACAGTAAAAACAGAGATACACTATCTCCTTGTTGCCTGGGATAATGCTGCAATTTTCTTGGAATGTCGGCTTTCAAACAAGACCAGTTGCATGTTTTTAGCTGCTACCATGCAGGAGATAGCAGCATCTAAAGAAGCCTTCCTCCCTCCACTTTCTGCTCGAGCCCAGCCCTGGTAGAACAGTTAGCTACTTTTCTCACTGTGGGAGCTGGACTCGGGGAAAACAGTTAGGTGGTTAAGCCTAAGGCCTCATGCACACGACGATTTATTTTCACGGTCCGCAAAAACGGGGTCCGTAGGTCCGTGATCCGTGACCGTTTTTTCGTCCGTGGGTCTTCCTTGATTTTTGGAGGATCCACGGACATGAAAAAATAAGTCGTTTTGGTGTCCGCCTGGCCGTGCGGAGCCAAACGGATCCGTCCTGAATTACAATGCAAGTCAATGGGGACGGATCCGTTTGACGTTGACACAATATGGTGCCATTTCAAACATATCCGTCCCCATTGACTTTCAATGTAAAGTCTGGAGTTCTTTTATACCATCGGATTGGAGTTTTCTCCAATCCGATGGTATATTTTAACTTGAAGCGTCCCCATCACCATGGGAACGCCTCTATGTTAGAATATACTGTCGGATATGAGCTACATCGTGAAACTCAGATCCGACAGTATATTCTAACACAGAGGCATTCCCATGGTGATGGGGACGCTTCTAGTTAGAATACACTACAAACTTTTTACAAGACTGCCCCCTGCTGCCTGGCAGCACCCGATCTCTTACAGGGGGATATGATAGCACAATTAACCCCTTCAGGTGCGGCACCTGAAGGGGTTAATTGTACTATCATATCCCCCTGTAAGAGATCAGGGCTGCCAGGCAGCAGGGGGCAGACCCCCCCCTCCCCAGTTTGAATATCGTTGGTGGCACAGTGTGCGCCCCCCATCGGGCCCCCCGTCCTCCCTCTAGTGTAATAAATCGTTGGTGGCACAGTGTGTGCCCCCCATCGGGCCCCCCTTCCTCCCTCTAGTGTAATAAATCGTTGGTGGCACAGTGTGCGCCCCCCATCGGCCCCCCTCCCTCCCTCTATTGTTATAAATCGTTGGTGGCACAGTGTGCGCCCCCATCGGCCCCCTCCCTCCCTCTATTGTTATAAATCGTTGGTGGCACAGTGTGCGCCCCCCATCGGCCCCCATCCCTCTATAGCAGTAACAACATTGGTGGCCTCCCATCTCCCCCCCCCCCATCATTGGTGGCAGCGGAGTTCCGATCGAAGTCCCAGTTTAATCGCTGGGGCTCCGATCGGTAACCATGGCAACCAGGACGCTACTGCAGTCCTGGTTGCCATGGTTACTTAGCAATAGTACAATAGTAGAAGATTCATAGTTACCTGCTTGCTGCTACGATGTCTGTGTCTGGCCGGGAGCTCCACCTACTGGTAAGTGACAGGTCTGTGCGGCGCATTGCTAAAGAACTGTCACTTACCAGTAGGAGGAGCTCCCGGCCGGTCACAGACATCGCAGCAGCAAGCAGGTAAGTATGAATCTTCTACTGTTGTACTATTGCTAAGTAACCATGGCAACCAGGGCTGCAGTAGCTTCCTGGTTGCCATGGTTACCGATCGGAGCCCCAGCGATTAAACTGGGACTCCGATCGGAACTCCGCTGCCACCAATGATCGGGGGGGAGATGGGAGGCCGCACACTGGCCACCAATGTTGTTACTGCTATAGAGGGAGGGGGGCCGATGGGGGGCGCACACTGTGCCACCAACGATTTATAACAATAGAGGGAGGAAGGGGGGGGGGCCGATGGGGGGTGCACACTGTGCCACCAACGATTTATAACAATAGAGGGAGGAAGGGGGGGCCCGATGGGGGGCGCACCCTGTGCCACCAACGATTTATAACAATAGAGGGAGGAAGGGTTCCGATGGGGGGCGCACACTGTGCCACCAACGATTTATTACACTAGAGGGAGGAAGGGGGGCCCGATGGGGGGCGCACACTGTGCCACCAACGATATTCAAACTGGGGAGGGGGGGGGGTCTGCCCCCTGCTGCCTGGCAGCCCTGATCTCTTACAGGGGGATATAATAGTACAATTAACCCCTTCAGGTGCCGCACCTGAAGGGGTTAATTGTGCTATCATATCCCCCTGTAAGAGATCGGGTGCTGCCAGGCAGCAGGGGGCAGTCTTGTACAAAGTTTGTAGTGTATTCTAACTAGAAGCGTCCCCATCACCATGGGAATGCCTCTGTGTTAGAATATACTGTCGGATATGAGTTTTCACGAAGTGAAAACTTAGATCAGAAAAAGCTTTTATGCAGACAGATCTTCGGATCCGTCTGTATGAAAGCAACCTACGGCCACGGATCACGGACACGGATGCCAATCTTGTGTGCATCTGTGTTCTTTCACGGACCCATTGACTTGAATGGGTCCGTGAACCGTTGTCCGTCAAAAAAATAGGACAGGTCATATTTTTTTGACGGACAGGATACACGGATCACGGCCTCGGCTGCAAAACGGTGCATTTTCCGATTTTTCCACGGACCCATTGAAAGTCAATGGGTCCGCGAAAAAAAACTGAAAATGGCACAACGGCCACGGATGCACACAACGGTCGTGTGCATGAGGCCTTATAGACAATCATGTACATCCAAAATCTCTTGCAGGCAAATTTGTGCCAGAGTTAAGAAGGGTAAAAATGTAATCTGATCTTATGGCCCAAAATTAGACAGGCCAAGCTTCAAAATGGCCTCCATGAAATGGCAGAAATGGATAAATAACATATTACATTTTCTACTTTAACTGACTGTGGTACAATTTTTCTGTAAATGATCCGCTGTGGAGGTAGATTCAAGGCTTCAGTTGTGTACACTCTTTCCAGTGTTTTAAAACGTTTAATAACTTTGTAAATGCATTTGATTATTAATTTTGTACTGATCCCAGGTTACAGCCTGTATCATAACCCTGGATAGGAGTTGTGGTTCACAGCAGCTGTCCTCACTCCAACGCTCCCTGGGGCCATGCAATAAATGGAGGGTGCACACCTTCCTCCCTCAGACACATTTTGGACTTGGGGCTCCTGCCTCGGATTAGGTGGGGTGCCCTTGATGGTGAACAGTTGGCAGGGTTCAAAGCAGGAGAGTAGATGTGGGGCCAGCCGATAATGGATGCAATGACCACAAAGAACAGTCTTTACAGAGCATACGATAGGTGATGCAGTATGAGCATACATAAGGCATAATTCTGAGGAATTTCACAGAGCTTTCTTTTGTATAGGCAGCGGCAATGACAGTATAGGTGCTAGCAGGCTTCTCAATTGACCACAGGCAAGCTATTTTCTCCCAATAAGTACTGCAGTTTTTTACAGCGGGGTGCAGATCTTCAACAGGTAGCTAATCCATTATAGAATTATGGTGGGGCCTGGAGACAATATACCCTTTCTACAAGAAGTAAAGTCTATAGCATGACCAAACCTTACCTTTGCTATCACAAACAGTCCCTTATGATCCTGAACAGTCTGACAATGTATATCCTTTTTCCCTAAGTGATTCTCCTGCATAATTTCTTTTGCTCTTTTAACTTCTGTAAGGCCTATTGCACACGGACGGTTTTTTTTCCCGTTTACTGGCCGTTTTTTGCGTTCCGTATACAGTCCGTATACGGAACCATTCATTTCAATGGTTCCGCAAAAAAAAAACGGAATGTACTCCGTATGCATTCCGTTTCCGTATTTCCGTTTTTCCGTTCCGTTTTAACATAGAACATGTCCTATTATTGCCCGCAAATCACAGTCCGTGGCTCCATTCAAGTCAATGGATCCGCAAAAAAAACGGAACACATACGGAAATGCATCCGTATGTCTTCCGTTTCCGTTCCGTTTTTTCCTGAACCATCTATTGAAAATGTTATGGCCAACCCAATTTTATCTATGTAATTACTGTATACTGTATATGCCATACGGAAAAACGGAACGGAAAAACGGAACAGAAACGGAAACACAACAGAAACAAAAAACGGAACAGCGGATCCATGAAAAACGGACCGCAAAACACTGAAAAAGCCATACGGTCGTGTGCAATAGGCCTAAGGCTCACAAACTGTAATTTCACCCACAGCCCGAGCCAGACTGATCTATAAAACCAGCCCCAATAAATCAGAAGGGGCAGAGCCTGCCTGTCTCCAAATAAATCATGCTAAAGAGCTGCCAGATACTAAGTTGCTGCCCACATTCATGCTATTTGGCCTTACACAGTGCATAGCACAATACATTATCCATAAACAACAAATGTTAACCCTTTGCAGTGGTCCTCTGGGGCACTTCAGATGTTTCTACCTCAATTTACTGCAAGCTCCGTGCAATCATTTAGCCATCAACATCAGCCCTAAAATATGCAGAATTGTGAAAGCAGCTCTGGACTATTACAAAATCTGTGACTTAGGATCAATACAAGATAATCAATGTGTTTACAATGCTCTATATTTAACATGTAGAATAATGTTCATCAGTAAATATACTGTCTAATGTTAAAAGTAAAACAATGCTGCTCTGTGAAGTCCAATAACCATGATGAGGAGTGTAGTGCTATGAAACAATATCAGCATCGATTTCACAGGCGTTGCTTGGGTATCGTACATTAATATTTGCAAATATTCAGTACATAATGGGATATAATAATATAAAGCTTGTGCTGTTTAGACCATTAGTGACTGTAGCAGATGGCGCTCAGAGATCAGCTCTTTCTGTTCAACATTATCTCAAACAGCAGGAGTACATTATTTGTTCACTTGTTTAGTTTTCTGAACTTCCAGATGCTCGGCTGTTTCTCTCACCTTGCTGGTCCTGCGTGAGCACAGATCATAATGTTCCTCTATTATAGCCTTATGTCCATATTGCAGCAATTATAACACAATAAACTCATGCAGTTTACCTTTAGATTTAACTACTTGCAGACAACCTATTGACTATAAAAGTTCAGGCGATGCGCATTTAAAGGGTAATCTGTCACCTAGTTTTACCCTATAGCGCTGCGGACATGCACGGATAGATCTCTGCTAGCATGTCCGCAATATACTGGTCCCATAGCTCTGTGTGGTTTTATTTAGTTTAAGGAGCCCAGCCACGACCCCTGTGAAGGAGCCCAGCACCGCCCCCTGTGAAGGAGCCCAGCCACGACCCCTGTGAAGGAGCCCAGCACCGCCTGCACCTAGGAATCTCCTCCTTGCTCACAAAGTTACAGAGCCATAATCTTGCGATGCGCGAGCAAGCGCATGCACAGTGCCGGCAAAGTGTTCGTTCCCTTTGGTGGCATCAGCCTCAGTGAACGAGCTGAGCATGCGCTAGATTACGGCACTGTAACATTGTGAGCAAGGAGGAGATTCCTGGATGCAGGCGGTGCTGGGCTCCTTCACAGGGGGCGGTGCTGGGCTCCTTCACAGGGGGCGGTGCTGGGCTCCTTCACAGGGGGCGTGGCTGGGCTCCTTAAACTAAATTAAACCACACAGAGCTATAGAACAGGTATATTGGGGACATGCTAGCGGAGATCTATCTGTGCATGTCCGCAGCTCTATAGGGTAAAACTTGGTGACAGATTCCCTTTAACTCTGCAAAGACATTTCTGAACATCCTTGCAGAGTTAGAAGCATGAAGAAGCATGAATATATATATATATATATATATATATATATACTTGTAGCTCCAACTCCATCAAACATAATCTATGTATTTCCTATATCAAAACTACTACAACAGAAAGGAGACTATTTAAAATAGTACATTAGCTGAACGTTGTGCTGTTAAAAATTTTGAAAACAGACCACTTTTCCCCTTTTTCTCTATATATAAATAATAAAAACAAAAAATACTAAAATAAAATAGCATAAAAATAAAGCCCCAAATATCTTGGGGAAAAAAGAAGCAAAAATGATTTAAATAACTAAATGGAAGAGAAGGTAAGGCTGAACTGGTTAAAGGAGTTAGCCATGTTCTAATATAAAGCAGTCATACAGATGTGGCCACCGTTACCACTCCACACATTTTCTTAAATGGGTATTCCCATCTGAGACAATGGGGCATATCACTAGGATATGTCCCCATTGTCTGATAGGTCCAAGACCCACCGCTGGGACCCGCACCTATATTGAGAATGGAGTGGGGAAGGTGTTGGCTGGAGTTTCCCTGCATCCGGCCACCACCAAGCTCTCTCCCCATAGAAGTGAATGGAAGCGCACCATGCTTGCGCCATTCCTATGGAGCCGACAAAAATATTTTTGGCAGCCCCATAAAAATTAATGGAGGGTGGCTGCGCATGCACAGTGCGCCCTCCACCACTAAGTGGGACCTGCATCTATAAGACAATAATGGCATATCCTAGCAATATGCCCTCATTGTCTGAGATGGAAATACCCCTTTGAGAACTTCAGTTTCTCAGGATACAAATTTAAAGGGTTTGTCCAAGATTTTGATATTAACTACCAATCCATTATGGGACCTACTCAAGCTACGAAATGTGGCATTAAGGGGTCTTTCACACGAGGCAGATTTTGTGGCAGAAAATTCAGCTATTGAAAATCAGCTCCATTCATTTGTATGGGGCAGTAAGCACTTGGATTTCTATAAACCCCATTAAGGTGAATGAAGCTGATTTTCAGTCAAATAATTTTCTGCCACATAATCTGCCACGTTTGAAGGCATCCTAAAGGGGTTTTTCAGGACTTTGATATTGATTACCTAAATTTAGGATTGATCCTAAAAATTAAATAAGAGGAAGCGGTCACTCGTCAACCCCACCGATGCACTGATATCAGTAGCTGCATCTACTAAAACTAACACAGTGTGCAGAGCTGGAAGCACAAACCAGAAAGCACTGTAAACAGTGCAACTTTCATGTTCCGCTTCATATTATCAAATGTTAAATTCTAGCTTTCTGCAACTGCCAGCAGGGGGAGCTCACTGCAAATAAATGTATACAGCTTGCGGCACATTAGCTAATTCATCTTCAGTAAGCTCTGCAGCTTCCTCTAGTGGAGTCTTGAGCAATAGCTCCACTAACAAAATTATTTTAATGTATGTGTGTGTTTCTTAGTTGTTACCGAGTGAACTGTATCACTGCAAAATCTAGCTGCACTATGCACATACAAAAACTTGCAAGAAAAGATATTGAAGATAGAAAATCCAATCACTGCTGATGAAAAGTTGCGATAATCTACAGCTTAAAATATAATTTCCCCAAATAATTTACTAATACTAATTACCCCTCAGTGTATGGCCTCTTGCACACGACTGTATGCCCTCCGAGACATACGGTCTGTGAGCGGGCCATATGTCCTGAAGCGGCATCGATAGATTACAATGATGCTGTGCACGTCGGGCCGCCCCCCCCCCACACTCATATAATCATATGTAATCTATGATGCTGCGTACTCCCGTGTGCATGATCAATGCCGCTCCGGGACATATGGCCCGCTCGTATGTCTCGGAGGGCATACAGTCATGTGCAAGAGGCCTATATATGTATACATTAGAGACTTTGGAATGATAATGTTTCATGTTGCCCCCAATTGCTTGCAACATCACAGCATGCAGCATATGCGTAAGATTGACACAAAATCTGTCAACATCATGATGAAATTGATTGACCTTACCCCTGCCAGCACCCGACTCGATCTACACGAGACCTCGGTGAAAGCTTCCTTTGATTTTCCTTTGATTGAAATGTATAGAAGGAATGATAGGAATGACATGAACAAGCAGAGATGTTCCTGATTGAGAAGATAAATTGTGGCTGTCTCTTTCTTTTCTGTTGGCATGAAATCAAATGGAAATGTATTTATTATTTACAATGTTGGACGCATTCTATATATATTTTTTCAGTTTATGGATTAGAGAAGTCAGGAAAGAGGAATAATGGAGCAATATTGTTGGCAAGTCAGAGTGGAATTACAGGTGCAAGATGAATAGCAGCAAAAATGTCAGAGGAGGCGGAAACACTATAAAAAAAACACGGTTTAATAGGATAAAAATATTAAATAAAAAAAATATTAGGCAGCCTACAACAACAAAAGGGAAATCACACAACACATTTTCAAAAACAAAATGTCATCTAACTAATGCCATATCCGCAAAGATAAAATAGATACATTTTGTAATTCTGAATAATCCCCCATGTAGCGTCCCAGTGGGGTGAATGAGATTAATCTGTCTTGTCTTTGCAGTTACTGCAGCACAGAGGAGCAGGTGAGAATTGAGCATTTTAGGTTAAAACATGTGTGACTTAGCCCTGAAAACCTTATATTTTATTTTAAAGAATGGTAAATAACTGCAATTTTTAACAAGCCTAGAAATCGGCACAAAAATCGACACTAAAATCAACATGTGTCACATTTGGATTTCTTTGTGGATTATGGTGCCAATTTGGGGGTTAAATACATAGCTGGATTTGCCGTGGAGTTAGAATTCTGCAGCATATCTTGGATAAGGCAAGACATGATCTCTAAAAATACTACAATGTTACCTAATTAGATGTGGGGCAGAGTAACGTCAGGATCGGTATGATGGTATCAAGCAGGACCTGAAAAAGGGACTCAAGTTTGCTCTAAACCTCCCCCTTCCCCCTCCATTCTCTATATACATCACTGATTGGAATCCTGATTTTAAATGGCATATTCTCCCAGTCCTTGGGGAGTTGCTTCTCACATTTCTAGCTTACTTAAAGGGGTTCTTCACTTTCATTTAACTGATGATCTATCCTCTGGATAGATCATCAGCTTCTGATCGACCGGGGTCCGACACCCGGAACCCCCGCCGATCAGCTGTTTGAGAAGGCAGCGGCGCTCCAGCAGCGCCGCGGCCTTCTCACTGTTTACCGCCGGGCCGCCCGCCCACTGACGTCACGACTTGTATCAACTAGAGTGGGCGCAGCTAAGCTCCATTCAAGTGAACAGAGCTTAGCCGCGGCCACTCTAGTTGATACAAGTCGTGACGTCAGTGGGCGGGCGGCCCGGCGGTAAACAGTGAGAAGGCCGCGGCGCTGCTGGAGCGCCGCTGCCTTCTCAAACAGCTGATCGGCGGGGGTCCCGGGTGTCGGACCCCGGTCGATCAGAAGCTGATGATCTATCCAGAGGATAGATCATCAGTTAAATGAAGGTGCAGAACCCCTTTAAGTAAATTAGCTCGCTGTGATATTGACCAAAGACTGTTGGGTGTCCAAGAATGGAATAGGGATTGAGATTGTGGACATGGAATGGTGTGAATGGTTAAAGAGGTTGGCCCATTTGGGACATTGATGGCATATCACTAGCACATGCCATCAATAGTGTTGAGCGAATCGAGCTTCAGATCCAAGATACAAAGTCGAATCGCTCAAACTTCATTTTAATGCTGTACGGAGACCCATCTCCGTACAGCATTAAAATGTATGGACTCTGATGAGGTGAAATTCGTTATCACTGAAGCCTCTTGAGACGTCGGTGAATAAAACTTCAGCATTCAATGTTTAAACTTGAAAACCATTTTAAAACAGGAATCCGAAGTCTGCTTTGGAATCAAGATTTAAAGTTATTTATCGAAGTCCCGCGAGATTACGGCGATAGCTAATTTCCCTCGCCAGAGCCCGTACATTTGAATGCTGAATGAAGAGGAATAGCCAAGTGAGTGCACTTGGCTGTTTTTGGAATTCCTATAGTAGTGAATGGAAAGTGCACTGCACTCTATTCACCACCATGAGTTGGCACTTGGTTATTTTTAGAAATCCCATAGGAGTCAATGGAGGATGGTTGCACTTGCGTGGTGTGCTCTCTTCGGGGGTGGACAGTTCTGGAGATATGAGTTGGTCCCAGAGATGAGACCTGTACCTATCTTAGGCTTAGTTCACATGAACATGTGTGATCTGTGGCCGTATTGCAGCCCGCAAATCGCAGGCCGCAATACACAGCCACAGTTCCGTGTGCATTCCGCATCACGGATGCGGACCCATTCACTTTAATGGATCCGGAATCGCGGAACGGCCACACGGGACGGGACCCCTCGGAAGCACTACGGAGTGCCTCCGTGGGGTTACGTCCCGTACCCCCGTTCCGCAAAAAGATAGAACGTGCCCTATCTTTTAGCGGAACGGGCGGATCGCGGACCTATTAAAGTGAATGGGTCCGCGATCCGATGCGGCTGACCTACGGCCGGCGATCGTGCATTGCGGCCCGCTATGCACGGGTCACACACGTTCGTGTGAACTCGGCCTTACATTGATGGCATATCCTAGCAATATGCCGTCAATGTGACAGATGTGCCTTTGCCTTTACCATGTCATGTGTCTGATAAATATCTCTTTAAACCAGACAACCAATTTAAGGAACAGTTGTCCATATGTGACAATTCCTGTAAGTAAATGGGGTCCTAACATGAAGCCTAGAAAACCTATTAGGTTAACATTCACCAATATTTTTACATCGTCATACCCTTTAAAATGTTCAAAAGAGCAATGCATTTGCATTTTTTTTTAAATCTCAGCCAGTAAAAATCGTCCTTGGCACTTCATAGGTCTCCGCTCATCTAGTCATTTATATGTATATTTTGCATTACTGCTACATTTTAGCCAAATAACTCAATATCATACAGCCAGTCAAGGTAAATTCCACATCTAAGAAAGCATAAAAATGTAAAATGTGGAGCTAATGAGATAACCAGAAGGCATATCACAGGCCTAGTGTTTATAATATATTTAAATATTGGCTTTAAAAAAGAATATATTCCCCCGTAATTACCTTATTAAAAGTATCAAGAGAGTAACATTACCATAAGCCTTGGCCCCCTGCAGGATCAATCCCCCAGTTAAAGATGTACATTTTAATTCAACCTTACAGATAAAATACAACTCCAGTGAGTTTTTGGCTTTGGGGATAATGTGTAGCTTTTGGGGATTTTCAATTGCCACTATGTGACTGCAAACACAAACAGCTAATCCACAGCAGGCTCCGGAAATATTTAGATTATTTTCTTGACTAAAAGATTTTACATAGTTTTACAGTTTATTTATCGATATACTGTACTTTATATAAAAAAAATACTGTTTAAATGGAAATGCATTGCAGTACGTATGTTGTATAAATCCTGTGTGTGCCTTATACTTCAGAGCTGCATTCAAAATTCTGCTGGTTGCTGTTAGAATCAGAAAAGAGTTTATTGACAGACACACCCCTGTCTGCATAGTTGAGCTCTGTCTATGGTATGTTTGTCCTTAAAGGGGTTGTGTCATGAAACATATTCTACATTTTTCAAACCAGTATCTGGATCTGAATACTTTTGTAATTGCATGTAATTAAAAATGGGTTCTTCAATGAAATCTATAATAATATAGGCTGCCTCACAGTATTTTTGCATATAAAAATTTATTGACCCACTAGATATTAAACAAAACTATATTAGTGTCGACATATCAGCATAAATACATAAATGTATATATTGTATAGATATATATAGTGCGGAGCTCACGCACAGACCTATACAGCTGGAGTACTCCAAACAAATAAATAAGACCTTATGGCTAAAGTATAACTGCAAGAATCATTCGGTTGAACCACTCAAATGTCCATATAATTGTATGCCGTTTTACCAGTTGTTGGAACCGGAGAGGTTCAGAGAGTGTCCTTACTGCGGTCTCCTACAAAGAAAGCTCTGTACTCAGGTGCCGTTTGTCGATGGTAATTGCACCGCTTCCGATCGATGGTGCTCCACTTACTCCTCTTGCGGATCAGGCTTCCGACCCGTTCTCACAGCGCCCCACGTGACCAGCTAGATGGTAATTTGCTGGTTCATGACGTAGGCGCTTGGAGCCATCGGGTTGACGGAAGCTGATCAGCTTCCGTCAACCCGACGGCTCCAAGCGCCTACATTATCAACCTTCCACCATGCCGTCGTCGCGGTCATCTAGCAAAAGGCAGGCTTCCGTGGCCCAAATGTTCGAACATAAAAATTGATGACGCCAGATAACCCTCTTGCCCAACGGCTGACCAGGTGGTCGGAACTGCTAGCCCTCTAACTACTGATTAGAGTTGAGCGGACACCTGGATGTTCGGGTTTGGCCGAACTTAAAAAAAAGTTCGGGTTCGGGACCCGAACTTGACCCGAACTTGACCCCAAACCCCTTTGAATTCAATGGGGACCCGAACTTTTGGCCACTAAAATGGGTCTAAAATAGCCCTGGAAACAGCTGCAAAAGGCAGCAAAATGTGCTTGAGAGCATGGCAAATGCTCTGCAAACAAATGTGGATAGGGAAATGAATAAAAAAAACATAAAAGACCTTTAAAAAAATAAAAATTAGGAATGATGTAGGAGGAAGAGGTTGAGGAGGCGGTGAATGGGTGGATGTGGCCGTGTAGGTTCATGTGGCGGTCTAGGTGGAACCGGCAGCGAAGGAGGAATAGGTAGCCAACACAGATGTGTGTTATTTTGCATTTTTACATAGGGGTATCCCCCAAAATATTGGGACATATAAAAATAAATAAAGGAATAAGTGCACTTAAGTACAAGGATGGATGGTTGAGGCATTTAGAACTGTCTATTCTGCACAAGGTACAGACAAGTCTTGTGGGATCCAGGCCTGGTTCATTTTAATGAACGTGAGCTTGTCCACGTTGGCTGTGGACAGGCGGCTGCGTCTGTCTGTAATGACACCTCCTGCCGTGCTAAATAAACGTTCAGAGAGTACACTGGCTGCAGGGCAGGCCAGCACCTCCAAGGCATACAGGGCAAGCTTTGGCCATGTGGACAATTTGGAGACCCAGAAGTTGAATAGGGCAGAAACATCAGTCAGTACGTGTAGTCGTGTGCACAGGTACTGTTCCACCATGTTGTTCAAATTCTGCCTCCTGCTAACGCTCCATATCAGCAGTTGGGGCCGGTTGTTGCGGCGAGGTGACAAAGCTTTTCCACATGTCGGCCATGCTAACCCTGCCTTCTGAGGTGCTGGCGCTGAAACAGCTGCATTGGCGACCTCTTCCTCCTCCCCTGCCTTCGCCTTGTGCTTCCACTTGGCCCTCGGCATCAGTCGGTAATGCTCTCATGAGTGCGTCTGCCAGCGTGCGCCTGTAGTCGCACATCTTCCGATGATGCTCCAGTGAGGGAATTAAGGATGGCACATTGTCTTTGTAACGGGGATCCAGCAGGGTGGCCACTCGGTAGTCAGCACACGTTAAAATGTGGGCAACTCTGTTGTTGTTGCGCAGGCACTGCATAAATGTGACACTCACTTATGCACGTCTAATCCCAGATGTGCACTATATCAGTGGTTTTTTTTTAACCCCAGTAAGCAAAAAGCCGTATTTGTGGCCTAAATGTGACACTCGCTTATGCACGTCTAATCCCAGATATGCAGTATATCAGAGGGTTTATTAACCCCAGTAAGCAAAAAGCCATATTTGTGGCCTAAATCTTACCGTCACTTATGCATGTCTAATCCCAGATGTGCAGTATAACAGAGGGTTTATTTGTCTAATCCCAGATGTGCAGTATATCAGAGGGTTTTTGTAACCCCAGTAACCAAAAAGCTGTATTTCTGGCCTAACTGTGACACTCACTTATGCATGTCTAATCCTAGATGTGCACTATATGAAACAGATGGGTTTTTTTTTCACCCCAGTAAGCAAAAAGCCGTATTTCTGGCCTAAATCTGACACTCACTTATGCATGTCTAATCCTAGATGTGCCCTATATGAAACAGGTGTGTTTTTTCCCCCCTAGTAAGCAAAAAGCTGTATTTCTGGCTTAAATGTGACGCTCACTTATGCACGTCTAGGGCTTTTTTTAACCCCAGTGTCTTAAAGCAGTATTTCTGGACGACTTGCAGACATGCAGATATCCTGTGCTGGTGCACTATCGTTGCATAAAATGGCTGCCGATTATGTATTGATATTGACTAACTAAAGGAAAAAAAGTTCGTTTTCAGTAGTAGTTGGCTCAGGGCAGGCTTAAAAAATTGTGCACTGCACCCACAAAACACATTTGCTGTAGATTGCTGAGTAAAAAAGCAGTTCTTCATAAGATTTCTACCTGATCTCTCCCTCACAGCAGCTGCAGCCTATCCCTACACTAATCCTAGCTGTCACCACCAGACATCTGAGAAGCTACTTCCCCATTCCTCTGGTGATGAGGAGCAGAAGGTGGGGATCATCATCTCGCTGCTCAGGGATAACGCTCAGTCTTGGGCCTTTTCGCTGCCGGTGGGGGCACGGCCCCTCCGTTCAGTGGATGAATCCGGGAGGTGGGAATTTTGAAGACCCGCGTCCCATTTTGGCTGAAGGTGTGGTGGTCTCTGCTCTTTATCCTGAATTGGAGGCAGAGGTTCAGGCAGCCCAGGCAGATGCTCCTGATCTTTGTCCTCCTGGGAGGTTGTTTGTGCCTCTCGCTTTAAGACACAAGGTTTTTAAGGAGCACCACGATACTGTCCTTGCTGGGCACCAGGGGGGTAGAGCCACAGTGGATCTCATCGCTCGGAGATTCTGGTGGCCGGCGCTTCGTAAGTCGGTTGAGGGTTTTGTGGCAGCCTGCGAGACCTGCGCTCGTACCAAAGTCCCTCATTCACGGCCATCAGGTCCTCTTCTTCCGTTACCCATTCCTTCCCGTCCTTGGACACATCTGTCCATGGACTTCATTACGGACCTGCCTCGTTCCTCGGGGAAGACTGTGATTCTGGTGGTGGTGGACCGTTTTTCATGGTTGCTCAATGCTAAGACGCTGGCGCAGGCATTTATTAATCACATTGTCAAATTGCATGGTATTCCTTTAGACATAGTCTCTGATAGGGGCACTCAGTTTGTTTCCAGATTCTGGAAGGCCTTCTGTTCTCGCTTGGGGGTTCGGTTGTCATTCTCTTCTGCTTTCCACCCGCAGTCGAATGGCCAGACAGAGCGCATCAATCAGAATCTGGAGACATATCTGCGCTGTTTTGTGGTAGAGAATCAGGAGGATTGGTGTTCTTTTTTGTCCCTTGCTGAGTTTGCTTTAAATAACCGTCGTCAGGAGTCCTCTGTTAAGTCACCATTTTTTGGTGCATATGGGTTTCATCCGCAGTTTGGGACATTCTCTGGAGAGGGGTCTTCTGGTTTAGCCTGATGAGGAGAGATTCTCCTCGTCTTTGTCATCTATTTGGCAAAAGATTCAGTATAATCTAAAGAGCATAAGTGAGAGATATAAGCGTGTGGCGTATAAGAGACGTGTGCCCGGTCCAGACCTGAATGTTGGTGATCTGGTGTGGTTGTCTACTAAGAATGTCAAATTGAAGGTTCCCTCCTGAAAGTTGGGTCCTAAATTTATTGGGCCTTAAAAAATCTTGTCCGTCATCAATCCTGTTGCCTACCGTCTTGATCTTCCTCAGACTTGGAAGATCCATAATGTTTTTCATAAGTCCCTATTAAAACCTTATGTTTAACCCATTGTACCCTCCTCTTTGCCTCCTCCTCCGATTGTGGTTGATGGTAATCTTGAATTTCAGGTATCTAGGATTGTGGATTCTCGTGTTGTCCGCGGTTCTCTCCAGTACCTCGTTCATTGGGAGGGTTATGGTCCTGAGGAGAGGATGTGGGTCCCAGTGACGGACATTAAGGCCACTCGTCTCATCAGGGCTTTCCATAGGTCCCATCCTGAGAAGGTGGGCTCTGAGTGTCCGGAGTCCACTCGTAGAAGGAGGGGTACTGTCACCACCAGACATCTGAGAAGCTCTGAGAGACATTCTTCATAACCTCCTGCTTGAGGTTCTTTTGTTTTGCTTTCGTTTTGTCATCTCATTTCCCTCTCTCAGCTGTCATCTAGTTGCACTGATTGCATCCCTTTAAATACCCTCCCATACTGCATCACTTTGCGGTTTATACAACTTTTCTGGAGTGTGTACATGCTTGATGCTACAACTGATGCTTCTACAGATAAGTCTGTTCATTGATTTGTGTTTTCCTGTTTGCTTGATCCTAGGTGACCCTGACTCCCTCCGTATTAAGTGTAGGGAGCCAGTGGTCGTGTCCCTTCACTATTATAGGGTGTTCAGGTGTCATACAGTCGAGGCACGAGGGCATGCAATTTTCATAGAGATCTTTGCATGGGCTGAGAAGACAGGGAGAGTTTCAGGGCTTAAATAGGGGTCACCCTTTTGTTCCTTAGTTTCGGATCAAGCCAGTTGGATCCTTATTTGTAACTTCTTGTTTTCTGTTACACCATCCGTGACAGTGACGGGCGGTGCTACGTGACTCCAGCTTAAATAGAGGCTAGGTCAAATGCTGCAGTTGGCCAATTACAGCCATGCCAATAGTAGGCATGGCTGTGATGGCCTTTTGGGGCAAGTAGTATGACTCTTGTTGATTGGCTGCTGTGCAGCCTTTCAAAAACCGGCAAGAAAGTGCCGAACACCGAACCTTTACGTAAATGTTCGGGTTCGGGACCGGGTGCAAAAAACCTAAAGTTCGATACGAATGCGAACTTTACAGTTTGGGTTCGCTCAACTCTACTACTGATATATAAACTGATGGTCTTTAGAAAATTTGTGGCCTTTGGCACACTGCAATGTAAGGTCCCCGGGAGGAAATTTTTCTCCCAGCAGGGCATCCCAGAGCTATATGGCCACATTCAGCGGCAATCTAATATATCTCTGGCACACAGTTTTGGCGCCAAGATACCTCTGACCACAGAAATGTTGTCTAGCAAACACGCTCAGGGAAGGTACATAACTTTTACTGCCCACTGGGTGAATCTTCTGACGGCAGTCAAGCATGTAACCCGTGGCTCCCGTGTAGATTTGGTGTTACCGTCAAGGATTGCATTGCATGCTACCGCCTCTTCCGTCCCACCCCCCAAAGTCCACAGAACCTATTTGACGTCCCAGGTGAGACGTTGCCATGAAACAGGGCAAAATGACACACGTGCGGTGCATGGCACACGTCCTGAACTTAGTCGTGCAGCGATTCATTGACAAATATCCTGGGGTTCAGGCCAGGAAAATCTCTGGGCATTTTAGATCTTACATGGCCATGGCTCACTTTGCTGACGTTCAGCGGCGACACCTCTTGCCCGTCAGAAGTCTGATTTGTGACAGCCCGATGCGCTGGAATTCCACCTTGTATATGCTTGATAGACTGCTCCAGCAGCAATGTGCCATTAACGATTACCTGTATAACCGCTGCAGCAGGACAGGTTCTGGGGAGCTTGGTTTCTTTTCACCGCGCCAGTGGCTGCTCATGACGCATGCAGACTTCTGTGGCCATTCGATGAGATCACCAAACTGGTTAGTAGCAGCCAGGGCACCATCAGTGACATCGTACCTTACACCTTCTTTCCGGAGCGTGCATTGCATTGTGTCATTGATCAAGCAGTTAAGGAGCAGGAGCTGGAAGATGAGGAAGTTGCAATCCTGAATGAATTCCCGTGGGAGGCTACTCCATCTGAGACATGTCAGCAGGAGTCTGAAGAGGAATCAGACGAGTATGATGGTTGGGGAAGGAGCAGCAAGAAGAGCAGGGTTTGCAGGGGACTTTAAACTTTTCTTGGATCCCTGGTGTTGTCGGTGGCTGGGGGGAGGAGACCGAGGATGACATTCTCCTGGGCGATGAGCAAGAGCCAGGGCGCTCCACCGCTTCCAATAGTGCAAATGGGGGTCTTCATGCTCCAGTGTTTGAATAGGGACACCCGTATAAAAATCATAAAGGGAAAGGACCTGTACTGGGTGGCAATGTACTTAGACCATCGGTACAAACACAAAATGGCGGACATGTTACCATCAGCACAGAGGGCTGCCAGAATGCAGCATTTCCAGGCCTTCCTGCAAGAGATGCTGCATTCTGTTGTTGTGGGCACTGCCAGAGGAATTTCCACCCACAGCGAAAGAGGTGCGGGTACCAATCCTACCACACCTGCAAGAAGAGGGCGGTTTGAAAATGTGTTGGTCACTTCAGGTATGAGATCATTCTTGCAGCCAACCCATCGACAGCCACCCTCCGGGTCCAGCCTCAGGGAACGCCTAGACCAACAGGTGTCTGACTACATCGGGTTAACGGCAGATGTGAAAACTTTGAGAAGCAAAGAACCCCTGGACTACTGGGTGTGCCGGCTTGACCTGTGGCCAGACATGGCACAAATTGTCATGGAACTCTTGGCTTGCCCCTCGTTGAGTGTCCTGTCCGAAAGGACGTTAAGCGCAGCAGGAGGTATCGTGACCAATAAGCGCACTCACCTAGCTCACAACAGTGTGGACTACCTCATATTTCTAAAAATTTAGAGGCATGGATCTCGGAGGAATTCATCACCTGTGACGACCAGGTTTGATTGAATTTCCTCATGCCAGCCCAGACATATCCGCCACCACCCAGAACAAAGAATGGTCCTTTCTTATGTATATACAGCGGCATAAAAGGCCTTTTCTGTCAGGTGAATTCCTAATTTTTGGAGCCTGTACTGGCCTACAGTAACATTTTTATCCAGTGACCGCCTAATGTACCTCCAGCCAAATAATCACAAGTTTTTTACTGTCAGACGAATGCCTTATTTTTGGGGCCTATACTTAAGTGGCCTACAGTAAAATTTTAAGCCAGTGACCGCCTAATGTACCTCCAGCCACATCATCACATGTTCTTTTCTGTCAGGTGAATGTCTAATTTTTGGGGCCTGTACTGGCATACAGTAAAATTTTTATCCGGTGACTGCCTAATGTACCTCCAGCCACATCATCACAAATTATTTTCTGGCAGGTGAATGCCTAATTTTTGGGGCCTGTACTCCCGTGGCCTAATATAAAAAATTTCTAGGCTCCAGCAGGGCACATTTCTGACAGTTTCCCTTTAAGATGCATATTTTAGGTCATTTTTGCCAATGATCCCCCCTCTGGTTTGTCACTGTCCATGTTGTGGGACTATTTGTGCACTTCTAGTAAGTATTTGGTGGCTACAAATATGACCTGAAGGTTTTTCAGGTTCGCCTGCATTTTTTTGGGCTTGTATTAGTGGGGGAAAAAAAGGGCTTATTATTATTAGCAGTTGTGTGTGAAGTGCTAAAATTACAGCCCTTTTTGTCATGTATTAGTGGCAAAGTAAAATATATTTTGCCGCTCAGCTGTGAAGTTATTTGTTGTAAAGCCTTTTTTGGCGTGTATTAGAGGAAAAAGAAAAAATATATTTGTCATTCAGCAGTGCAGTTGTCAGTTGTAAAGCCTTTTATGGCATGTAAAGTCCTGCCTAATGCCCACAGTCTGAGAAGATATAAGTGAGGGACACGAACATGTGGAGTCACTGTGGGTAGATATAAATGGAAGCAAAAACAATAATAAAATACTAATAGGAGTTTATTATAAACCATGTTATATACCAGAGTCCACAGAAAATCTGCTACTAAATGAGTTAGACGAGGTGGCAGATCATAATGAGGTTGTTATTATGAAGGACTTCAACTACCCAGATATAGACTGGGAAACTGAAACCTGTATATCTAATAAATGAAACAGGTTCTTGGCAATAACCAAAGACAATTACCTTTTCCAACTGGTTCAGGACCCGACTAGAGGGACAGCCATACTGGACTTAGTATTACATAGAAAAATAGAAACATAGAATGTATCGGCAGATAAGAACCATTTGGCCCATCTAGTCTGCCCAATATACTGAATACAATGAATATCCCCTGGCCCTATCTTATATAAAGGATGGCCTTATGCCTATCCCATGCATGCTTAACCCCTTAAGGACACATAACATACCGGTACGGCATGTTTCCCGAGTCCTTAAGGACACATGACGTCCCGGTACGTCATGTGTTGTTCCGGTGATCACCGCCACCCGGCGGGCGGTGATCGGAACAAGGTGCCTGCTCAAATCATTGAGCAGGCACCTCGGCTAAATGCGCGGGGGGGGGGGGGGGGTTTCCGACCTGCGGTTTGCTGCACTTTCTGCAGTTTCTGATCCCCGCGGTCCTGACCGCGGGGATCAGAAACTTTAAATCACCCAAAATATATATTTTTCACCCCCCTGCACCCCTGAATGATTTTAGCTGGCGGGTGGTGCAGGGGGGGACGGTTGCAGGCGGTGCGGGCGGTGCGGGAGGCGGATCACGATCCCCTGCCCGCCTCCTCTTGAGTAATCATTGGTGTCCAGTGGTTATACCAGAGTGTCAGCACATTGCTGACACTCTGGTATAAACGGCTGACATCTGTGCTGTTGATGTCAGCCGTTTAACCCTTTCTATACCGCGGTCCATATGAAAGAGGTTAAAAGTCAGGGAGCTCTCTCCCATCGGTGGACTGCTGTGCCTTACCCTTCCCCGTCTGCTCAGTTGTGGCAGACGGGGAAGGTTCCCATGGCAACAGGACGCCTTCTCATGCATCCTGCTGTCCATGCTGCTGAACAGATCTGTGCTAAAGGCATAGATCTGTTCAGACAAAGTGTAAGTAAAATACAGTGCAATACTGTGTACTGTACTGTATTATACAGACATCATACCCACTGGATCTTCAAGAACCAAGTGGGTCTGGGTCAAAAAAAATGTAAAAAAAAGTGAAAAAAGTAAAGATTACAAAAACATTTATAACTGAATAAAAAAAAATAAACAACACATATTAGGTATAGCCGCGTCCGTAACGACCTGATCTATAAAACGGTCATGTTACTTTCCCTGCACGGTGAACGCCATAAAAAAAAATTAAAAAAAATGTGAAAATTTAAATTTTTCCCACCTTACTTCCCAAAAAAGGTAATAAAAGTGATCAAAAAAATTGCATGTACGCCAAAATAGTACCAATCAAACCGTCATCTCATCCCGCAAAAATTATACCCTGCCCAAGATAATCGCCCAAAAACTGAAAAAACGATGGCTAAAACATGATTTTTTTTTGTTTCAAAAATGAAATCATTGTGTAAAACTTACATAAATAAAGAAAAAGTATACATATTAGGTATCGCTGCATCTGTATCGACCGGCTCTATAAAAATATCACATGACCTAACCCCTCAAATGACCACCGTAAAAAATAAAAATAAAAACGGTGTAAAAAAAGCAATTTTTGTCATTTTACGTCACAAAAAGTATAATAGCAAGCAATCAAAATGTCAAATGCACCCCAAAATAGTGCCAATCAAACCGTCATCTCATCTCACAAAAAATGAGACCCTACCTAAGATAATCGCTGAAAAAAATGAAAAAACTATGGCTTTCAGACTATGGAGACACTAAAACATGATATTTTTTTTTCAAAAATGAAATCATTGTGTAAAACTTCCTCTGTGACCTGAACTGGTCCAGAAAAAATGGGTTTTTGAAAATTTAAGAAACATTTCAAGATTTGCTTCTAAACTTCTAAGCCTTGTAACATCCCCCAAAAATAAAATATCATTCCTAAAATGATCCAAACATGAAGTAGACAAATGGGGAATGTCAAGTAATAACTATTTTTGGAGGTATTTCTATGTATTATAGAAGTAGAGAAATTGAAACTTGGAAATTTGCTATTTTTTTTACAAATTTTTGGTACATTTTGTATTTTTTTATAAATAAAAATTATTATTTTTTTTTACTTCTTTTTACCAGTGTCATGAAGTACAATATGTGATGAAAAAACTATCTTAGAATGGCCTGGATAAGTCAAAGTGTCCACTACTCTCTTAGTAAAGTAATACTTCCTGATATTACTTTTAAACCTTTGCCCCTCTAATTTAAAACTGTGTCCTCTTGTAGCAGTTTTTCTTCTTTTAAATATTCTCTCCTCTTTTACCTTGTTGATTCCCTTTATGTATTTAAAAGTTTCTATCATACCCTATCTGTCTCGTCTTTCTTCCAAGCTATACATGTTAAGGTCCTTTATTCTTTCCTGGTAAGTTTTATCCTGCAATCCATGTACCAGTTTAGTAGCTCTTCTCTGAACTCTCTCCAAAGTATCAATATCCTTCTGGAGATATGGTCTCCAGTACAGAGCACAATACTCCAAATGAGGTCACACTAGTGCTCTGTAGAGCGGCATGAGCACCTCCCTCTTTCTACTGGTAATTCATCTCCATATACCCCCAAGCATTCTGCTAGCATTTCCTGCTGCTCTATGACATTGTCTGCCTACCTTCAAGTCTTCTGAAATAATGACCCCTAAATCCCTTTCCTCAGATACTGAGGTTAGGACTGTATCACTGATTTTATATTCTGCTCTTGGATTTTTACGCCCCAGGTGCATTATCTTGCACTTATCAACATTAAATTTTAGTTGCCAGATTTTTGACCATTCCTCTAGTCCTTTTCCATTTGATGTATCCCTCCAGGAACATCAACCCTGTTACAAATCTTTGTGTCATCAGCAAAAAGACACACCTTACCACCGAGGCCTTCTGCAATTTTGCTGATAAAGATATTAAACAATATGGGTCCCAGAACAGATCCCTGAGGTACCCCACTGGTAACAAGACCATGGTCTGAATATACTCCATTAACTACAACCCTCTGTTGTCTGTCCCTCAGCCACTGCCTAATCCATTCAACAATATGGGAGTCCAAGCCCAAAGACTGCAATTTATTGATAAGCCTTCTATGTGGGACAGTATCAAAAGCCTTACTAAAGTCTAGATAAGCGATGTCTACTCCACCTCCACCATCTATTATTTTAGTCACCCATTAACCAACACATTAACAAATAGACCTGACAGAGCAACAGATGCGCAGGTTGGGGGACACCTCGGAAATAGTGACCATAAAGTAATAACCTTCCAATTGTCATTCAAAAGAGTGTTTGTTTCTTCAGGGAGGAACAAAAATACAAAACTTCAAAAAAAGCTAAATTTAGCCAACTAAGAGATGCCATAGACCTAACTAATTGGGACAAAGTCCTCAAAAATAAAAATACAGCCACAAAATTGGATATTTTTAAAAGCATCCTAAAATCTGATTGTGATAGGAACATACCTTATGGGAATAAAAGGCTAAGGAACAAGAAAAACACAATGTGGATAAATAGAACTATAAAGAAAGCAATAAATGACAAAGAGAAAGCATTTAAATAACTAAAACAGGAGGGTAGCAAGAAATCACAGAAAAACTATAAGGAAAAAAAATAGAATATGTAAAAAACAAATAAAAGTAGCCAAACTAGAGACTAAGAGATTAATTGCCAAAGAGAGCAAAACTAACCCTAAAATGTTCTACAATTATATAAATGGTAAAAAGTATAAATCTGAAGGTGTCGGCCCTCTACAGAGTAATGAGGGGGGAGTTGCAGAGAGCGATGAGGAGAAACAAAGCTATTAAATATTTTTTTCTCCACTGTATTCACTGAGGAAAATAAACTGTCAGATGAAAAGCAGAATGAAAAAGTAAATTCCCCATTAAAAGTGCCCTGTCTGACCCAGGAAGAAGTACAGCGGTGTCTTAAAAAGATTAAAACAGACATATCACCAGGACCAGATGGCATACACACCTGTATCGTAAAATAATTAAGTAAAGTCATAGCCAGACCCTTATTTCTGATATTTAAGGACTCTATACTGACAGGGAGTGTTCCACAGGATTGGTGCATAGCAAATGTGGTGACAGTATTCAAAAAGGGTCCAAAAACAGAGCCCAGAAACTATAGGCCAGTAAGTTTAACATCTGTCGTGTGTAAACAGTTTGAAGGTTTTCTGAGAGATGCTATATTGGAGTACCTCAATGAAAATAAGCAAATAACGCCATATCAGCATGGCTTCGTGAGGGATTGGTCATGTCAAACTAATTTAATCAGTTTCTATGAGGAGGAAAGTTCTAGACTTGACAGCGGAGAATCAATGGATATCGTATATCTGGACTTCTCCAAAGCATTTGACACTATACAGCATGAAAGATTAGTATATAAAATGAGAATGCTTGGACTGGGAAAAAATGTCTGTATGTGGGTAAGTAACTGGCTCAGTAATAGAAAACAAAGGGTGGTTATTAATGGTACACACTCAGATTGGGTCACTGTCACTAGTGGAGTACCTCGGGGGTCAGTATTGGGCCTATTCTCTTCAATATATTTATTAATGAATAATGATCTTTTGCAGATGACACTAAACTGTGTAAAGTAATTAACACGGAACAGGACAGTACACTGTATATATATACTACAGAGGACAGTATACTACTACAGAGGGATCTGGGTAGATTGGAGGCATGGGCAGAGAAGTGGCAGATGAGGTTTGACACTGACAAATGTAAGGTTATGCACATGGGAAGGAATAATGCAAGTCACCCGTACATACTAAATGGTAAAACACTGGGTAACACTGACATGGAAAAGGACCTAGGAATTTTAGTGAACAGCAAACTAAGCTGTAGAAACCAGTGTCAGGCAGCTGCTACCAAGGCCAATAAGATACTGGGTTGCATCAAAAGGGACATAGATGCCCGTGATGAGAACATAGTCCTGCCACTTTGCAAATCACTGTGTACAGTTCTGGGCTCCTGTGAACCAGGCAGACATAGCAGAGCTGGAGAGGGTCCAGAGGAAGGCAACTAAAGTAATAACTGGAATGGGGGGACCAGGGCCGGCCTTTGGGGTGGGCGGGCTGTGCGGCCGCACAGGGTGCCATAGCAACAGGGGCGCCGGCGGCCGACAGCCCGCAGTGTAATGGCGGCGGCGGCTGGGCACAGGGAGATGAGCGCTTCCATTGTGGAAGCGCTCATCTCCAGTCATCTGTATCGCCGTCCTCAGGACAGCGATACAGATGCCTGCCTATGCTGCGGTAGGGGAGGGAGAGGCGTGTCCCTTTCCCTTCCTCTGATAGGCTGCCTATCAGAGGCCGGCGCAGGCGGCGCAATGACGTCATTGCGCCGCCTGAGCCATACAGCGTGGGACACAGGCCAGAAGAGGCCTGCATTGCATCACTGACATGGAGGTAAGTATGTTTTGTTTTTTTTTTTTTATGTACAATACAATTACTGGCATAGAGGGGGGGGCTGTTATTACTGGCAAAGAGGGGGGGCTGTTATTACTGGCAAAGAGGGGGGCTGTTATTACTGGCAAAGGGGGGGGCTGTTATTACTGGCAAAGAGGGGGCTGTTATTACTGGCAAAGGGGGGGGCTGTTATTACTGGCAAAGGGGGGGGCTGTTATTACTGGCAAAGGGGGGGGGCTGTTATTACTGGCAACGGGGGGGGCTGTTATTACTGGCAAAGGGGGCTGTTATTACTGGCACAGAGGGGCTGTTATTACTGACACAGAGGGGCTGTTATTACTGGGGGCTGTTATTACTGGCACAGGGGGGCTGTTATTACTGGGGGCTGCTATTACTGGCATAGGGGGCTATTATTACTGGCACAGGGGGGGATTTTAATACTGGCACATGATTGGGGGCACTATAGGGGCATCTACTGAGGCCACAAAGAAGGGGTATTTTATATGGGCTCTCTGTACAGTACAATTTTATACTGGGACACATGGTGGGTACTATGGGGAAGGGGGGAGAGAAGTACTATGGGGTCATCTACGGGGGGCACTAAGGGGTATTTTATACTTGCAAATTATGGGGGACACTGAGGGCATCTACTGGAGCATTTTATACTGGTACATTATGGGGGCACTAGGAGTAAGGAGGGTGTGGAGCACTATGGGGTCATTTACTAGGGGCACTATATAGGGGTATTTTATACTGGCACATTATGGGGGCACTATGAGGACATTAGCTCAAATGGGGGCATTACAAGGGGGTATTTTTTGCACTGTCACATTATAAGGAGAATTATTAATACTGTGGGGGGCATTATGGTGGGCTTTATTACTCCCCCATGGTATGACCCCCTAGTAGCAGCACCAGCCTCTCCCTGCTCTGCTATCCCTCTGCCCCTTCTCCAAATACTTATTATAAAATCTTTCTCATTAGGATAAAACACCTCATCAGCTCCGCCGAGCCCTCGGCCAAAGTGTGGAAGTGGCGTCCGAGATCCCCAAGAACCAAGCCAAGTATCTGTAAGTTTTCATGTGAAATATGTTTGTTATACACATATAGCATACACTGTGCCACACAATATATATATATTTTTTTTTTGGAGGGGGGGGGGGGCGCCACAAGGTTAGCTCGCACAGGGCGCCTGCACACCTAAGGCCGGCACTGGGGGGGACTACAGTACTCTGAAAGATTATCAACATTAGGGTTAATCACTTTAGAAAAAAGACAACTGAGGGGAGATCTAGTAACTACTGTATGTATACAGGTCCTTCTAAAAAAAATTAGCATATTGTGATAAAGTTCATTATTTTCTGTAATGTACTGATAAACATTAGACTTTCATATATTTTAGATTCATTACACACCAACTGAAGTAGTTCAAGCCTTTTATTGTTTTAATATTGATGATTTGGGCATACAGCTCATGAAAACCCAAAATTCCTATCTCAAAAAATTAGCATATCATGAAAAGGTTCTCTAAACGAGCTATTAACCTAATCATCTGAATCAACTAATTAACTCTAAACACCTGCAAAAGATTCCTGAGGCTTTTAAAAACTCCCAGCCTGGTTCACTACTCAAAACCGCAATCATGGGTAAGACTGCCGACCTGACTGCTGTCCAGAAGGCCATCATTGACACCCTCAAGCAAGAGGGTAAGACACAGAAAGAAATTCCTGAACGAATAGGCTGTTCCCAGAGTGCTGTATCAAGACACCTCAGTGGGAAGTCTGTGGGAAGGAAAAAGTGTGGCAGAAAACGCTGCACAACGAGAAGAGGTGACCGGACCCTGAGGAAGATTGTGGAGAAGGACCAATTCCAGACCTTGGGGGACCTGCGGAAGCAGTGGACTGAGTCTGGAGTAGAAACATCCAGAGCCACCGTGTACAGGCGTGTGCAGGAAATGGGCTACAGGTGCCGCATTCCCCAGGTCAAGCCACTTTTGAACCCGAAACAGCGGCAGAAGCGCCTTACCTGGGCTACAGAGAAGCAGCACTGGACTGTTGCATGTCATTCGGAAATCAAGGTGCCAGAGTCTGGAGGAAGACTGGGGAGAGGGAAATACCAAAATGCCTGAAGTCCAGTGTCAAGTACCCACAGTCAGTGATGGTCTGGGGTGCCATGTCAGCTGCTGGTGTTGGTCCACTGTGTTTTATCAAGGGCAGGGTCAATGCAGCTAGCTATCAGGAGATTTTGGAGCACTTCATGCTTCCATCTGATGAAAAGCTTTATGGAGATAAAGATTTCATTTTTCAGCACGACCTGGCACCTGCTCACAGTGCCAAAACCACTGGTAAATGGTTTACTGACCATGGTATTACTGTGCTCAATTGGCCTGCCAACTCTCCTGACCTGAACCCCATAGAGAATCTGTGGGATATTGGGAAGAGAAAGTTGAGAGACGCAAGACCCAACACTCTGGATGAGCTTAAGGCCGCTATCGAAGCATCCTGGGCCTCCATAACACCTCAGCAGTGCCACAGGCTGATTGCCTCCATGCCACGCCGCATTGAAGCAGTCATTTCTGCAAAAGGATTCCCGACCAAGTATTGAGTGCATAACTGAACATAATTATTTGAAGGTTGACTTTTTTTGTATTAAAAACACTTTTCTTTTATTGGTCGGATGAAATATGCTAATTTTTTTGGAGCTGTATGCCAAAATCATCAATATTAAAACAATAAAAGGCTTGAACTACTTCAGTTGGTGTGTAATGAATCTAAAATATATGAAAGTCTAATGTTTATCAGTACATTACAGAAAATAATGAACTTTATCACAATATGCAAATTTTTTTAGAAGGACCTGTAAATATATCAGGGGACAGTACAGAGATCTGTCCCATCATCTATTTATCCCCAGGACTGTGACAAGGGAACATCCTCTGCGTCTGAAGAAAATCAGGCTTGTAAACAAAACATAGAAGAGGATTCTTTACGCTAAGAGCAGTGAGATTATGGAACTCTCTGCCTGAGGAGGTGGAGATGGTGAGTTCACTGACAGAGTTCAAGAGGGGCCTGAATGTATTTCTGGGTCATTGATTCAGGGAGTTATTCTGATCGCCTGATTGGAGTCGGGAAGAATTTTTTTTCCCCTTAAGTGTGGAAAATTAGCTTCTACCTCACAGTTTATTTATTTTTGCCTTTCTCTGGATCAACTTGCAGGATAACAGGCCGAACTGGATGGACAGATGTCTTTTTTAAACCTTATAAACTATGTTACTATGTTACTATTAGCGGAAAAAGAAAAAAATTATTTGCCGCTCAGCGGTGCAGTTCTCTGTTGTAAAGCCTTTTTTGGCGTGTATTAGCAGTAAAGGAAAAAATATATTTGCCGCTCAGTGGTGCAGTTATCTTTAGTAAAGCCTTTTTTGGAGTGTATTAGTGGCAAAATAAAAATATATTCGCCGTTAAGCATTGCACTTATATATTGAAAAGCCTTGTGTAGTGTAAAAGTGGAGAAAAGTAAGGGCCTATTTGCCGTTTAGCGGTGCAGTTATATGTGGTAAAGCCCTTTTTGCGGTATGAACCACATTACGTAGTGGTGAATTTTTTTGTGTGAAAGTTTTTGGGGGGAAAATTGATGGGTGATAGTAAAATTTCTTCTGTATGAACCGAAGTCCATTATCCTTTCATTGGTGACATTTTTTTATTCAAACATGTTTTTTGGGGAAAATTGATTTGTGATTGTAGACCGAATTATGTCATCGTGGGTCCTGCAGTAAACATAATGAAGACGCTGATGACAACACACCAGCAGACTTTTCCTTTACCATCTATTCATAATTAAATCAAGCAGCATTAGTAAGTTGAAGATATTCATGTGTTTTTATCTGCTCTGTCTGCATTTGATCTCCACAGCACTCAAGACATGACAGGAGAGCCTCTGCTTGGGAGTCCAAGTCCAGTTTCTTCAGATCAGGAGTTCCTTTAGAATTGTGCGTAACATTCTTGCTCCCTGTGCAAAACCATAACAAAAGGACTCCATAGGCATACATATCAGAGGAAGCTGAAGCTGGTTGCCCAATTTTAATTCAGGAGTAGTTAACAGCAGAAAGCAAATAGAGGTGGCTGAACTCTGCTGCTCTGCATCTCTTGTAAAGTCAATGGGCCAGATTTATCATTAGCTCAAGTCAGAATAATGGAGTGAAAAAGTCGCAAATTTTTGAGCAATCACTAAAACTGCGCAAAAATTTGCGACTTTTTTCTGCTCTGCACTATGCTCGCCAGTTTTCTGAAAGTGGGCGTGTTCTCTTATGTAAATTAATCTCTAGACAGATTTACTATTGAGACTATTTAAAAAGTCGCAAAAAAGTCGCAAAAAATTGTGCAATTTCACTCCAGTGAGGACCATGCTTATCTTATGAGACTTTTTAATAGAACATGCGACTTTTTCGTAAAGACGTGCGACTTTTTCGTAAAGATGTGCGACTTTTGTAAAGCTGCTTACTGACGGATAAACTGCTACCGTCAAACCACATTTATTACAGTCTTAAAGGGCCGATTATAAATCTGACTTGGCTAAAACTGACTTTAGCCATATGTGAAAGTGGAGTGAGCTGTCAGAGTCATGATAAATCTGGCCCAATGTGTCCAACTATGCCCCTCCCGCGATTTACATCAAATACATTACATGGCACAAGTGTTCAATCTGGCTGTCAAGCAGTTCCTGAAGTCTTCCACCCATCTACAAGACATCCTAAAAATGGCCAGTAAACTTTGCATGCACTTCAGTCACTTGTACCCCGCAAAGTGCACCTTCCTTGAGCTGAAGCGGCAGAATGGCATCCCATAAAACAAACTGATATGCTATGTTGGACAGACTGTACGAACAGAGAAAGGCCATCAACGATTTCATGATGATCCAAGCGGACAGGAGTACTCCCCTGTGCAACTTCGATGTCAGCAAGTGGCAGCTCATGCGTGACACCTGCCGTTTGCTCAGGCCCTTTGAGGAGGCCACGTGATTTGTCAGTTGCCAGGACTATGGGATGAACAACATAATTTCACTGCTTCATGTCCTGGAACAGATGATGGTGCCTACATCTCAAGGCCACATAAGCTTTGAAGGGGGCTGAACTGAAGAAGGAGGAGGACATTGGAGCAAAAGCAATGTGTAGCGAAATGGGTGTTTTTTTTTTCACAGGTGACAGGAGAGGAGGGGCAGGAGTAGCAGGGCCAGCCAGAGGAACTACAGGGTGAAAAGGAAGATGAGGCAGAGGACCCAGACACACCTTGGCAGTATAATGTAGAGATGGAGGCAGGGAGTCCCTCCAAGTCACTTGCAAAAATGGCTCAATGCATGCTCACTTGCTTGCGTAGTGACAGCCGAATTGTCACCCACCATCTTCAGCTGGTACTCACATTGCCACCCACCTCCACACTATGTCACCTTGCCACTTTATGGCCTCCTCATGCTGCTGCCATCTCTTCACTGTGTTACCTTGCCACTCTGTGGTCTCCTTGTGCTGCTGCCACCTCCACACTATGTCACCTTGCCACTCTGTGGTCTCCTGATGCTGCTGCCACCTCCACACTATGTTACCTTGCAACTCTGTGGTCTCCTTGTGCTTCTGTCACCTCCACACTGTGTCACCTTGCCACACTGTGGCCTCCTCTTGCTGCTGCCGTCTCCACACTGTGTCACCTTGCCACTCTGTGGTCTCCTCATGCTGCTGCCAACTCCACACCATGTCACCTTACCACTCTGTGGTCTCCTCATGCTGCTGCCACCTCCACAATATGTCAACATGTCATTCTGTGGCCTCCTGATGCTGCTGCCATTTCCACACTGTGTCATAGGGCCACTCTGTGGACTTCTAATGCTCTTCCCACCCTCTCCACTTAATGACTGTGTCACTATTTTGCCTTTCGGCCTGGCTGACATCATCATTCATTTGATCCTTTTTCTGATCTCTCAAAAGCAAGGAAAAATGAGACACACAACGGATCCTGTCTGTGTAGCAGCTGTAAGGCCTCTATGGTCCCATCAGAACTTGCTTGTGATTTGATAGTCAAAAGCAGGAGTGGGTACAAAACACAGAAGACATGCAAATATTCCATTCACGAGTCATCTGTTTTGGATCCACTCCTGTTTTTTTGGGCTTTAGCAATACTGATGAATTACTGACTAAATGCTGACCAAGTGAAGGCGGATGCTCAACAGACAGGATCCGTTTTTTGTGGGTTGTTGTTCTGACGGATCAGAGGAAGGGCAAAATAATCAGTGACGTCAACACAAACTTGCTACTGACACCCTCTCCACTTTGTCGGGGGGCTCTACTTGTGTTTAATAAAACAGGTTCGGTAGACATCTATGTTGAATCAGCTGACGATGGTGTAAAAGGAGTGCACTTCTTCTTGGTGCTAACATTGACCTGTAAGGCTGTGTTCATACTTGAGTTATTTGGTCAGTTTTGGCCCTGTGACTGCCCAAATAAGTGAAGTGTGCAGTGATTATATGAGCGACGCCTGTCATCTGCATATCATACGGACTCACAGTATTGATTCACTACCAAAGCAGACTCCCTATGCATGTTACTACAAGGAACAGTGTTCTACACCACTATAAAGGCTCTCTGCAGCCAGGAAATAGCCGTTTTTTAACTAAATTTGCCACGAATATATTCGGACCGAACCAAATAAAAAAATAATAATCGGGCGGATCGAAATTTTAAAAAATTCACTCATCTCAAATTTTCACAACTCCATTAAGGTCTATATATTTACCCACACCCTGCAGCTTCATCTGAGGCTTTATACTAACACTATTCTACTGGCGCTTGCGCTCTCCTTGTCTGTCTATGCTGCATTATTGCATTATCGCATCAGTACCGCACTCCCTGCTGCTTAAAGAAAAAACTTCACAGTATAAATAGTATATGGGATACCGCGCACCTCCTCTCTGATAAACACACTGATTCCCCCACTACAGGCAGCCACTAACACATGTTAATCCAAATGCAAGATTACATTGCTGTTGATACTGTATCCGTGGCTAATATTCTCTTTATCCTTCTCTTTGGGTTTTAATTCAGGTGGTATCGGTCAGGTATCTATAGCATGGAGTGCGCCCCGGCCGGTGGTGCCGCTCCATATAGTTCAAAAGCTCACGCTCACGTGGAGCAACTAGTGACAGTCACTATTAGAGCTACGGATAGACGTGAGTGCCAAATTTCCAATGCGTTTCAAACAGTGCTCTGTTATTCATCTGGGAAATAATGGTCTTCCATACAGTATATACTTTACTTATATACTCCATCATACTTCCTCTCTTAACCCTTCCATCTCGGTCTCGAATGATCACATATTTAAAACCACCGATGATCTTATTATCCATTTATGACAGCATATAGCTCCATTACTACATCTTACTGCGGTCACTCTAATCAAAAGTAAAAAGCTCTATTTCATCATTCAAACCCATAGGTATTAATGTGTTCATAATAAAGATCCATTTTGTTTCTGCTCTTGACATACTTTTGATATAATCCTCTCGTCATTTATCCATTTTAACTATCTCCAAGCCACAAAATGTGGACCCTCAAAATTTACCCTCATGTTTCTCTACATAATGCCTTGATAGTGGGTGCCCCTCAAATTTTCTCTGAATGTGTCATGGTCTTACCTTCTTGCTGTTCTCCTTCGTTTGACATGTGCTGGCGGCCATCTTGGTTTCTGGGTTTCTTGTAGCCTCCCACCCTGCGGCTTCTCCTTCCCACTGGGAGGAGCTGGATGCCCAGCTCATATATATAGGAGGTCTGTGGCTTCAGTTCCTTGCTTGGTCCTCCTGTGTTCACATGCTTCTAAGACTGCTGCTGCTTCTGGTTCCTGATCCTGGCTTCGTCTGACTACCCTGCTGGTTCCTGATCCAGGCTTCGTCTGACTACCCTGCTGGTTCCTGATCCAGGCTTCGTCTGACTACCCTTCTGGTTCCTGACCTCTGGCTTCGCAAGACCCTGCTTCGGTTTAGCCATCCGTTTGGACTTTTGCCTCACAGCTTGATTTTCAATAAAGCCTTCTTATTTCCACTCATCTCTTGTTGTACGTCTGGTTCATGGTTCCTTGACATTAGGACCAAGCCATGAATTCTGACGGTACAGGGCCATCCTCGCTACCTACGCTGGTTGCCAGACTTGATCAGCAGGATCACCTGTTGGGTCGGTTCGCTGTGGCGTTGCAAACCCTGCTTGAACGCACGGCTCATTTAGCTTCCGTTGCCGATGGGTCGGTTGTCGCTCCTGGGCCCGCTCCTACTGCCGCTCCGGTTGTTGCGCCAGAGTCTACCCCGACACCTGTTGCTGCGCCTGCGGTGTTTCGGGGTATGACCGGTTCCGCCCCCCTTCCACAGCGCTTTGGGGGAGAGCCAACTCTGTGCCGAGGTTTCCTTAACCAGGTGGGCATTTATTTCGAGTTGCTGCCACATGCCTTTACTACTGAGAGATCAAAGGTGGGCTTCTTGATCTCGCTGCTCTCGGACAAGGCCTTGGCCTGGGCCAGCCCTTTATGGGAGAACAACAATCCGGTGGTTGCCGAGTTTTCCGGTTTTGTTGCTTCTCTTCGGAAGGTATTCGATGTGCCGGCTCGTGCTGCCTCTGCTGCGAAGCTCCTTATGTCCATCAGACAGGGTTCACGATCCGTAGCTGAATACGCCATTGAGTTTCGTACCCTGGCAGCAGAGGTGGGCTGGAATAATGAGGCTCTGGTCGCTGCTTTCTCTCATGGTCTCTCGGATGCCTTGAAGGATGAGGTTGCAGCTAAGGACCTACCAGTGGAGCTCGAGTCTCTTATTTCTTTCCTGATTTTGATTGACACCAGACTCAGGGAGAGACCTTCCTTTAAGGAGAGCCTGCGGAGGTCTTCTAACAGATTGGCGCCTACGTTTGCTGTCCCACCCGTGCCTCCCTCTCCTCCCACGCCTCCTGGGGATGACTTGTCTGGGGGTGAACCCATGCAGCTGGGGTTTGCTCGCCTGTCCGAGGGGGAGAGGGCACTCCGGAGACGCGAGGGCCGATGCATGTACTGTGGTCTCGGTGGGCATTTTCGGTTGGCATGCCCGAACCGTCCGGGAAACGCTCGCACCTGAGATCCTGTCGGGGGCAGATCTTGGGTGGAGTCTCCTCGTCCCCGGTTTCCCGTGTTGACAAACCACTGATTACTGTTGTCCACTCCTGGGTCGGGGGCTCGGTGACGACCCAGGCGTTGGTGGACTCTGGTGCTGGTGGTTTGTTCATTGATAGTGTGTTCGCTGCCGCCAATTCCATTCCTCTGCAGCCTCGAGGTTCCCCACTGGCTCTTGAGGCGATAGACGGCAGACCCCTTCTGCCGCCACACGTGACTCATGAGACCCTTCCAGTGGGGATGGCCATTGGTGCCGTTCACAGAGAGTCGGTCTGTCTCCAGGTTATTTCGTCTCCACACTACTCGGTGGTCTTGGGGTACCCCTGGCTCCAGAAGCATAATCCGACTTTCGATTGGAGATCGGCCGAGATCCTCTCGTGGTCACCGCAGTGTGGGGCTAGTTGCATCCATGGGTCTGTCAAGTTGCTGTGTACTTCCTCGGACTCTCTGTTGCCTCCTGAATACGAGGAGTACCGGGATGTATTCGATAAGGTGCGTGCGGTTGCCCTACCTCCGCACCGCCCATACGATTGTGCCATAGAGTTACAATCTGGTGCCGTTCCTCCTCGTGGCAAGGTCTATCCACTGTCGGTAGCGGAGAATGAGGCCATGGAGGAGTACGTGAGGGAGGCGCTTTCACGCGGACACATTCGCAAATCCTCGTCCCCGGCAGGGGCTGGATTTTTCTTTGTGAAAAAGAAGGGCGGTGAGTTGAGGCCTTGCATCGATTACAGGGGTCTCAATCGCATCACGATCAAGAACGCTTACCCGATACCCTTGATTTCTGAGCTGTTCGATCGCCTCAAAGGGGCCACGGTCTTTACCAAACTCGACCTAAAGGGCGGCATATAACCTGGTAAGGATCAATGCGGGCGATGAGTGGAAGACCGCGTTTAACACCAGGACCGGTCATTATGAATCCTTGGTTATGCCCTTTGGGTTGTGCAATGCGCCCGCAGTCTTCCAGGAATTCATCAACGATGTTTTCCGTGACCTGTTGCAGCAGTGTGTGGTGGTCTATTTGGATGACATCCTGGTATATTCTGAATCCATGGAGGCCCACATTCTGGATGTCAGACGAGTGTTGCAACGGTTACGAGAGAACAAGCTGTTCGGTAAGCTTGAGAAATGCGAATTTCACCGATCCCAGGTAACCTTCTTAGGTTACATCATTTCCGCTGAGGGGTTCTCCATGGATCCTGAGAAGGTTTCGGCTGTCTTACAGTGGCCCCAGCCCAGTGGTCTTCGTGCCCTGCAGCGCTTTTTGGGCTTCGCCAATTATTATCGGAAGTTCATCAGGGACTTTTCCATGCTAGCCAAGCCTCTCACGGATCTGACCAGGAAGGGCAGTAATCCCCAGGTCTGGCCGCTCGAGGCCATCCGAGCTTTTGAGGCTCTAAAGTCCGCCTTTGTGTCGGCTCCGATTCTGTCGCATCCCAACCCTGGGTTGCCTTTTGTCCTCGAGGTGGACGCGTCTGAGACGGGAGTAGGCGCCCTTCTGTCTCAGCGTAGAACACCAGAGGGTCCTCTGCTTCCTTGTGGGTTTTACTCCCGGAAACTGTCTTCCGCGGAGTGCAACTATCAGATTGGTGACAGGGAGTTATTGGCCATCGTGCAGGCCCTTAAAGAATGGAGGCACTTGCTCGAGAGTTCGGTGGTTCCGGTTCTCATCCTGACGGACCACAAGAATCTGACCTACCTCTCTGAGGCCAAGAGATTGACACCACGTCAGGCCAGATGGGCTCTGTTCTTGTCACGTTTTAATTACGTGGTCTCCTACCTACCCGGTTCCAAGAACATCAGAGCGGATGCCTTATCACGGCAGTACTCCGAGCTGTCCGGGGAGGAGTCGATTCCGACTTCGGTCATACCTCCGAATCAGATCCTGGCCGCCATTCGCACCAGCCTGACCTCTCCCCTGGGTGAGCAGATTTTGGCGGCTCAATCTGGTGCTCCCTCTGGGAGACCCAACGGCAGATGTTTTGTGCCTGAGGAGTTGCGCACTCGGTTGTTGCGAACCTACCATAACTCCAAGGCCGCGGGGCATCCTGGAAAGAATCAGCTGTCATGGGCTGTTTCACGTCTGTTCTGGTGGCCTTCTCTACGTTCCGACATCGCCGCATATGTAGCGGCATGCTCCGTTTGTGCCCAGAGTAAATCCCCTCGGCACCGTCCGTTGGGCCTTTTGCAACCCATAGCCACCGGGGAGCGTCCATGGTCACACCTGGGGATGGATTTCATTGTGGACCTCCCTGCATCCCGAGGCCATACGGTCATTCTCATGATTGTGGATCGGTTTTCCAAAATGTGCCACTGTGTTCCTCTCAAGAAGTTACCCTCTGCACGAGAGTTGGCCACGATTTTTGCCAGGGAGGTCTTCCGGTTGCACGGTTTGCCCAAGGAGATTGTGTCGGATCGGGGGAGTCAGTTTGTGTCCAGGTTCTGGCGCTCCTTTTGCTCCCAGTTGGGGATTCATCTCTCTTTCTCCTCGGCCTACCACCCTCAGTCCAATGGGGCCGCAGAACGATCCAATCAGGCCTTGGAGCAATTCCTTCGTTGCTATGTCTCCGATCACCAAGACAATTGGGTTGACCTCCTGCCTTGGGCTGAGTTTGCCAGGAACACGGCGGTGAACTCTTCCTCTGGGACGTCTCCCTTCATGGCCAATTATGGGTTCCAACCTGCCGTGTTACCGGAGGTATTCTCTCCCCAGGATATTCCGGCTGTGGAGGATCACCTTTCCGTCCTACGTGCTTCTTGGGTACAGATCCAGAGGTCCCTTGAGGTCTCTGCGCAGCGCCAGAGACTCCAGGCTGATCGCAGACGAGCGCCCGCTCCTTCCTACCAGGTCGGAGACCGCGTATGGTTGTTCCACCCGCAACCTCAACCTTCGAGTGCCCACTCCCAAGCTGGCGCCTCGCTTTGTTGGTCCCTTCCGAGTGCTTCGCAGGGTAAACCCGGTAGCCTATGCCCTTGCGCTTCCTCCTGGCATGCGGCTCTCCAACGTGTTTCATGTCTCCCTGTTGAAGCCACTGGTGTGTAATCGTTTCACTTCCTCGGTTCCTCGGCCTCGTCCGGTCCAAGTGGGCAATCGTGAGGAGTATGAGGTGAGCAATATCCTGGACTCACGCCTGGTCCGCGGTCAGGTGCAGTTTTTGGTCCATTGGCGTGGTTATGGTCCAGAGGAGCGTTCCTGGGTTCCCTCCGCAGATGTCCATGCTCCTGCCTTGCTCCGAGCCTTCCACGCACGCTTCCCTCAGAAACCGTTCTTAACTCCGCGGAGGAGGGGCCCTTGAGGGGGAGGTACTGTCATGGTCTTACCTTCTTGCTGTTCTCCTTCGTTTGACATGTGCTGGCGGCCATCTTGGTTTCTGGGTTTCTTGTAGCCTCCCACCCTGCGGCTTCTCCTTCCCACTGGGAGGAGCTGGATTCCCAGCTCATATATATAGGAGGTCTGTGGCTTCAGTTCCTTGCTTGGTCCTCCTGTGTTCACATGCTTCTAAGACTGCTGCTGCTTCTGGTTCCTGATCCTGGCTTCGTCTGACTACCCTGCTGGTTCCTGATCCAGGCTTCGTCTGACTACCCTGCTGGTTCCTGATCCAGGCTTCGTCTGACTACCCTTCTGGTTCCTGACCTCTGGCTTCGCAAGACCCTGCTTCGGTTTAGCCATCCGTTTGGACTTTTGCCTCACAGCTTGATTTTCAATAAAGCCTTCTTATTTCCACTCATCTCTTGTTGTACGTCTGGTTCATGGTTCCTTGACAGAATGTTATACATATGTTCTCCTATTCTTTTCTTTAGTTGCCTTTTTGTGCAGCCAATATAGATTTTTCCACATGGACATGTGATCGCATATATTACCCCCGGCTATGGCAAGTAATGTGCTGTCTAATCTCGTATTTATATGATCCATCTTTGTTTTCTATTCCAACTTGTTTTTTTATTATTTTGGGATTTTGTACACCCCATGCATCTTTTACATGGAAAGAAGCCTTTTACAGTGCATTTATTGTCCATCTTTTTACTATCCATAGCTACACATGCCCCTGTGGATGCTCTCATATTACCTATGTTTTTTGCCTTCCGATACACAAATCTCGGAGTATCTGGAATAAAAGTTCTAATTATTTTGTCTTCTTTCAGACATTTTTCTATCTTTATCTTTCAACAGAGTTTGTCTGTTCAATTGTCCAAATATTTTCTTTATTAATTTTTCTTTATCATATCCCTTGGACTACATTTTTTTTCTGCATACAGTTGCAAGAAAAAGTATGTGAATCCTTGGAATGATATGAATTTCTGCACAAATTGGTCATAAAACGTGATCTGATCTTCATCTAAGTCACAACAATAGACAATCACAGTCTGCTTAAACTAATATCACACAAAGAATTAAATGTTACCATGTTTTTATTGAACACACCATGTAAAATTCACAGTGCAGGTGGAAAAAGTATGTGAACCCTTGGATTTAACTGGTTTGAACCTCCTTTGGCAGCAATAACTTCAACCAAACGTTTCCTGTAGTTGCAGATCAGACGAGCACAACGGTCAGGAGTAATTCTTGACCATTCCTCTTTACAGAACTGTTTCAGTTCAGCAATATTCTTGGGATGTCTGGTGTGAATCGCTTTCTTGAGGTCATGCCACAGCATCTCAATCGGGTTGAGGTCAGGACTCTGACTGGGCCACTCCAGAAGGCGTATTTTCTTCTGTTTAAGCCATTCTGTTGTTGATTTACTTCTATGCTTTGGGTCATTGTCCTGTTGCAACATCCATCTTCTGTTGAGCTTCAGCTGGTGGACAGATGGCCTTAAGTTCTCCTGCAAAATGTCTTGATAAACATAATTTTTCTGTCAATGATAGCAATCCGTCCAGGCCCTGACACAGCAAAGCAGCCCCAAACCACGATGCCCTCATCCACAGTTGGAGTGAGGTTTTGATGTTGGTGTGCTGTGCCCTATTTTTCTCCACACATAGTGTTGTGTGTTTCTTCCCAAAAACTCAACTTTGGTTTCATCTGTCCACAAAATATTTTGCCAGTACTTCTGTGGAACATCCAGGTGCACTGTGAATGTTTACATTGTGTGTTTAATAAAAACATGGTAACATTTAATTCTTTTTGTGTTATTAGTTTAAGTAGACTGGGGAACAGTATACTTACCGTCCGTGCGGCTCCCGGGGCGCTCCAGAGTGACGTCAGGGTGCCCCACGCGCATGGATGACGTGATCGCATGGCACGTCATACATGCGCATGGGGCGCTCTGACGTCATTCTGGAGTGCCCCGGGAGCCGCACGGACTGTAAGTATACCGCTCCCCCGCTCCCCACTACTACTATGGCAACCAGGACTTTAATAGCGTCCTGGGTGCCATAGTAATACTGAACACATTTTGAAGACGGATCCGTCTTCAAATGCTTTCAGTTCACTTGCGTTTTTCCGGATCCGGCGTGTAATTCCGTCAAGTGGAGTACACGCCGGATCCAGACAACGCAAGTGTGAAAGAGGCCTTAGATGAAGATCAGATCACATTTTATGACCAATTTGCTCAGAAATCCATATCATTCCAAAGGGTTCACATACTTTTTCTTGCAACTGTATATTCCGCTTCTTTTTTGTATTCTTCTATCTGGGTACAATTCCTTCTAATGCATAAAAACTGTCTTCTTGGTATGTTTTCGAGCCATCATGGAAAATGACAACTTTCTTTAGAAATAAAGCTATTAGCATCAGTTGGTTTATTAAATGTTTTGGTACATATTTTAACCCCCTTAACATGAATATTAAATCTAAAAATGTATTTCTTAAGTGCTAAACTAGGTGTATATTTTAGATAAAAATCTTTTTTTATTTATACTTTTAAAAAACTCTACTGAAGCTTTTCCGCCCCCTTTCCATATAAAAATCACATCATTTATAAAATGCTGCCAGAAGACGAGGCCCGCTCACCATTAGGATGTATAAAATGTTCTTCCTACCATTCCACATAGAGTTGAGCGGACACCTGGATGTTCGGGTTCGAAGGGTTCAGCCGAACTTCACAAAAAAGTTCGGGACCCGAACTTGACCCCGAACCCCATTGAAGTCAATGCGGACCCGAACTTTAGAGCACTAAAATGGCTCTAAAAAAGTAATGGAAAGGGATAGAGGGCTGCAAATGGCAGCAAAATGTCGTTAAGAGCATGGATATGGAAATTACTTAAAAAAACATAAAATACATAAAAATAAAAAATATCTTGATCTTGGAGGACTAGGTCCATATGGAGTAGGAGGTTGAGAAGGCGGTGAATGTGGCGGTTTAGGTGGCAGTGGAGGAGGAGGAGGTAGCCTACACTGCTTTTTGGTTTTATTTTTTATTTTTTTGCTTAAATTAGGGTACACCCCAAAACATTGGGAAATATAACCTGTGAAAAACCCCCTCCAGCCGTGATAAACACACTGTCTGGAGAGCAGGCCAGCACCTCCAAGGTGTAAAGGGCAAGCTCAGGCCATATGCCCAATTTGGAGACCCAGAAGTTGAAGGGGGCAGACCTATCAGTCAGAAAGTGTAGGTGTCACGACCATGGTCATGGTCGTGACTCCTGAACCGCATGTTGTTGCCTGCGGTCTCATTTGGTTGTTTAAACCACAGGTGAGGGCCGCTTATATGGTGCCTCACTTGTGGTTGCCGCTGGCAACATGTTCTTATGATGTATGTGGCAGTATAGCAACCTGAGCTGGTGTTAGGCAGCTTGCTGCAATGTGCATGCGGTTGCACCTGGCAACCTATCTTTGTTAGGTGTGTCTTTTGTATGTCTGGTGTGCACAGGGTTTTAGTTATGTGTGCACTTTCCCCTTTAAGTGGCTGTCTTCCCTTCCCTGGTGTTGGTAGGGTTAAATCCCTTCTGTGTGTGTGTGAACACTGGGTGTGTCTGTGTCAGTGTGGCTACTTGGGCCTATAAAGCCTCAGTGAAGATCACTAGTCTGAGGGGTACTTCAGCCATGGCTAGCTGGAGCAGCCTCCTGTGTTATTCCATCTGCCAGTGGGGGACACCCTTGTGGTCATAAGTTCATGTATGGTGTTTTGAAGATTGTTTGGTCTCCTTGTTATTGCAGCATATGGTTTCCTGGGTTCCCGTGTGATGTCTGGTGTGTGCTGTGTCCTTTGTGTTGTTGTGGACAGCAGCACTTGTACATGGGTTCCAGGTTGTGTGTCTGTGGCAGGTAGGTGTGGTACTAGTCTCACTTATCTGTCATTGCCATATGTCTGTTTATGTTCCCCTTTCTTTGAAGCTTGGCCAGTGAGACTCCTGTTCCTCCGTGTCTAGGAGGAACAGGTCGTCTTCCCTGCTCCTAGTCCAGGACCACCCTGAGGGCTAGCAGGAATATCAGGTTATGGAGTATGAGCCCTCCTACCATCAGGGTCGGCTCATACAGGCTAGGAGACAGGGTCAGAATTAGGGATTGTTAGGAGGTGACCTGCTCCCTGATTCCTGTCCTGGCCATGCTCTGACCATCCATCTCCTATACCGCACAGCTGAGGGTTTTCCCCATCCTCAGCCGTGACAGTAGGCGTGTGCACATATACTGCTCCACCATGTCACACGTCCCCGTGCTGTCCACGATCCAATTGGATATCTGCTCTATCAACTTTCGATGTTCTTTTCTGCGCCTACCATGTTTATCACGGTTAGCGGCGAATCAGGGTTCCACGCCGGAGAGGGAGCGTGAGAAAGGGATTCCACATCCAAGGGAGGTCAATGTATGAAAGTAAATGTGATCAAGCGGAAATGTGGGACAAATTATTGAAGCCGAAGCTTCCAAGTAAAGGAGGGGCCGCGCTGCAATTACCCACTCCCGACTCAGGAAGGTATTGACGATAAATAACAATACAGGACTCTTAAGATGCCCTGTTATTGGAAGGATTAATAAAAAATTATAGGTAATGGAACTAGGGTATTTTGGATTTGGAAACGTTAGACAGCTGCAGCCTTGTTGACGCTAGATAACTTCTGCCTGATCGCATCCACGATCCATTTGGATGTCTTCTCTATCAACTTTTGATGTTCTTTTCTGCGCCTACCATGTTGATCATGGTTAACAGCGAATCGGGGTTCCAAGCCGGAGAGGGAGCGTGAGAAAGATACACCACATCCAAGGGAGGTCAATGGCTCCAATGTGATCGAGTGGAAATGTGGGACAAGTTGTTTTAAGTTGAAGCATCGAATGAAAGGAGGGGGCGCATCAATTAAAGACAAATTTTTTAAATTTGATTCCCTGTCACCTATGCAGAGCAGGGGTTTTTCATTGCCAAAAATGGGTTAATGTCACCCACCAATGGAACAGACTATTTTTAAAAATGTCAGTCCCTGTCAACTATGCAGAGCAGGGGTTTATTCACGGCAAAACTGGGTTCATGTCACCCACCAATTGAACAGACGAGTTTACAAATATTAGGTCTCTGTCACCTATGCAGAGCAGGGGTTTGTATACGGCAAAATTGGTAGCAGGCCAGCACCTCCAAGGCGTAAAGGGCAAGCTCAGGCCATGTGCCCAATTTGGAGACCCAGAAGTTGAAGGGGGCAGACCTGTCATTCAGTACATGTAGGCGTGTGCACACATTCTGCTCCACCATATTGCTGTAATGCTGCTTCCTGCTAAGACGTTCCATATGAGCTGGTGGTGCTGGTTGTTGTGGCGTGCTGACAAAGCTTTTCCACATTTCGGCCATGCTAACCCTGCCTTCTGAGGTGCTGGTGGTGCCCCAGATGCGTTGGCGACCTCTTCCTCCTCCTCTGCCTTCGCCTTGTGCTTCCACTGTTCCCCTGCTGTCAGGTGGCAATGCCACCAGCAGCGCGTCTACCAGCGTGCGCTTGTACTCGCGCATCTTACGATCACGCTGCAGTGACGGAATTAAGGATGGTTCATTGTCCTTGTACCGAGGACCCAGCAGAGTGGCCACCCAGTAATCAGCACAAGTTAGGCCTCATGCACACAACCGTTGTGTGCATCAGTGGCCGTTGTGCCGTTTTCCGTTTTTTTTCGCGGACCCATTGACTTTCAATGGGTCTGTGGAAAAATCAGAAAATGCACCGTTTGGCAGCCGCATCCGTGATCCGTGTTTCCTGTCCTATTTTTTTCACGGCCAACGGTTCACGGACCCATTCAAGTCAATGGGTCCGTGAAAAAACACGGATGCACACAAGATTGTCATCCGCGTCAGTGATCCGTGTCCGTGATCCGTGTCCATTTTTTCCTATCATTTCAATGGCAAGCTTGACTTAGATTTTTTTTTTCATTTTTCATGTCCGTGGATCCTTCAAAAATAAAGGAAGACCCACGGACGAAAAAACGGTCACGGATCACGGACCTACGGACCCCGTTTTTGCGGACCTTAAAAAAAAACAGTCGTGTGCATGAGGCCTTAGAATGTGGCCAACTCGGCGGTCGTTGCGGAGACACTGCAGCATGTTATCACTCATGTGTGCCAGGCTGTCCAGAGGCAACGAAAAGCTGTCCTCTGTGGGAGGTGTATTGTCTGTGTCCTCTGTATCCTCCACGCCAAGCACCAGCGATGGCCATGAGCTGGTTTGGGTGCCACCCTGCTGTGAGCAAGGTTCCTCCTCCTCAATTTCCTCCTCCTCATCCTCCACCTCGTCATCCTCCAGAACTGTGCCCTGGCTGGACAATTGTGTACCTGGCGTTTGTGGATGCAGGAACCCACCCTCGGAGCCACTTGGGAATGACTGGCCGGAAACCATACGAAACCCTACGAAATGATCCCTCTTCCACCTCCTCCTCCTCCTCCTGTGCCACATCCTCTTCCATCATCGCCCGAAGCATTTTTTCAAGGAGGCATAGAAGTGGGATAGTGACGCTGATAACGGCGTTATCGGCACTGGCCATGTTGGTGGAGTACTCGAAACAGCGCAACAAGGCACACAGGTCTTGCATGGAGGCCCACTCATTGGTGGTGAAGTGGTGCTGTTCCGACTCATGCATGTGTGCTGCAGCTGAAACTCCACTATCCCCTGTTGCTGCTGATGTAGGGTATTGCCAAAAATTTGTGTTTTTTTAAACTCAGAACATTATGGCAGTATTTCAAGCTTGTATTTCACACTGACAAATGCAGCAAAGGCCCCAGATATAGGGTATTGCCAATCATGGGTGTTTTCTAAAACCTAGAATATTATGGCAGTATTTGAAGCTTGTATTTTACAATGACAAATGCAGCAAAGGCACCAGATGTAGGGTATTGCCAAAAATTGGTGTTTTTTTTAAACCCAGAATATTATTGCAGTATTTCAAGCTTGTATTTCACATTGACAGATGCAGCAAAGGCCCCAGATGTAGGGTATTGCCAAAAATGGGTGTTTTTTAAACCCAGAATATTATGGCAGTATTTCAAGATTGTATTTCACACTGAAAAAATTCAGCAAAGGTCCCAGATGTAGGGTATTGCCAAAAATTGGTGTTTTTTTTAAACCCAGAATATATTGTATTTGACTTTGTCCCCATCGCGGTCCCCCTTGTCTGGAGGTAAAAATCTTCCTTAAAAATGAAATATTTCCTCTGCAAAATGAACATAATGCATTCCCCTATATATTCAATTTGTATTTTTGGCATCTCACCTTTTTATGTAAGAAAAATTGTGCCACATCACATCCCTTTTCTAACTGTATATAGTTATTTAACCTATTATATACCCTGCCTTCCACCTTATATCACTCAAGATTTGCAACACATGCTTAGTGTCTTTTAAATAAGTGTGGAGCGATTGAGCACACGTTTGCAAATGTTGATCCATATATTTAGATAGGGGGCTAGTTAAACAATTTATTCTGGATACTATAAGCCTTCCTGGGGGTTTCTCAATATTTTAATGTATTTTAGGATTATGATAAAAGGCTGCTATTCTAGGATGTAGATTCTCGATAAACACTGCCTCTATTTTATGTAAAATACCTTGTCTCTTCCCTTTTTGAACTAATATTTTTAGTTATTTTTAATAATTTTTTGTAGGGTCACTTTTTAGTCGCCTATATGTTTTCATCATCCCCTAATATATTTTGGGCCTCTTTATCATAGTCCTATCTATTCATAATAACTATGCCTCCTCCTTTATCTGCTGGAAGGATGATGATCTTTATATTCTCTTTCATGGAGATAATGGCTTCTCTTTCCTTTCTTGTGATATTAGACATATATTTAGGATTTTTTGGCTTTTTTATTTTCCTTATTTGTTACTAAATCCATGAAGGTATTAAAGGCAGGTGAATATTCCTGTAGGGGATAATATTTAGATTTCGGCTTTAAGTCAATATGTTTAAAATTATCACCAGGTTCAATACTTTCTCCTTTTTATTTTTTTATTTTTATTTTTTTGCTTTTTAATTCAATTTTTATGAAGTATTTTTTCAAGGCCAATTTTCTCATAAACTTTCTTACTCCTACAAATGCCTCAAATTTAGGAATGTGGTTGGTTGCAAATTTTAATCCTTTCTGGAGGATCTGATATTCCTCCTTCGTTAATGAATGTTGACTAAGATTATAATTTTTTTGCCCCCAAACCCCCTCTTCACTTTCTCTTCTTATTGTTTGTTGTTGTTTCTTCTTTTTGATGAGTTTCCCCCCTCTACATCCCCTTTTATATTTCCATTTTTTGAACCTGGAAAAATCCTGTTTTACTGTTTTCTTAACAGTTTTCTTTTTCTTCTCACCCGTAATTACATTCAGACTTCTTTGTTTTCAATTTTCATTTCTATTATTACCCCCCACCCTGTTTATTCTGAACATTCTTATTGTTTTGCCCTATTTTTTTCCCCTTTGTCTCTTTATTTTCTATAGTCCATGTGGCTTTTTCCGGAACATTTTCCACTGAGCCCCCTTCTTCTTCCTCTTGTTCAATACTATCCCATAATAGGGGATCGTACCGATTAAACATAGGGATGGTTGGACCCTGTAGTAACAACAGGGGATAATGGGACACTGGAATCTGTATTTGCTGTCTCTTCATCAGTGTGTGTAGTAAATGCAGAGGTTTAGTCCTCAATCATTATTATTAGCACCCACCCCAGGTAAATATTCATCTACCATCTCAAACTAATTTAGGTTTTCCAATACTTCATTTTCTTCATCATTAATAATATTCACTGGAATGGAGTCTCTATTAATTTATATTTTTTTCTTTCTTATCTCGCCTTCTTTTAAATAGATTCTTCTCTTTATACTATCAACCAGTGGCTTTATGGTGGGGTGATCTTTCCAAGGTCTTAATTTCTCAAACAATTCCTGAATTTCTCTGTTAATATTCATTAGTCTCTGTCTCCTTTTATTAATGATAAAGCTCATTACTTTCCTAGAAAAATCATGGAGCATCGAGTCTCATTCTTCAAGTATTTCTGTTTCCTATGTCTCCCAAAAATATTCGGTATTATGTCCCATTCTAGATATTTTTCTAGGGATGTTATTTCCCACAAATATTTCATCTCTATAATTAATAAGTGTTTCAAATGTTGTAATGTATTCTTAATAAAGGAGAGATGTAGATTACTATCCTCTTGTGTATATCTTCGATATTTCCTTTGTGATCCGAAGAATATTTGAACCCTTTGAATACGTTCTTTCCTATCCCACCATAGTTCTGTCATCTTTCTTCTTTTTTGTACGTTAAACCTAGGCAACTAGCTGCCTTTTATGGATTGCCAACTGACGCTAATAGCTTTATTTCTAAAGAAAGCTATCATCTTCCATGATGGCTCAAAAAAAGAAGCCATTTTTTATGCATTAGAAGGAATTGTACACAGATAGAAGAAGCCCAAAAAGAAGCGGAATATATGCTGGAAAAATTTCAGTCCAAGGGATATGATAAAGAAAAATTGATAGAGCAAAAAATAAAAATAGGACAATTGAACAGACAAACTCTGTTGGAAGATAAAGGAGATAGAAAAATGTATGGACAATGTGACAGAACTCCATCTGTTGTCAATTACGTCGAGCTCATGAGATACGGTTTAGTCGCTGGCTTCCAAGATGTGACGTTACGCCCTCTCTAGGAGCACGTAAGGTCAGCTTGATACAGTTTACACAGATGCCTCCTGTACACTTGGGCACAGAGAGGCAGAGGTGTGAGGGACGGTGGTCTACACGGCATCCAGCATAACTCCACACTCGCTCACAACCCAGACAAGCTGAGGGAGCCTTTTCACTGCCCCAGTGAAATAGAGCTTTCTCAGCCCAGTAGACTGCCACCAGTTCCCTGTTTGATATAAGCCCGGTCCGCTAACGGGATCATATATGGTGAGAAACCAACCCGCAGTAGCGCATAACTATGCCGAAACACAGACGTGGCAATTGGTGATCGAGATACAAGGACAGCACAAGATTAAATTATATATTTAATTGCCTTAAGGGCGCACTAGACAATACACTATATACACAGAGAATATACACAGTGGTCGGATGTGCAAATACAGGTGGTATGATACAACAGAATTAAACAGTAGTCACATGGGGCAGTGATGTCAGCAGTTTGTCCACGGTCCCTCCAAACACAGTACTTGATGTGACCCCCTTCAGAGAAATACACTGGCCTCTGGCCTGCATGGGCCTTTTTCACCTGTAGTTGGCCACTCCCCTCCCTGCCTCTGGGAGGAGTCCACTCCTCCTTCCTGGTCCTGGTTGCCAAAGACCCGCAAAACCCATTAGGGACCATAGCTCCAGCCCTGAAGGTCACAGGAAGATGGTTCTGGGACCAACGGGTCCACCTGGGTTTCGGCTACAGGTGAAGACCAAACATGGCTCTGTTATTAGGTTCCTGCAGGGGGATTTCTGTATCTCCCCTTCCTGGCACCCGACCCCCATACTACGACCAGGGGTGAGTCCGTCTTGGCCCCAGGGTCACAGAAATATAACTGGTTTATGCCTGTGATTGACGGGCAATTCATAATTCCTTATTAATCCCTGGTTCCATGATGGATTTGATTGATCTGAGTAATGGCTGAGACCCTCTACAGGTTTTTTTTCCAGTAGGATGAGTTGGCCTTTCATGCTGGCTGAGTGAGGTGTGAATTTGTACACATGTGGCCTGCTTGAAGCCAGGACCCCTGCGGAGTTCACTCCCTCTGCTATCTGACAGCAAATGGCTGGCATTAGATCATGGCTAGCATTAAATCATAATTCCACATTCCTCACAGACAAGAAAAAATAAAAGAAACCACCTATTATTATACCTAGAGATGAGCAAATTTCTAAAAAAATTTGGTTAGATCCAAATTTATTTGTCGCGAATCGTGTTAAAAAACTGCTACTTCATGGCTGCAGAGAGCCTTTATAGTGGTATATAACACTGTGCTTTACAGTAACATGCATAGGGAGTCTGCTGTGGTAGTGAAACAATAGTGTCAGTCAGTATGACATGCAGATGACAGGCATCACTCTTAGAATCACTGCACACTTCACTTTTTTGGGCAGTTATGGGGCCAAAACTGACCAAATAACTCAAGTGTGAACTCAGCCTTATGTTAGCATCAAGAAGAAGTGCACTCCTTTTACACCGTCGGCAGCTGATTCCACATAAATGTCTACAGAACCTGTTCTATTAAATGGTTATGCAAGTAGAGCCCCCCGACAGAGTGGAGCAGTAAGTTTGTGTTGATGTCAGAAAATAACCCCCAAAAAACGGGTCCTGTCTGTGGGGCATCCGCCTTCACTCGGTCAACATTTGGTCATGGTCAGTAATCCATCAGTATTGCTAAAGCCCCAAAAAACAGGAGTGGATCCAAAACCGAGATTACAAGTGAATGGAATATTTTCATGTCTTCTGTGTTTTGTACCCACTCCTGCTTTTGGCTACCAAATCATAAGCCAATTCTGATGCAAAATAGGGACCATGTCATGGAAGCCTTACAGCTGTTATATAGACAGGATTCGTTGTGTGTCTCATTTTTATTTCCTTCTGACAGATCAGAAGAAAGGTCAAATAAATATTGATGTCAGCCAGGCCGAAATGCTAAATAGCGGCCCAGTCATGAAGTGGAGAGGATAAGAACAGCATGAGAAGTCCACAGAGTGGCCCTATGACATAGTGGTAAGGTGGAAGAAGCATGAGCAGACTGCAGAGTGGCCCAATGACAGAGTCTGGAGGTGGCAGCAGCATCAGATGGAGGCCACAGAGTGGGACAATGACAGTGTGGAAGTGGCAGCAGCATCAGGAGGCCACAGAGTGGCACAATGACAGACTGTGGAAGTGGAGGCAGTAGCAGCATCAGGAGGAGGCACAGGGTCGCACAATGACAGCGTGGAGGTGGCAGCAGTATCATCAGCATGCTACAAAGTGGCAAGGTGACATAATGTTGAGGTAGCAGCAGCAGCATGAGGAGAGCACAGAGAGGCACAATAACAGAGTGTGGAGGTGGCAGCAGTAGCAGCATGAGGAGACCACAGAGAGGCACAATGACAGGCTGTGGAGGTGGCAGCCGTAGCATCAAGAGGACGCAACATGGTGGATGATCTAGTCTGATGCATCAGGCATTTGTGGGTGGAAATCCTGGCTGATCCACACCTGATTCATCTTGACAAAGGTCTTCTTGGGGTAACTATAGCCCCCGCCACAGTAAACACCCATTCTGATGCCACACTACTGGCTGGGCAGGACAGCTTTTCCAGGGCAAACTCTGCCAGTTGCGGCCACAAATCCAGTTTGGATGCCCAGTAGTCCAGCGTATCTTCAGTGTGGGGTGGCAGGGTGTTGTCCAAGTATGCCACCACCTGCTGGTTCAGGTCCTGCTCCATGTTTAGCTGCTGCTGCTGGTGAGTAGTTTCTTCACTAGGCGGGTGAAGAAAGCTGTTCATCAGCGACTCTAGACTCAAGTTACTGCTAATGGAGCTGAAACTGCTCCTACCCCAACACCCTGCCACAGAAGCCATGGCAGAGGAACATTAGTGCAGAGGGTCCCCCCGGTCAGACCTGCGAGAGGATCGACGATGTCGCAGATAGGCAGCAGCCAACTGACTACATAGGATGTCTGTATAGTAGTTCAGTTTGTCCTCCATCTCAGCGGGTGTAAAAAAAGAAGGCCCCCATTTTGCACCGGTAGCGAGAGTCCAACAAGATGGAGAGGCAGAAGTCATCTCTCTGCCAAATGGTGACAATTTCGACTGTCACTACGCAAGCAAGTGAACATGCATCAGACCATTTGTGCAAATAACTTGAATGGACTCCCTGCCTCCATCTCCACTGCATTCTTCCACTGTGTGCCTGGGTCCTCTGCCTCGTCTTTCTCCTCACCCTGTATCTGCTCTGGATGGTCTTGCTCCTCCTTTCCTGTCAGCTGTGTAGAAAAAACACCCATTTCGCTACACATTGCTTGTGCTCCAATGTCCTCCTCTTCCTCTAGCTCACCCCCACAGTGCTCATGTGGCCATGAGATCTAGGAGCCACGTCTTCAGTCCCCTAACCAGACAGAATTACCAGCATCTGTTCCAGGACATGAAGCAGTGGAATGACGTTGTTAATCCTGTAGTTCTGGCGACTGACAAATAACGTGGCCTCCTCAACGGGCCTGGCAGGTGTCACGGATGAGCTGCCACTGGCTGACATCGAAGTTACACAGGGGAGTTCTCCTGTCCGCTTGGATTATCAAGAAATCGTTTATGGCCTTTCTCTGTTCGTATAGTTGGTCCAACATATGGAGGGTGGAATTCCAACTGGTGGAAACGTTGCATATCAGCCTATGTTGGGGGATGCCGTTCTACCACTGCAGCTCAAGGAGGGTGTGCTTTGCTGGCTGAAGTGCATGCAAAGTTTCCTGGCCATTTTTAGGCTGTCTTGCAGATGGGTAGAAGACTTCAGGAACCGCTTGACAACCAGATTAAACATGTGCGCCAGGCAGGGCGCATGTCTCATCACTTCTTGACGCAGTGCCGACACTATGTTCTTCCTGTTGTCGGTCACCATGGTTCCGATTTTGAGTTGTCGAGGAGAAAGCCAGGATTCGATTTCTTGATGAAGAACACGGAGCAGTTCCTCCCCTGTGTGACTCCGTTTGCCCAGGCAAACGAGGTGCAGAACAGCATGACACTGCCGTGCCCTGCAGAGGTGGTATGCTGGAGGGGCACTGTGAATTGTCCCTGCAGTGGAGGCTGAGGACACGGTGAAGAATGAGGAGGCAGAGGCGGACATTGTCGCAGAACGAATGGCGTGAGAACATGGATGCGGAAGCGGCGTGACCTGGCCAAGTTGCTGGTGTGGCTGTGCAGGATCCCCATTCACCCAGTAGGCCATAAAGGACATGTGTTGTCCCTGACTGTAGTTACAGCTCCACACGTCGGCGCTGCTGAGCACTTTGTTAGACACAGACAGGCTCAAGGACTGGCCAATCTTCTGTTCTACATGCATGTGCAGGGCTGGTACTGCCTTTTTGGCAAAGAAATTATGGCTTGGGAGTCTCCACCTAGGCTCGGCACAAGCCATCAGTAGTGATGAGCGCATAGGCAAATATTTCGCATAATATTCAAAATTTGCGAATTCTAGAATTCGTAATCTCCATTCATTATTTTTTGCGATTGCGCAAATCGGCACTAATGATGAGCATATTTTTTGCGCAATACATCCAACCTCACATTTATTCAGGTCTGAGTAGATATTACTGATTGGTGCACTAAGTATTGTTGTGACATCACAGCACTATGTCTGTAGGATGTATGTATGGACAGCAGAATGACATCACAATCAGCTACACTATATCACTATCTAACTTACACTGACTATCTCCCACTAACTATCTGTATTATACTGTATATATGAGCTAACTAACTGTAATCTAATGTAATTGGATAACGAATAGGATCCAGATGAAAGCACAGAGCACAGCAATGTCACTGCTCTCTCTCTCTCTCTCTCTGAGAACTACAAAAAACCTGAAGAAAATGGCTGCTGGGGAGTTTCTTATATAGTAAAGGAGTAGGCAACTTCCCTATTGGTTGCTAGGGATGTTGCTTAGCTCTGACAAAGATATTGCAGACTTCGCATTCGCCCACAAGCAATAGAATATTCATGATTACGAATATGTAGCACTATATTCTACATCTTTGAGAATTCTCGAAGTGCAGATATTTGCGATAAAAATTAGCAATTAGAATATTCACGATCAACACTAGCCATCAGTTCTCTGAAAGCAACTTTGCCAGGAGCATATTCAGCTTCTGTGCCATTGGATGAGTGAACGCATACTGTTGTCTCTTGGCAATCGCTTCGGTGATCGATTGCTGACGGAATGACTGACGAGGTGTAGGAGGAGAAGCAGGAGCATCAGGACCAGCAGATGATGGGAAGTACAGACAGCTCCCGTTCGGCTCAGATGGTGGAACCTTGACTGCCTGAAATCAGGTGTGTGCCACTGGGTGATGCCGTGGTTGCTGCGGCAGGCTGGACCACATCGGAGCCACGGTTCTCCCAGGCCACTTTATTGTGACGCTGCATAGGTTTACGCAGGGCCGTGATGCTAACATTGGCATCCTGGCCACGCTTTACCTTCTGCAAACAAATTCTACAAATGGCCATGTTCATCTCCTCCGGCGGCTTAACAAAAAACTGCCACACCGCAGAGTAGGTGATTTTACCCCCATCACTCCGCACTGACTGACTGCTACTGCCACTGCTTACGTGAACCCCTGCACCACTACTTTCCGAGCAGGTAGGCCTGCGAAATGGGTGTTCTACCCCAGGCAAGTTTGGCTCTCAACCTTCCACTGCTGCCACCTTGCTGACTCTGCCGCTGCTTCACGTGCAAGCTGCCACCCTCTTCTCCCATTGATGATGAAGCCCCTAATTCACACGGCTCCCAGGTGCGATCAGCTACATCATCATCATCGAGCACTGTCTGCACGTCACTGATGTCCTCCTCAACGGTCTCTGGGTCAGGAGCCTCACCTCTTGCAACACCAGATCCCACGCCACTCTCCTCATCACTACTTGCCCGCCGACTGGAGGAAGTGGTGGATGTCTCTTCCACATCTTGGCTGGCCAGTAGCTGCTGACTGTCCTCTAGTAGCTCGTTCTCGCTGTATAGTGGAGCTGAGCCCACAGCATACAATACTTCTCTGGCTGAGGGAACAGAAAAGGACAGAGGCAGGTTGAGGACAGGTAAGGGCACAGGGCATGCTCCCGGGCTAAGGGTTGTGTCTGACGAAGCCACCGACTCTTGGCTGAGGGTGTCTGATATCACTTAGGACAAAGTGGATGGAACCATTTAAGAACTGCTGGGTTTCTGGTCAAGACACGACCACTAGATGACACCAGGAGCTCAGGCCTCGCGGCAACTCCTGCTGTCACGCCTCCTTACTCTGCTGCAACCTGTGCCTGCGCCAGAATGGTTCCAAACCCTGACGCGCTTTTCGCGTGTAGCTTCCTCAGGGGATAAATATACTCTGTGCTCACCTAGCTTTATATACCCTTGAAATCATGAGTGCTAATTAAAAAAAAAAATTAAAAAAAGTGCAAGAGTGCCTATAACTGTGTGGTCACACGTATGAGGGATGCTCACGGCTCGCGTTTTCCACGCTGGAACGCACAACGTCACATCCTGTCAGCTAATTAAACCACCAAGCGGTGGGATGGATCATTTGACCTACAGGGGGTTTTGAAATACATAAAATGTAAATAGTAGGGGACAGGAGGGGGACAAGAGCTCATTATAATTATAAAATATTTTATGATTATAATGGCTCATTATGTGGATTTTAGCGATCTTGAAATCGTGTAAATGTCCTAACATGTGCAGCAGCCATTTTAGGAAAAATGCGTTCCCTTACCACAAAGCGTGAGGAAATTTGGAGTCGGTGCAAATCGAATTTTTCCTGAAATTTGGATTGATATACACTCTGTCAACTTCGATTCGCTCATCTCTAATTATACCCTATAATGGTCAAACAAAACATTTTTAAAAGATTATTAATAGATATTACAAACTAATTGGAACTTTTATTCCAGATGCTCTGAGATTTGTGTATCGGAAGGCAAAAAAATAGGTAATATGATAGCATCCACAAGGGCATGTGTAGCTATGAATAGTAAAAAGATGGAAAATAAATGCACTGTAAAAGGCTCCTTTCCATGTAAAAGATGCATGGGGTGTAAAAAATCCCAAAATAATAGAAAGAAAAATGTATAACATTCGGAGAAAATTTAAGGGGCACCCACTATCAAGGCATTATGTAGAGAAACACAAGGGTAAATTTGGAGAGTCCACATTTTGTGGCTTGGAGATAGTTAAAATGGACAAACGAGTAGGGGATTATATGAAAAGTATGAGAAGAGCAGAAACAAAATGGCTCTTTCTATCTGAAACCCCCTTAATGACCAGGCCACTTTTTACACTTCTGCACTAAACTAATTTCACCGTTTATCGCTCGGTTATGCAACTTACCACCCAAATGAATTTTGCCTCCTTTTCTTCTCACTAATAGAGCTTTCATTTGGTGGTATTTTATTGCTGCTGACATTTTTACTTTTTTTGTTATTAATCAAAATGTAACGATTTTTTTGCAAAAAAATGACATTTTTCACTTTCAGCTGTAAAATTTTGCAACAAAAACGACATCCATATATAAATTTTTCGCTAAGTTTATTGTTCTACATGTCTTTGATTAAAAAAAAATGTTTGGGCAAAAAAAAAAAAATGGTTTGGGTAAAAGTTATAGTGTTTACAAACTATGGTACAAAAATGTGAATTTCCGCTTTTTGAAGCAGCTCAGACTTTCTGAGCACCTGTCATGTTTCCTGAGGTTCTACAATGCCCAAACAGTAGAAAAACCTCACAAATGACCCCATTTTGGAAAGTAGACACCCTAAGGTATTCGCTGATGGGCATAGTGAGTTCATAGAACTTTTTATTTTTTGTCACAAGTTAGCGGAAAATGCTGTTATTTTTTTTTTTTTCTTGCAAAGTCTCATATTCCACTAACTTGCGACAAAAAATAAAAAATTCTAGGAACTCGCCATGCCCCTCACGGAATACCTTGGGGTGTCTTCTTTCCAAAATGGGGTCACTTGTGGCGTAGTTATACCGCCCTGGCAATTTAGGGGCCCATATGTGTGAGAAGTAGTTTGCAATCAAAATCTGTAAAAAATGACCGGTGAAATCCGAAAGGTGCACTTTGGAATGTGGGTCCCTTTTCCCACCTAGGCTGCAAAAAAGTGTCACACATCTGGTATCGCCGTACTCAGGAGAAGTTGGGGAATGTGTTTTGGAGTTTCATTTTACAAATACCCATGCTGGGTGAGAGAAATATCTTGGCAAAAGACAACTTTTCCAATTTTTTTATACAAAGTTGGCATTTGACCAAGATATTTATCTCACCCAGCATGGGTATATGTAAAATGACACCCCAAAACACATGGGAGCGTCTGGTTCTGCGGGAAACTAAATACGGAGACAACATCTGGTCATTGAAGTCCACCCCTCCCATGTGAAGGTTATAGTTGTGGACTGAGAGGGGCTTTTCAATGACACTGGTTGCTCGCTCAATTTGTATTGTCGTGTCTGCGTGAATGGAGGAGAGCATGTAAACGTCACGCTCGTCTCTCCATTTCACTGCGAGCAGTTCTTCGTTACACAATGCGGCCCTCTGCCCCCTTGCAAGATGGGTGGTAACGAGCCATTGGGGGAAGTCCGCGCGACTAGTTCGCGCGGTGCCACAGGCGCCAATCCGTTCTAGAAACAAATGCCTAAAGAGGGCCACACTTGTGTAGAAATTGTCCACATAAAGATGGTACCCCTTGCCGAATAAGGGTGACACCAAGTCCCAGACTGTCTTCCCACTGCTCCCCAGGTAGTCAGGGCAACCGACTGGCTCCAGGGTCTGATCTTTTCCCTCATAGATCTGAAATTTGTGGGTATAGCCTGTGGCCCTTTCACAGAGCTTATACAATTTGACCCCATACCGGGCGCGCTTGCTTGGGATGTATTGTTTGAAGCCAAGGCGCCCGGTAAAATGTATTAGGGACTCGTCTACACAGATGTTTTGCTCTGGGGTATACAAATCTGCAAATTTCAGGTTGAAATGGTCTATGAGGGGCCGAATTTTGTGGAGCCGGTCAAAAACAGGGTGGCCTCTGGGACGGGAGGCGGTGTTGTCGCTAAAGTGCAGGAAACGCAGAATGGCCTCAAAACGTGCCCTGGACATAGCAGCAGAGAACATGGGCATGTGATGAATTGGGTTCGTGGACCAATATGACCGCAATTCATGCTTTTTAGTTAGACCCATGTTGAGGAGAAGGCCCAGAAAAGTTTTAATTTCGGAAACTTGGACTGGTTTCCACCGGAAAGGCTGGGCATAATAGCTTCCCGGGTTGGCGGTTATAAATTGTGTGGCATACCTGTTTGTTTCGGCCACAACTATGTCTAAGAGCTCCGCAGTCAAGAACAGCTCAAAAAATCCCAGGGCCGAACCGATCTGAGCTGTCTCAACCCGAACTCTAGACTGGGCAGTGAAAGGGAAAACTACAGGTGAGGCTGAAGTTGGGGACTGCCAATCAGGGTTTGCCAGCACCTCTGGGATTCTAGGGGCTCTACGGGCCCGTCTTTGCGGTGGCTGCGACGGGGTCACTACTGCTCGTGCCACCGTACCAGCTTCAACTGCCCTTCTGGTGCTCGCCACTTCACCACGTTGTACGGCAGTGCTAGTACTAGGTCCAGGGAGGGCTGCGCTGCTGGTGTATGCCTCACCACGTAATCCGACAGCGCCAGCCCCACTCTGCTGCTCTTGAAGCAGATCCTGCGCAACCTGTGGCCTAGCGACACGGGGCCGGGTACGCCTGGTGCTATCAGGGACCTCAGCCTCCTCGTCCGAACTTTGGGTCAGAGAGCCACTTCTTTCTACAGGTTCGTATTCTGACCCGCTAGATTTATCAGATGAGGGTTCCCATTCCTCATCCGATTGGGTCAGAAGCCTGTAGGCCTCTTCAGAAGAATACCCCCTGTTTGACATTTGGGCAACTAAATTTAGGGGTATTCCCTGAGACTACCCAAGAAAAAAAGCAAGCCTGTCTTACAAAGGGGAGGCTAGCGAAGTACCGGAGGCCGCTGCGGTTGATAAAAAATATCAAAAAATTTTTATCGCCGCAGCGCGTGTAAAGTGAATGTGCAGTGATCAAAATAAATAAATTTTTTGTCACTGCGGTGGGGCGGGTGTGGGCGAACGCACGTGTGGGCGACCGATCAGGCCTGATCGGGCAAACACTGCGTTTTGGGTGGAGGGCGAACTAAAGTGACACTAATACAATTATAGATCTGACCGTGATCAGTTTTGATCACTTCCAGATACAATAAAAGTACAAATGCTGATTAGCGATACACTAATCAGTGAATCAGTGACTGCGGTGCGGTGGGCTGGGCGCTAACCGATCAGGCCTAAAGTATCCTAAAACCTAACGGTCAATACCAGTGAAAAAAAAAGTGACAGTTTGCACTGATCACTTTTTTCCTTTCACTAGTGGTTGACAGGGGCGATCAAAGGGGTGATCAAAGGGTTAAATTGGGGTGCAGGGGGTGATCTGCGGCTAGTATGTGGTGTTTGGTGTACTCACTGTGAAGCCTGCTCCTCTGCTGGATCCAACCGACGAAAAGGACCAGCAGAGGAGAAGGGCAGCCATATAACAGATCATATTTACTAATATGATCTGTTATCTGGCTTCTCATTGGATTTTTTAAAAATCATCAGCTTGCCAGCTGCAATCATTGGCTGGCAAGCTGATGACGCGACCCCCCTTGACGAAATGCCGGCCCGAACTACGCATGCGGGGGGGATGACAAAGCGCGTCATCTCGCGTCTTGCGAGATGACGCGTATATGCGTGACTCTGCGCAGCGCTGCCGCCTCCGGACCGCACATCTGCGTTAGGTGGTCCGGAGGCGGTTAATATGAAGTTCTGAACACATTACAGGGAGTGCAGAATTATTAGGCAAGTTGTATTTTTGAGGATTAATTTTATTATTGAACAACAACCATGTTCTCAATGAACCCAAAAAACTCATTAATATCAAAGCTGAATATTTTTGGAAGTAGTTTTTAGTTTGTTTTTAGTTTTAGCTATTTTAGGGGGATATCTGTGTGTGCAGGTGACTATTACTGTGCATAATTATTAGGCAACTTAACAAAAAACAAATATATACCCATTTCAATTATTTATTTTTACCAGTGAAACCAATATAACATCTCAACATTCACAAATATACATTTCTGACATTCAAAAACAAAACAAAAACAAATCAGTGACCAATATAGCCACCTTTCTTTGCAAGGACACTCAAAAGCCTGCCATCCATGGATTCTGTCAGTGTTTTGATCTGTTCACCATCAACATTGCGTGCAGCAGCAACCACAGCCTCCCAGACACTGTTCAGAGAGGTGTACTGTTTTCCCTCCTTGTAAATCTCACATTTGATGATGGACCACAGGTTCTCAATGGGGTTCAGATCAGGTGAACAAGGAGGCCATGTCATTAGATTTTCTTCTTTTATACCCTTTCTTGCCAGCCACGCTGTGGAGTACTTGGACGCGTGTGATGGAGCATTGTCCTGCATGAAAATCATGTTTTTCTTGAAGGATGCAGACTTCTTCCTGTACCACTGCTTGAAGAAGGTGTCTTCCAGAAACTGGCAGTAGGACTGGGAGTTGAGCTTGACTCCATCCTCAACCCGAAAAGGCCCCACAAGCTCATCTTTGATGATACCAGCCCAAATCAGTACTCCACCTCCACCTTGCTGGCGTCTGAGTCGGACTGGAGCTCTCTGCCCTTTACCAATCCAGCCACGGGCCCATCCATCTGGCCCATCAAGACTCTCATTTCATCAGTCCATAAAACCTTAGAAAAATCAGTCTTGAGATATTTCTTGGCCCAGTCTTGATGTTTCAGCTTGTGTGTCTTGTTCAGTGGTGGTCGTCTTTCAGCCTTTCTTAACTTGGCCATGTCTCTGAGTATTGCACACCTTGTGCTTTTGGGCACTCCAGTGATGTTGCAGCTCTGAAATATGGCCAAACTGGTGGCAAGTGGCATCTTGGCAGCTGCACGCTTGACTTTGCTCAGTTCATGGGCAGTTATTTTGCGCCTTGGTTTTTCCACACGCTTCTTGCGACCCTGTTGACTATTTTGAATGAAACGCTTGATTGTTCGATGATCACGCTTCAGAAGCTTTGCAATTTTAAGAGTGCTGCATCCCTCTGCAAGATATCTCACTATTTTTGACTTTTCTGAGCCTGTCAAGTCCTTCTTTTGACCCATTTTGCCAAAGGAAAGGAAGTTGCCTAATAATTATGCACACCTGATATAGGGTGTTGATGTCATTAGACCACACCCCTTCTCATTACAGAGATGCACATCACCTAATATGCTTAATTGGTAGTAGGCTTTCGAGCCTATACAGCTTGGAGTAAGACAACATGCATAAAGAGGATGATGTGGTCAAAATACTCATTTGCCTAATAATTCTGCACTCCCTGTAGTACCTATGGGTTTGAATGCTGAAATAGAGCTATTTGCGTTTGATTAGAGTGACCGCAGTAAGATGTAGAAGTGGAGCTGTATGCTATCATAAATGGATAATAAGATCATTGGTGGTTTTAAATATGTGATCATTTGAGACGGAGAGGGAAGGGTTAAGAAAGGAAGTATATACGTAAGAACAGCGCACTGTTCAAAACGCGTTGTAATTTGGCACTCACGACTATCTGTAGCTCTAATAGTGACGTCACTAGTTGCTCCACATGAGCGTGAGCTTTTGAACTATAAGGAGCGGCGCCACCGGACGTGGCGCACTCCATGCTATAGATACCTGACTGATACCCCCTGAATTAAAACCCACAGAGAAGGATAAAGAGAGTATTAGCCACGGATACAGTATCAACAGCAATGTAATCTTGGATTTGGATTGACATGTGTTAGTGGCTGCCTGTAGTGGGGGAATCAGTGTGTTTATCAGAGAGGAGGGGCGCGGTATCCCATATACTATTTATACTGTGAAATTTCATTTGAGGCTTCTTTAACAGACTGACCTGCCATCCCTGGAATAGCAATGGGGGGCAAAGTTGTCAACCCTTGCCCTGATGCCTGGGGGAGCCAGGGGCCCTTCTGTAAATAAGAAGACATCAGTATCATAAATGGTACTTGATAGAACAGAGCCTGGTTACCTTGGAACCCAGGAGCTACTTTTACAACTGTGTCCTTTCTTGCCTGTTCTCTCAGTTCAGCATATCCCAAGATGTGTGGAGCAAGATGACCAGTTTTGGAGGGTAAAAAAACATGATTTTGTGATACTCTGGCAGGAGATGTCTATCCTATATGTGTGTATGTTTGGCCACCTAGTGTTAGTGATGTGAGCTGCAGAATGTCAAGGGTTTTGCTGCAATGTTGCAATATTTGGCAGATTTTTTTTATTTGTTATTTTACATTTTACATGTCACTATATATGTGGTAAAAATATACTAAAATTCTGCAGGTTTTACACTGGCCACTAGGCCTAAAATATGTCATGCCTTTCTGTCTTTTGAGAGCAGCTACATGGACTGTAGACACAGTAGTCTAGAGAGGACCCCATTGACTTCTATGGGAGAGATAATGCCTATTGTGACTGGTGGATCCAGCCTTATATCTATATTTGATATCTGTCATAGTAATGCTGCCTGTGATGATAATGACATGGCTGCTGAAATGTTACCTGTGCAGTACAGAGAGTCTTGAAATATTATGAGGCCTAGTGGCCAGTGTGAAAACTGCATTATTTTATGATTTTTTTTAAAATATAGTCACATGAAAAAAAAATTAAGCAACATATTACTTAAAATTAAAACAAATGCATATATTTAACACAAAAATGTGATTTAAACAAAAGGTCATTTTCTGATGATACATTCACTTTAAGAAATTATACTTTGTACCAATTTCAAGCAAATATAAGTGTGCATACATCTGTGTGCCAAGTAGTCTGTTTCCAATTGTCTTAATTTTCCAGCTGAGGACATATAAATGTCTAAAATGCTAATGCTTTGTGTGCGATTGCAGTGTAATTACAAAGTCATATAGCCAGAACTATCACACACATATAGAATGATAGTTTCTTGCAGAATCTCTGCCCCCGGCCATACTGCACATCGGGTGTGATGCTTCATACGCGTCCTCTATAATTTGATCACAGACATCACTGATTTTACCAGTTCGGCATATTAATACTTCAAAACACCTAGAGAGCTAATAAAGCATAACCATAAAAGCTTGACTGTTGGAAACCTGTCTGACACCAGGAGGAAGAGGAGAAAGGTAGTTCAGACTCTGAATGATTAGGAACATGGGTTGGATGGCTTTGAGATGGACTACGCTCTGTGGGAAGAATTTATTTATGTATCTATGCCAGTTTCATGCATAGAAAAAAATTACTTTCTTTGCTCAAGGCCCATTTTGTGCAAAAATTAAAATATAATTTTAAAAATTGTGCTTTTTCCTTCTTCTATGGAACTTTTTGAAAAAGTCTGTGGTAGTGGCAGGCACTAGACAGCCCAACAAATGTTACGATACTTATACCAGAAAACTTGCATACATTACACCAGAAATATGCATCGGCTCCTAGCTCTGGTAGATTGCTGTTCCTGGTGTACAGTCGTGGCCAAAAGTTTTGAGAATTACATAAATATTGGAAATTGGAAAAGTTGCTGCTTAAAGGGGTTCTGCAATTTCGTTTAACTGATGATCTATCCTCTGGATAGATCATCAGCTTCTGATCGGCGGGGGTCCGACACCCAGGACCCCCGCCGATCAGCTGTTTGACAAGGCAGCGGCGCTCCAGCAGCGCCGCGGCCTTCTCACTGTTTACCGCCGGGCCGCCCGCCCACTGACGTCACGACTTGTATCAACTAGAGTGGGCGCGGCTAAGCTCCATTCAAGTGAACAGAGCTTAGCCGCGCCCACTCTAGTTGATACAAGTCGAGACGTCAGTGGGCGGACGGCCCGGCGGTAAACAGTGAGAAGGCCGCGGCGCTGCTGGAGCGCCGCTGCCTTCTCAGACAGCTGATCGGCGGGGGTCCCAGGTGTCGGACCCCCGCCGATCAGAAGCTGATGATCTATCCAGAGGATAAATCATCAGTTAAATGAAAGTGCAGAACCCCTTTAAGTTTTTATAATAGCAATTTGCATATACTCCAGAATGTTATGAAGAGTGATCAGATGAATTGCATAATCCTTCTTTGCCATGAAAATTAACTTAATCCCCCAAAAAACTTTCCACTGCATTTAATTGCTGTCATTAAAGGACCTGCTGAGATCATTTCAGTAATTGTCTTGCTAACTCAGGTGAGAATGTTGACGAGCACAAGGCTGGAGATCATTATGTCAGGCTGATTGGGTTAAAATGGCAGACTTGACCTGTTAAAAGGAGGGTGATGCCTGAAATCATTGTTCTTCCATTGTTAACCATGGTGACCTGCAAAGAAATGCGTGCACCCATCCTTGCGTTGCATAAAAATGGCTTCACAGGCAAGGATATTGTGGCTACTAAGATTGCACCTCAATCAACAATTTATAGGATCATCAAGAACTTCAAGGAAAGAGGTTCAATTCTTGTTAAGAAGTCTTCAGGGTGTCGAAGAAAGTCCAGCAAGCACCAGGATCGTCCCCTAAAGAGGATTCAGCTGCGGGATCTAAGTGCCACCAGTGCAGAGCTTGCTCAGAAATGGCAGCAGGCAGGTGTGAATGCATCTGCATGCACAGTGAGGCGAAGACTTTTGGAAGATGGCCTGGTGTCAAGAAGGGCAGCAAATAAGCGACTTCTCTCCAAAAAAAGGGGACAGATTGATCTTCTGCAGAAAATATGGTGAATGGACTGCTGAGGACTGGGGCAAAGTCATATTCTCCGATGAAGCCTCTTTCCAATTGTTTGGGGCATCAGGAAAAAGGCTTATCCGGAGAAGAAAAGGTGAGCGCTACCATGAGTCCTGTGTAGTGGCGTCGCTAGAGGGGGGCGAGGGGGGGCAATTGCCCCCCCTATGTTGTTCCTTGCCCCCCCGGGTGCCCCCCCGCTGATTCCCCTGAGTGAATACTAATGAGCGCTTCCATTATGGAAGCGCTCATTAGTACCGAAGAACCAGGAAGTGGTGAACGCTCTGTACTCACCACTTCCTGGTCCTCGGCTGTCGGCTGTGCAGGGCTGCGCACAGCGTGAGGTCGCTCTGTGACCTCACGCTGTGCGCGCCAGTTTAGAGCACAGTCGACTGAGGAGGGAGAAAATGGCAGGCGGCGTCCGTCCAGGAGCAGGAGAGGTAAGTGTTTTTTATTTTATTTTATAAAAAATGTGGCTGCTGGGGGCATTATGGGGGCTAATAGGAGGCATATGGGGGCATTTAGACGCATATGGGGCTAATTGGAGGCATATTTGGGGGCTAATTGGAAGCATATTTGGGGGCTAATTGGAGGCATATGGGGGCATTTGGAGGCATATTTGGGGGCTAATTGGAGGCATATTTGGGGGCTAATAGGAGGCATATTTGGGGGCTAAAAGGAGGCATATGGGGCTAATAGGAGGCATATGGGGGCTAATAGGAGGCATATGGGGGCTAATTGGAGGCATATGGGGTCTATGGGCTAATTGGAGGCATATGGGGGCTAATTGGAGGCATATAGGGGCTAATTGGAGGCTATGGAGGCATATAGGGGCTAATTGGGGGCTAATAGGAGGCATATGGGGGCTAATTGGTGGCTAATTGGAGGCATATGGGGGCTAATTGGAGGCATATGGGGTCTATGGGGCTAATTGGAGGCATATGGGGGTTAATTGGAGGCATATGGGGGCTAATATGAGGCATATGGGGGCTAATATGAGGCATATGGGGGCTAATAGGAGGCATATGGGGGCTAATTGGAGGCATATGGGGGCTAATTGGAGGCATATGGGGGCTAATTGGAGGCATATGGGGGCTAATTGGAGGCATATGGGGGCTAATTGGAGGCATATAGGGGCTAATTGGAGGCATATGGGGGCTAATTGGGGGCTAATAGGAGGCATATGGGGGCTAATTGGGGGCTAATTGGAGGCATATGGGGGCTAATTGGAGCCATATGGGGGCTAATTGGAGGCATATGGGGTCTATGGGGCTAATTGGAGGCATATGGGGTTAATTGGAGGCATATGGGGGCTAATTGGGGGCTAATAGGAGGCATATGGGGGCTAATAGGAGGCATATGGGGGCTAATAGGAGGCATATGGGGGCTAATAAGAGGCATAATGGGGGCTAATTAGAGGCATAATGTGGGCTAATGAGGCATAATGTGGGCTAATGAGGCATAATGGGGCTAATATGAAGAATAATGGGGGCTAATGAGGCATAAGGGCTGATATGGGGGCTAATGAGAGGCATAATGAGGGCTAATGAGAGGCATAATGTGTCATCCACAGATGCCCCCATAACAGTGTGTCTTCCACAGATCCACCATAACAGTGCGCCTGTGCACTGACGAGAGACAGAAAGAAGGGGAAAGAATCCGCGGAAGCAAGCAGAGGAGGCACAGCAGACGACTGAATAGCTTCTTTTGTAAGTAAATTGTTTTATTATAAATGTATCCCTGCATACCGCAACTCTCTAGTATTTTGTAATCTTATTTCTATATACTTATTTTGTTTTTGCCCCCCCATTTTTGACTGTGGTATCTTTGTGCCCCCCCTATATATTGTTCCTAGAGTCGCCACTGGTCCTGTGTCATGCCAACAGTAAAGCATCCTGAGACCATTCATGTGTGGGGTTGCTTCTCATCCAAGGGAGGGGGTTCACTCACAATTTTGCCCAAAAACACAGCCATGAATAAAGAATGGTACCAAAACACCCTCCAAGAGCAACTTCTTCCAACAAACCAACAACAGTTTGGTGAAGAACAATGCATTATCCAGCACGATGGAGCACTGTGCCATAAGGCAAAAGTGATAACTAAGTGGCTCGGGGACCAAAACGTTGACATTTTGGGTCCATGGCCTGGAAACTCCCCAGATCAGAATCACATTGAGAACTTGTGGACATTCCTCGAGAGGCAGGTGGACAAACAAAAACCCACTAATTCTGACAAACTCCAAGAAGTGATTATGAAAGAATGGGTTGCTATCAGTCAGGAATTGGCCCAGAAGTTGATTGAGAGCATGCCCAGTCGAATTGCAGAGGTCCTGAAAAAGAAGGGCCAATACTGCAAATACTGACTCTTTGCATAAATGTCATGTAATTGTCGATAAAAGCCTTTGAAACGTATGAAGTTCGTGTAATTATATTTCACTACATCACAGAAACAACTGAAACAAAGATCTAAAAGCAGTTTAGCAGCAAACTTTGTGAAAACTATTTGTGTCATTCTCAAAACTTTTGGCCACGACTGTACTGTCTTCCCGAGATGGGCCAAAAATCCTTAGAAGTGTCCACCTCTTAAAAAAATTGGTGCATCTAACACTATCATTTTTTTTAAAATTAAGACTGGTGTAAGAAACACTAGTCTCAATAAACTCTCCCTGTGTATGTGTGTCTGAATAGAGCAATAATGTGCATGTCTGTCCCATCTTTAAATAGTATGGTGGACTGACATGCACATTACCGCTCCATTCAATTGGTGCACTCAGGACTTTTCTCAGCAGTCAGACTCACAGTGATCTAATATGTATGATCAGTGGCGTACATAGAGAAGTAAGGGCCCCATAGCAAGGATCAAACCAGGCCCCCCAAACTGGACAGAAGGGTTTCTGCCTAAACTCTTTTCAATGACCCTTGGGCCATTTTCCACTGCCTCATTTGCCAAAAGTTGTTCCTTTAGAGCAGGGGTGCACAACGTTTCCTGGTTGGGGGCCACATTGCCAGACTGAACCAATGACGAGGGCCGAACTTAAAATTTAAAGGTGTATTAACAACTGAAATATTGTACTTATGGCATTTTGAACACACATTATATAACATGAATGTCTAGTTACACTTCCAGGACTCCCATCTAATGGGAGAAATACATGAAAAATACATGTGAGCAGCCACAAGACATAGGCATACATGTCTGTTACCAGATGGTTGGGGGCTGCACAGAATGGTATCAAGGGCCGCATTTGGCCCCCGGGCCGCAGGTTGTGCACCCCTGCTTTAGAGGGTAGAGTCCTGATTAAGTTTTCACCTCCAGTAAAAGAGGAGATAATCCCAATTTAGACTGGGCCCCCTCTTGCCCTGGACCCCATAGGAGTTGCATGGCCTGCCGCTATGGTAGTTATGCCCTTGTGTATGTTTAATCCTGCGGATAGGTGATAAATAATTTTCGTGAGATAATTCTTGTAAGGTTTTTGAAACTGAGACCAAAGTGTAATTCCTGGTAATTATAAAGCCCCAAAGAGAGCATGATTACATTTACCCATTCAACCTATAAATTCCACAACTTTCAGTACTTCCACCATATCTGTATCACCCAAACACAGAGAGGGGAATTTATTATTCTACCCACGCCAGCTTTAAAAACTTGCAAACCTTATGTTTGAGACTTTTTAAATGCCAAAAAAGCGAAATGCCTAAATTTAGGTTCAGGTGGTGTTTCTATGCCATCCCTAGCTACTTTACTGAAAAGCAAAAGTGGAGAGGGCAGGTTGGGGCCAGTGGGTCTGGGTCTGGCATATTTATCTTTTTCTCCATTTTTCTGGCTTAAACGAAGACTGAAATCTACACCAGAGATTTCACTTTAGGTGCACACAGTGGCGTGCCTAGGGTGTTTGGCACCAGGGGTGGATCCTTTCTTGGACAACCCCCCCCCCCCCAATACTTTTAAAAAATTGTACCCCTCAACCTTCACAGTAGTTTTGTACAGATGTTTGCCCCATCACAGTAGTTATGCCCACATTGTGCCATCTCACAATAGTTATGCCAACATTGTGCCCCCCTCACAGTAGTTATGCCCTCTCTGTGCTCCTTTCACAGTTGTAATGCCCTCTTTGTGCCCCCTTCATAGTAATAATCCCCATTGTGTCCCCTTGATATTAATAATGCCCATTGTGCCCCCTTCACAGTAATATTGCCCATTGTGCCCCCTTAATAGTAGTAATGCCCACTGTGCTAGTAATGCCCTCTGTGCCCTCTCCATGGTAGAAATCCCCATTGTGCCCCTTCACAGTAATAATGCCCACTGTGCCCCCTTTACAGTAATAATGGCCTATGTGCCCCCTTTATTGTAGTAATGCTCTCTGGTTCTGTGCCTCCTGCATAGTAGAAATGCTCATTGTTCCCCGTTCACATTAATAATGCCCTCTGTGCCCCCTCCATAGTAGTAATGCCCTGTTTTCCCATCCATAGTAATAAAGTCCTCTGTGTCCCCTGCATAGTAATAAAGTCCTCTGTACTCCCTTTATAGTAATAAAGTCCTCTGTGCCCCCTCCAAAGTAATAAGGTCCTCTGTGCCTCCTACTTAGTAATAACATCCTCTGTGCCCCCTCCATAGTAATAAAGTCCTCTGTGCCTCCTCCATAGTAATAAAGTCCTCTGTGCCCCCTCCATAGTAATAAAGTCCTGTGACCCCTCTGTATTTAAAAAACAAAACAAAAAATACAATAACCACTCACCTTGTCCCGTTCCTTAAGCTTAAATACCTCTCTTCCCTGAAGGCACAGATTGCTCTGCAGCAATGTGTGGGCAGTGATTATGCAGATTTCCAGGCTGCAGGCTCCGCCCACACATGTCGGCAGCGCGATCTGGTGAAGTGGGGAGAAGTCTTCCTGCTTCAACATTCTGTGCACCGCCAGCCTGAAGGAGGGGAGGAGTGCTCTTTGCTTCTGGCACCCCCCTGAGAGCTGACACCCAGGGAGGACTACCCCCCACGCCCCCGCACACTCTCCAGCAATTGTCCCAAACACAGTTTTTGAGTTGGAGTTAAGTCAGTGATTCACCTCTGAACCAGATGCCATATGAATATTAGTGATGAGCGGCAGGGGCAATATTCGAAAATGGCTTGCACGGCAGAGCATTACAATAGCTTTATATGCAGACAGAGTGCTCCAATATATTTGCCATTGTGCAAATCGGCAATTAATGATGCACATATTTTCACGCAATACGTGTAACTTCACATTTTAGCAGGTCTGACTACATATTACTGATTGCTGCACTAAGTATTGTTGTGAACTTGTGACATCACAGCACTATGTCTTTAGCATGTATGTATGGACAGCAGAACCTATCGCACTACCTAGCACCTTGCACTGGAACCTATCAGATACACTAAATCACGATCTAACCTACACTGACTATCTCCCACTGACTATCTGTAATAGATATATATAAGCTAACTAACTATCTAATGTAATTAAACAGTAAAGCACAGAGCACAGCTGTCACGCCTTGCCCTGTGAATGTGCGGAGATCTGCCAGGCTGGCTGCACATGTTTGACTCTTCTCTTTGTTTGAGTTGAGCTGGATCCACCTTCCCTCAGGTGTACTGGGTTGATTGTTAGCGAGGCTATTTATTCCTCCTTCTCCCAATGGCCTGTGCGGGTTATAGTTTATTCCTGAGGGCTTTGGATGTGTTGTGGATTGTCTGCTCCAGCTCAGCTCAAGATAAGTCCTCTCTGCTTCTTCCCTTGTTGTCTTTTGTCTAGGCCTCTAGGGAGACACTTGCTTCCTCCTGCTTGAGGAAGCAGGTCTCCTCTTCCCCTTTCCCTTGTGCTCAGGGTTTTCCCCGGGTATATAGACGTAGGCATGAGGGCATGTGCATATCCACCATAAGGGTATGCACATGTGCACAGCAGTATAGGGAAAGCTTCAGGGATCGCTAGGAGGTAACCCTTTCTCCCTAGCTTTTGGACCTAGTCAATTTTTATGTTTGTTTTCCCTGTGTTTGGTTATTTCCCTGCTGATATACCTTCCGTGACAACAGCATGGACACTGCTCTCTCTCTCTCACAACTGTAAAAAACAGCAAAAAATGGCTGCTGGAAAGGTTCTTAAATTGTGAGGGGTAGGCAACTTTCCTATTAGTTGCTAGGGATGTTGATAAGCTCAGAAAAAGACATTACAGCCTTCTTATTGGCCCACAAGCAAGAAGGGAGGTTACTGATGAAAAAAAAATCTAGAATATTCGAGAATACGAATATATAGCACTATATTCTAAATCTTTGCAAATTTTCGAAGTGGCGATATTAACGATTAAAATTCGCAATTCGAATATTCGCGCCCAACACTAATGAATATCACTTAGTTTCAGGAATGATGAATATTATTTACTAAGGTTTAACTTGTAGGTTTTTAAACTGAGACTACTGTCGCTTTGTACTGATTTGGATACTTCAAATCCTTATTACAGGGTCAGGTGCAGTAACTCCCTCAGAACGTTGCTCCCTGGGGATCAGTGCAGTGAAATTATAGTACTGAAGAAGGAGGCCAGAGTTGAACATAACAAAGTCTTTTTTACTAAGTGCAATGTAGAATTCGAAATACATACAGTATCAGCAATCTTCCAAGTGCAACTGGCACCAGCAAGGAATCTGGAGGCAGGTTGGGTGACTGTAATTAAGCACTTAGGTGATACTCACCTAATGGTTGTTTAGTAATGGGTGGCTTGCCTGTAGTCCCTCACCTTACAGCAGTGGCTGTAGATGCAGATGTAGCAGTTTACTCTGCTGTCTGTAATCTCAGGCTTTACTTAACAATTTGGGTATTTTTTCCTGAAGAATCTATAACAGGAGCTCAGAAATCGGCTTCCTTTCCTCTCTGTGTTCACACAGGAACTCCCCCTCTTGGCAGGAAGCAGGGCTAGCCCACTCCTACCAAGAGGGGTCTGTTGCTATCAATCAGTGCCATCCTTTCCTTGGTGGTAGCTATGGCCACAAGCCAACAGTAAAATACACAATACATACCAACAATTTGCAGTACCCCCAGGTCTGGAATACTACACATGCATATATCCGGTGCCACTTGTTCAGCTACACAGGGCTCTTAGGTGAAATGGGGCCCACTCTAGCCACTTGGTGAGTTCCCTATGTAGTATCCTCCTTCTCTTGCCCTGTCCCCTCCGGCATGCATTCTAGATCATAAAAACATTGCTTCATCTCTGTGAGCCAATCACAGAGAGTTTATGATTACTACATTATTATGTTCTGCTTTGTGATTGCCTAGTAGCTCAGATATACAGATACAAAGATGAAGGATCAAGAAGACGAGGTCATGCATTTGTGTGTAATGTAATCTTAGGGTGCTTGAATGCCCTCTACAATGCCCTAATAGGACCTATGGACAGAGGTTGTAATCATAAGACAACTCATTCCCTTTTAACCTAGATCATCATGGATGTTATTAGCTACTTCACTACCCTAGCTCACAAGGATTTTACTATAAACCTCTTTATTTCTCTAACCATTCGGCACCTTCACTGCTCTAGACCATCAGGGTTGTTACTATTCTCACGTTCACTGCTCTAAACCACTAGAGGTGTTACCATTCATTCCTTTACTACCTTCACCATTCATTCCTTTACTACCTTCACCATTCATTCCTTTACTTCCTTTACTACCTTAGCAGAGAATGTTATCATTCCTGCCTTCACTGTCCTAGCTCACCATTAATGTTATCATTCACACCTTTGCTGCCCTAGACCACTAGGGATGTAAATATAAGCTGCTCTAGGTATGTTACTATTAAGTCCTTTACTTTCCTAAACTACCAAAAAGGTTTCTTATCCTTCCAGTGCAGTTTGCAAGAAGGGTCCACAACACTGCCAGATGCATTATTTAGTGCTCTATTGTGGAGAACAAAAGCTCAATAAAGCACTGGTAAATTCATCTGGCAGTGCCCTGAACCTTTCTTGTGTATTGGTATTGCATCAATCTCAGACACGACCCATGAATTTGTATGGCACTGTTTCTGGAAGGAAGCAGCCATGTTTTTTCTAATCCAATGCAACCACTTTAATTCACCATGGCCTAGTATAGCAGTTGAGGCTTTTTTTCCACATTGATGTTTAAGCTTCAAGGCCTACTAGCTTATGAACTAAGAAATCGCAGGTGAGGAAATAACTAAGTGTAAAAACACAAGTGTAGAAATGAGCTGTGGTTATTGGTGCGTGACTTCATTTGTTGTGCAACCCGTGTTTAAATTGATTACTCTGTACTCTTTGATCAAGTTTATACGTGTGGAGGTCAACTTTTCACATGTCCTTTTGTCAGTATCGATAGCTTGTCACTGATAACTTCTTCAGTCACCCAGAACTAATACTTTTGTTAGAATGTTTTATTACAGTGGTGGCATTCTAAAACTCCATTACTGAGCTGCACTGTAAATCCTCTAACCGCAGGACTAGATTATACCTTTCTCTGGTGACCTATTGTTTCTTCAATTTTTTAGAATCAGGTAACTCTACACGTTAAGGATATGCTGACCTTTAGAATAATTTCTTTGGATTGCATATATGAAATAACTGTGCGAACAGTATTGATTAAAAACATCCTACCATTTGTGTACACAGCTTTTTGCACAGACCTATGTGTCTCCATGGTTACAGACTACAAACAAATCCTGTGTAGTCAAATATATTTCTCTGCTGCCCTGAAAATTTGCCCTAATGTGTCAATGCATGAACAGTTAGAGCCAGGCTGTTTAGCTAAAATAGGATTGGTAACATTGTAAAAAATAATCTAAACACAGAAAAATATTAGGTCTGTACAGGTTTCTAGCCTTCAGGCCTTATGATATATCAAATATAGATCCATAAATTAGATGATTTCACCTTTGGGTTTGTGCACTTTTTATATTGTCTGATCACACATTGTAGTGGTTTCACTCCCCTTCAATTATGTGTTCTTAATGTTTATTTTTTATTATTGGATTTTTGCAGTTTCTTATAGTCAATTTATTAGTGTACACTGCCTGTTTTGTAACATATCACTGAAGGTAGATACTGAATAGGTGTATCAATTGAACATGATGGGCATATGTTCCAGAAAATACTACCAAGACCATTTTACTTCTGAGTAACATTTATTAAGGAAATTATATAAGTATATATGAGGAGGTAAAGGCCACAATGTTAATTCTTTAACTAACTAATAAACTGTTAAATAAATATAATAATAAACAACACATCCACTCAAATAATGAGCAAATTCACCCAATGAATCTAACATTGCGTCAATATAGGGGAGGGGGGCAGGAACTGTTTGTTGTCCAATGCCGTGAATGCGCACTGACCGTTATCTCCTTCTATTACAGGTACCTGGAATGTTCGTTGAAGAGAAGAACAAATCACCATTCTCCATGGGCACCTGCAACTTTTCCCAGATGTCATTCGCCAATGACTTCACCAATCAAATCCTGTTGCCAGGTAAGAAATCAATAACTTTATTATACACCACATACACCTATACAATGAACGGAACCATGCCATCATGTGTTCCCTTCATTGTATACACACTTCTGGGACCCTACACACAGTCACTGACTAACAGACCGATTAAAACATAACTTTCATTCACAATCAATTAAAAACTTACCAAGCATACTTTTGGGCAGTGACAAGTGTACGCAGTTAAGACGCCACCATCGTCAGTAAACAAGGTGCTCGCCAAAGTCACAAACAGACTACTAGGGTCCACATATACAGTATCCTATAATGACAAGGGATTAGCATAGCTAGTGGATACAAATACATAAGGGTGTAAAGTACAGATACAACTGACCCTAAAATAGTGATTTTTATGGAATCCTAAAGAGAGCATAGTTGTCATCCTGAATAGGATGGACTTTCTGTAACCCTCTAGTTTACCCAAAAATGTCATTGATCTAAAGGGACAAGAATACCACCTCAGGTAGGAATAATTTTCTGTGGAAGTCAACAAGTTCAAAAACACATTCAATGAAAACTAATAATCTATCTATCTGTATGTCTGTAGTTTAATTCGCTATGCGATTATATTACTTTGCTGTTTTTAATAAATAGAATAATTATAATAATTATCAGGAATTATAATTATTCTATTTATTTAAAAAAAAGCAAAGTAATATAATCGCATAGCGAATTAAACTTAGCTGTCTCTATAGTAAACTTTCCTATATGATTTCTAGAATTAGCGAAGTTGATGAATAGTTAGCTAAAACGAAGATGGAGAATACTTTGTTATCTTCGTTTTGTGGAATATGACAAATACATTCGTCATATTCGCTAATTCTACCAAGCCAACCATAGTAAACCAGGTCCAGGTTGAAATCGCGATTCAATTATTATAACTTGAATTAATCGCATTGCGATTTCAACTTGGACCTGGTTTAGTTGAGACCCAGCAGCAGCATCAAGTTGAAATCGCAATGTGATTAATATAACTCGAAGTAATCGCATGGCGATTTCAACTTAGTAGTTAGTACTGCTATATTCCATATTTGTTAATTCTAGCCTAATATGGAATATAGCAGTGCTAAGTTGAAATCGCAATTCGATTAATTCAAGTTATATTAATCGAATTGCGATTTCAACTTGGACCTGGTTTACTATGGTTGGCTTGGTAGAATTAGCGAATATGACGAATGTATTCGTCATATTCCACAAAACGAAGATAACGAAGTATTCTCCATCATCGTTTTAGCTCCATATTCGTCAACTTCACTAATTCTAGAAATCATATAGGAAAGTTTACTATAGAGACAGTTAAGTTTAATTCGCTATGCGATTATATTACTTTGCTTTTTTTTTTATAAATAGAATCATTATAATAATCAAGTATTTAACTATTCAGTTTAAAAAAGAATAAGCAAAGTAATATAATCGCATAGTGAATTAAACGTAGCTGTCTCTATAGTCAACTTTCCTATTTGATTGCTAGAATTAGCGAAGTTGATGAATAGGTAGCTAAAAACGAAAATGGAGAATACTTTGTTATCTTCGTTTTGAGGAATATGACGAATACATTCGTCATATTCGTCATCTTCGCTAATTCTAGATATCAAACCAATAGGAAAGTACTAGCCTTAAGTTAAAAATTGCAATACGCGATTATTTAAATCGCATATTATTTGCGATAAATGAAATAATTACGAATATTCGATTTTGACGAATATAATACGAATATTCAATTGAATATTCGCAAAATATAGCGAAATCGAATATTGCAACTCCCGCTCATCACTACTGACAAGCATGCATCTCAGAAACTGTATAGTTTCTGATCGTTTGGACTCCATTTTGTATCTGTTAGAACCATCCTAACTAGAAATGAGCGAATTTTTCAAAAATTCGGTTAGCCAAATTTTTCAATCTGAATTTAAAGCTGAATAATTTTTTTTTCCACCAAGATACTTCAAGAAAGATTTTACCACATATAACGGAGCACGGAGATGGAAAGGGTCTTCGGAGATTCCCCCCCCCCCCCCCCCCCCCCCGCACTACAGGTCCTTCTAAAAACATTAGCATATTGTGATAAAGTTCATTATTTTCTGTAATGTACTGATAAACATTAGACTTTCATATATTTTAAATTCATTACACACCAACTGAAGTAGTTCAAGCCTTTTATTGTTTTAATATTGATGATTTTGGCATACAGCTCATGAAAACCCAAAATTCCTATCAAAAAAAATTAGCATATCATGAAAAGGTTCTCTAAACGAGCTATTAACCTAATCATCTGAATCAACTAATTAACTCTAAACACCTGAAAAAGATTCCTGAGGCTTTTAAAAACTCCCAGCCTGGTTCATTACTCAAAACCGCAATCATGGGTAAGACTGCCGACCTGACTGCTGTCCAGAAGGCCATCATTGACACCCTCAAGCAAGAGGGTAAGACACAGAAAGAAATTTCTGAACGAATAGGCTGTTCCCAGAGTGCTGTATCAAGGCACCTGGGTGGGAAGTCTGTGGGAAGGAAAAAGTGTGGCAGAAAACGCTGCACAACGAGAAGAGGTGACCGGACCCTGAGGAAGATTGTGGAGAAGGACCGATTCCAGACCTTGGGGGACCTGCGGAAGCAGTGGACTGAGTCTGGAGTAGAAACATCCAGAGCCACCGTGTACAGGCGTGTGCAGGAAATGGGCTACAGGTGCCGCATTCCCCAGGTCAAGCCACTTTTGAACCAGAAACAGCGGCAGAAGCGCCTGACCTGGGCTACAGAGAAGCAGCACTGGACTGTTGCTCAGTGGTCCAAAATACTTTTTTTCGGATGAAAGCAAATTTTGCATGTCATTCGGAAATCAAGGTGCCAGAGTCTGGAGGAAGACTGGGGAGAGGGAAATGCCAAAATGCCTGAAGTCCAGTGTCAAGTACCCACAGTCAGTGATGGTCTGGGGTGCCATGTCAGCTGCTGGTGTTGGTCCACTGTGTTTTATCAAGGGCAGGGTCAATGCAGCTAGCTATCAAGAGATTTTGGAGCACTTCATGCTTCCATCTGCTGAAAAGCTTTATGGAGATGAAGATTTCATTTTTCAGCACGACCTGGCACCTGCTCACAGTGCCAAAACCACTGGTAAATGGTTTACTGACCATGGTATTACTGTGCTCAATTAACCTGCCAACTCTCCTGACCTGAACCCCATAGAGAATCTGTGGGATATTGGGAAGAGAAAGTTGAGAGACGCAGGACCCAACACTCTGGATGAGCTTAAGGCCGCTATCGAAGCATCCTGGGCCTCCATAACACCTCAGCAGTGCCACAGGCTGATTGCCTCCATGCCACGCCGCATTGAAGCAGTCATTTCTGCAAAAGGATTCCCGACCAAGTATTGAGTGCAGAACTGAACATAATTATTTGAAGGTTGACTTTTTTTGTATTAAAAACACTTTTCTTTTATTGGTCGGATGAAATATGCTAATTTTTTTAGATAGGAATTTTGGGTTTTCATGAGCTGTATGCCAAAATCATCAATATTAAAACAATTAGGGATGAGCGAACTCGAACTGTATAGTTCGGGTTCGTACCGAATTTTGGGGTGTCCGTGACACGGACCCGAACCCGGACATTTTCGTAAAAGTCCGGGTTCGGGTTCGGTGTTCGTCGCTTTCTTGGCGCTTTTGTGACGCTTTCTTGGCGCTTTTTGAAAGGCTGCAAAGCAGCCAATCAACAAGCGTCATACTACTTGCCCCAAGAGGCCGTCACAGCCATGCCTACTATTGGCATGGCTGTGATTGGCCAGAGCACCATGTGACCCAGCCTCTATTTAAGCTGGAGTCACATAGCGCCGCCCGTCACTCTGCTCTGATTAGCGTAGGGAGAGGTTGCGGATGCGACAGTAGGGCGAGATTAGGCAGATTAACTCCTCCAAAGGACTTCACTTGATTAATCGATCGATCTGCAGCTGTGCATCATTGAGCTGCTGAAATTCAAATGCTCACTCACTGTTTTTAGGCTGCCCAGACCGTTTGTCAGTCACTTTTTTCTGGGGTGATCGGCGGCCATTTTGTGTCTTGTGCGGTGCTGCGACCAAGTGCATCCAAGCTGCGACCAAGTGCATTTAACCCTCAATGGTGTGGTTGTTTTTTGGCTAAAGCCTACATCAGGGTGAAGCTGTCACACCAAGTGCATTTAACCAGCAATAGTCTGTTCATTTTTTTGGCCATATACTAAATCAGGGGCAAGCTGCGCCTGTCACCAAGTGCATTTACCCTCAATGGTGTGGTTGTTTTTTGGCTAAAGCCTACATCAGGGTGAAGCTGTCACACCAAGTGCATTTAACCAGCAATAGTCTGTTCATTTTTTGGCCATATACTACATCAGGGGCAAGCTGCGCCCGTCACCAAGTGCATTTAACCCTCAGTAGTGTGGTGCGTCAAGCTGTGACACCAAGTGCATTTAACCAGCAATAGTCTGTTCATTTTTTGGCCATATACTAAATCAGGGGCAAGCTGCGCCCGTCACCAAGTGCATTTAACCAGCAATAGTGTGGTTATTTTTTGGCCATATCCCAGTCTAATTCTGTCACTAAATCCATACCGGTCACCCAGCGCCTAAATACTAGGCCTCAAATTTATATCCCGCTAAATCTCTCGTTACCGCTGTCCTGTTGTGGCTGGGAAAGTTATTTAGTGTCCGTCAAAGCACATTTTTTGTTCTGGGTTGAAGTACAATTCCCAATTTAGCAATTTCATAATTTAGTGGTTCCTGCTATATCAGAGCTATTTGAAATCTATCCCTAAAAGGGTATATAATATTCAAGGTGCACATTGGGTCATTCAGAATAACTTCACACACACCCGCTACTGTGTATTTCCAAGTCTAATTCTGTCACTAAACCCATACCTGTCACCCAGCGCCTAAATACTAGGCCTCAAATTTATATCCTGCTAAATCTCTCGTTACCGCTGTCCTGTTGTGGCTGGGAAAGTTATTTAGTGTCCGTCAAAGCACATTTTTTGTTCTGGGTAGAAATACAATTCCCAATTTAGCAATTTCATAATTTAGTGGTTCCTGCTATATCAGAGCTATTTGAAATCTATCCCTAAAAGGGTATATAATATTCAAGGTGCACATTGGGTCATTCAGAATAACTTCACACACACCCGCTACTGTGTATTTCCAAGTCTAATTCTGTCACTAAACCCATACCTGTCACCCAGCGCCTAAATACTAGGCCTCAAATTTATATCCTGCTAAATCTCTCGTTAACGCTGTCCTGTTGTGGCTGGGAAAGTTATTTAGTGTCCGTCAAAGCACATTTTTTGTTCTGGGTTGAAATACAATTCCCAATTTAGCAATTTCATAATTTAGTGGTTTCTGCTATATCAGAGCTATTTGAAATCTATCCCTAAAAGGGTATATAATATTCAAGGTGCACATTGGGTCATTCAGAATAACTTCACACACACCCACTACTGTGTATTTCTAAGTCTAATTCTGTCACTAAACCCATACCTGTCACCCAGCGCCTAAATACTAGGCCTCAAATTTATATCCTGCTAAATCTCTCGTTAACGCTGTCCTGTTGTGGCTGGGAAAGTTATTTAGTGTCCGTCAAAGCACATTTTTTGTTCTGGGTTGAAATACAATTCCCAATTTAGCAATTTCATAATTTAGTGGTTTCTGCTATATCAGAGCTATTTGAAATCTATCCCTAAAAGGGTATATAATATTCAAGGTGCACATTGGGTCATTCAGAATAACTTCACACACACCCGCTACTGTGTATTTCCAAGTCTAATTCTGTCACTAAACCCATACCTGTCACCCAGCGCCTAAATACTAGGCCTCAAATTTATATCCTGCTAAATCTCTCGTTAACGCTGTCCTGTTGTGGCTGGGAAAGTTATTTAGTGTCCGTCAAAGCACATTTTTTGTTCTGGGTTGAAATACAATTCCCAATTTAGCAATTTCATAATTTAGTGGTTTCTGCTATATCAGAGCTATTTGAAATCTATCCCTAAAAGGGTATATAATATTCAAGGTGCACATTGGGTCATTCAGAATAACTTCACACACACCCGCTACTGTGTATTTCTAAGTCTAATTCTGTCACTAAACCCATACCTGTCACCCAGCGCCTAAATACTAGGCCTCAAATTTATATCCTGCTAAATCTCTCGTTAACGCTGTCCTGTTGTGGCTGGGAAAGTTATTTAGTGTCCGTCAAAGCACATTTTTTGTTCTGGGTTTAAATACAATTCCCAATTTAACAATTTCATAATTTAGTGGTTTCTGCTATATCAGAGCTATTTGAAATCTATCCCTAAAAGGGTATATAATATTCAAGGTGCACATTGGGTCATTCAGAATAACTTCACACACACCCGCTACTGTGTATTTCTAAGTCTAATTCTGTCACTAAACCCATACCTGTCACCCAGCGCCTAAATACTAGGCCTCAAATTTATATCCTGCTAAATCTCTCGTTAACGCTGTCCTGTTGTGGCTGGGAAAGTTATTTAGTGTCCGTCAAAGCACATTTTTTGTTCTGGGTTTAAATACAATTCCCAATTTAACAATTTCATAATTTAGTGGTTTCTGCTATATCAGAGCTATTTGAAATCTATCCCTAAAAGGGTATATAATATTCAAGGTGCACATTGGGTCATTCAGAATAACTTCACACACACCCGCTACTGTGTATTTCCAAGTCTAATTCTGTCACTAAACCCATACCTGTCACCCAGCGCCTAAATACTAGGCCTCAAATTTATATCCTGCTAAATCTCTCGTTACCGCTGTCCTGTTGTGGCTGGGAAAGTTATTTAGTGTCCGTCAAAGCACATTTTTTGTTCTGGGTTGAAATACAATTCCCAATTTAGCAATTTCATAATTTAGTGGTTCCTGCTATATCAGAGCTATTTGAAATCTATCCCTAAAAGGGTATATAATATTCAAGGTGCACATTGGGTCATTCAGAATAACTTCACACACACCCGCTACTGTGTATTTCCAAGTCTAATTCTGTCACTAAACCCATACCTGTCACCCAGCGCCTAAATACTAGGCCTCAAATTTATATCCTGCTAAATCTCTCGTTAACGCTGTCCTGTTGTGGCTGGGAAAGTTATTTAGTGTCCGTCAAAGCACATTTTTTGTTCTGGGTTTAAATACAATTCCCAATTTAACAATTTCATAATTTAGTGGTTTCTGCTATATCAGAGCTATTTGAAATCTATCCCTAAAAGGGTATATAATATTCAAGGTGCACATTGGGTCATTCAGAATAACTTCACACACACACGCTTCTGTGCATTTCCAAGTCTAATTCTGTCACTAAATCCATACCGGTCACCCAGCGCCTAAATACTAGGCCTCAAATTTATATCCCGCTGAATTTGAATACAATACATTGGGCCAAATAATATATTTGTTGTTGTGGTGAACCATAACAATGAGAAAAACATCTAGTAAGGGACGCGGACGTGGACATGGTCGTGGTGGTGTTAGTGGACCCTCTGGTGCTGGGAGAGGACGTGGCCGTTCTGCCACATCCACACGTCCTAGTGTACCAACTACCTCAGGTCCCAGTAGCCGCCAGAATTTACAGCGATATATGGTGGGGCCCAATGCCGTTCTAAGGATGGTAAGGCCTGAGCAGGTACAGGCATTAGTCAATTGGGTGGCCGACAGTGGATCCAGCACGTTCACATTATCTCCCACCCAGTCTTCTGCAGAAAGCGCACAGATGGCGCCTGAAAACCAAACCCATCAGTCTGTCACATCACCCCCATGCATACCAGGGAAACTGTCTCAGCCTCAAGTTATGCAGCAGTCTCTTATGCTGTTTGAAGACTCCGCTGGCAGGGTTTCCCAAGGGCATCCACCTAGCCCTTCCCCAGCGGTGAAAGACATAGAATGCACTGACGCACAACCACTTATGTTTCCTGATGATGAGGACATGGGAATACCACCTCAGCATGTCTCTGATGATGACGAAACACAGGTGCCAACTGCTGCGTCTTTCTGCAGTGTGCAGACTGAACAGGAGGTCAGGGATCAAGACTGGGTGGAAGACGATGCAGGGGACGATGAGGTCCTAGACCCCACATGGAATGAAGGTCGTGCCACTGACTTTCACAGTTCGGAGGAAGAGGCAGTGGTGAGACCGAGCCAACAGCGTAGCAAAAGAGGGAGCAGTGGGCAAAAGCAGAACACCCGCCGCCAAGAGACTCCGCCTGCTACTGACCGCCGCCATCTGGGACCGAGCACCCCAAAGGCAGCTTCAAGGAGTTCCCTGGCATGGCACTTCTTCAAACAATGTGCTGACGACAAGACCCGAGTGGTTTGCACGCTGTGCCATCAGAGCCTGAAGCGCGGCATTAACGTTCTGAACCTGAGCACAACCTGCATGACCAGGCACCTGCATGCAAAGCATGAACTGCAGTGGAGTAAACACCTTAAAACCAAGGAAGTCACTCAGGCTCCCCCTGCTACCTCTTCTGCTGCTGCCGCCTCGGCCTATTCTGCTGCTGCCGCCTCGGCCTCTTCCTCCGCCTCTGGAGGAACGTTGGCACCTGCCGCCCAGCAAACAGGGGATGTACCACCAACACCACCACCACCACCTCCGTCACCAAGCGTCTCAACCATGTCACACGCCAGCGTTCAGCTCTCCATCTCACAAACATTTGATAGAAAGCGTAAATTCCCACCTAGCCACCCTCGATCCCTGGCCCTGAATGCCAGCATTTCTAAACTACTGGCCTATGAAATGCTGTCATTTAGGCTGGTGGACACAGACAGCTTCAAACAGCTCATGTCGCTTGCTGTCCCACAGTATGTTGTTCCCAGCCGGCACTACTTCTCCAAGAGAGCCGTGCCTTCCCTGCACAACCAAGTATCCGATAAAATCAAGTGTGCACTGCGCAACGCCATCTGTAGCAAGGTCCACCTAACCACAGATACGTGGACCAGTAAGCACGGCCAGGGACGCTATATCTCCCTAACTGCACACTGGGTAAATGTAGTGGCAGCTGGGCCCCAGGCGGAGAGCTGTTTGGCGCACGTCCTTCCGCCGCCAAGGATCGCAGGGCAACATTCTTTGCCTCCTATTGCCACCTCCTCCTTCTCGGCTTCCTCCTCCTCTTCTTCCACCTGCTCATCCAGTCAGCCACACACCTTCACCACCAACTTCAGCACAGCCCGGGGTAAACGTCAGCAGGCCATTCTGAAACTCATATGTTTGGGGGACAGGCCCCACACCGCACAGGAGTTGTGGCGGGGTATTGAACAACAGACCGACGAGTGGTTGCTGCCGGTGAGCCTCAAGCCCGGCCTGGTGGTGTGTGATAATGGGCGAAATCTCGTTGCAGCTCTGGGACTAGCCAATTTGACGCACATCCTGCTTGCGCATTGCTGAATTTGGTGGTGCAGAAGTTCATTCACAACTACCCCGACATGTCAGAGCTGCTGCATAAAGTGCGGGCCGTCTGTTCGCGCTTCCGGCGTTCACATCCTGCTGCTGCTCGCCTGTCTGCGCTACAGCGTAACTTCGGCCTTCCCGCTCACCGCCTCATATGCGACGTGCCCACCAGGTGGAACTCCACCTTGCACATGCTGGACAGACTGTGCGAGCAGCAGCAGGCCATAGTGGAGTTTCAGCTGCAGCACGCACGGGTCAGTCGCACTACAGAACAGCACCACTTCACCACCAATGACTGGGCCTCCATGCGAGACCTGTGTGCCCTGTTGCGCTGTTTCGAGTACTCCACCAACATGGCCAGTGGCGATGACACCGTTATCAGCGTTACAATACCACTTCTATGTCTCCTTGAGAAAACACTTAGGGCGATGATGGAAGAGGAGGTGGCCCAGGAGGAGGAGGAGGAGGAGGAGGAAGAGGGGTCATTTTTAGCACTTTCAGGCCAGTCTCTTCGAAGTGACTCAGAGGGAGGTTTTTGGCAACAGCAGAGGCCAGGTACAAATGTGGCCAGCCAGGGCCCACTACTGGAGGACGAGGAGGACGAGGATGAGGAGGAGGTGGAGGAGGATGAGGATGAAGCATGGTCACAGCGGGGTGGCACCCAACGCAGCTCGGGTCCATCACTGGTGCGTGGCTGGGGGGAAAGGCAGGACGATGACGATACGCCTCCCACAGAGGACAGCTTGTCCTTACCCCTGGGCAGCCTGGCACACATGAGCGACTACATGCTGCAGTGCCTGCGCAACGACAGCAGAGTTGCCCACATTTTAACCTGTGCGGACTACTGGGTTGCCACCCTGCTGGATCCACGCTACAAAGACAATGTGCCCACCTTACTTCCTGCACTGGAGCGTGATAGGAAGATGCGCGAGTACAAGCGCACGTTGGTAGACGCGCTACTGAGAGCATTCCCAAATGTCACAGGGGAACAAGTGGAAGCCCAAGGCCAAGGCAGAGGAGGAGCAAGAGGTCGCCAAGGCAGCTGTGTCACGGCCAGCTCCTCTGAGGGCAGGGTTAGCATGGCAGAGATGTGGAAAACTTTTGTCAACACGCCACAGCTAACTGCACCACCACCTGATACGCAACGTGTTAGCAGGAGGCAACATTTCACTAACATGGTGGAACAGTACGTGTGCACACCCCTCCACGTACTGACTGATGGTTCGGCCCCATTCAACTTCTGGGTCTCTAAATTGTCCACGTGGCCAGAGCTAGCCTTTTATGCCTTGGAGGTGCTGGCCTGCCCGGCAGCCAGCGTTTTGTCTGAACGTGTATTCAGCACGGCAGGGGGCGTCATTACAGACAAACGCAGCCGCCTGTCTACAGCCAATGTGGGCAAGCTGACGTTCATAAAAATGAACCAGGCATGGATCCCACAGGACCTGTCCGTCCCTTGTCCAGATTAGACATTAACTACCTCCCCATAACCATATATTATTGGACTCCAGGGCACTTCCTCATTCAATCCTATTTTTATTTTCATTTTACCATTATATTGCGAGGCTACCCAAAGTTGAATGAACCTCTCCTCTGCCTGGGTGCTGGGCCTAAATTTATGACAATGGACTGTTGCAGTGGTGGGTGACGTGAAGCCTGATTCTCTGCTATGACATGCAGACTGATTCTCTGCTGACATGAAGCCAGATTGTCTGTTACGGGACCTCTCTGCTCTGCCTGTGTGCTAGGCCTAAATATATGCCAATGGACTGTTGCAGTGGTGGGTGACGTGAAACCTCATTCTCTGCTATGACATGCAGACTGATTCTCTGCTGACATGAAGCCAGATCGTCTGTTACGGGACCTCTCTGCTCTGCCTGTGTGCTAGGCCTAAATATATGCCAATGGACTGTTGCAGTGGTGGGTGACGTGAAGCCTCATTCTCTGCTATGACATGCAGACTGATTCTCTGCTGACATGAAGCCAGATTCTCTGTTACGGGACCTCTCTGCTCTGCCTGTGTGCTAGGCCTAAATATATGCCAATGGACTGTTGCAGTGGTGGGTGACGTGAAGCCTCATTCTCTGCTATGACATGCAGACTGATTCTCTGCTGACATGAAGCCAGATTGTCTGTTACGGGACCTCTCTGCTCTGCCTGTGTGCTAGGCCTAAATATATGCCAATGGACTGTTGCAGTGGTGGGTGACGTGAAGCCTCATTCTCTGCTATGACATGCAGACTGATTCTCTGCTGTCATGAAGCCAGATTGTCTGTTACGGGACCTCTCTGCTCTGCCTGTGTGCTAGGCCTAAATATATGCCAATGGACTGTTGCAGTGGTGGGTGACGTGAAGCCTCATTCTCTGCTATGACATGCAGACTGATTCTCTGCTGACATGAAGCCAGATCGTCTGTTACGGGACCTCTCTGCTCTGCCTGTGTGCTAGGCCTAAATATATGCCAATGGACTGTTGCAGTGGTGGGTGACGTGAAGCCTCATTCTCTGCTATGACATGCAGACTGATTCTCTGCTGACATGAAGCCAGATTCTCTGTTACGGGACCTCTCTGCTCTGCCTGTGTGCTAGGCCTAAATATATGCCAATGGACTGTTGCAGTGGTGGGTGACGTGAAGCCTCATTCTCTGCTATGACATGCAGACTGATTCTCTGCTGTCATGAAGCCAGATTGTCTGTTACGGGACCTCTCTGCTCTGCCTGTGTGCTAGGCCTAAATATATGCCAATGGACTGTTGCAGTGGTGGGTGACGTGAAGCCTCATTCTCTGCTATGACATGCAGACTGATTCTCTGCTGACATGAAGCCAGATCGTCTGTTACGGGACCTCTCTGCTCTGCCTGTGTGCTAGGCCTAAATATATGCCAATGGACTGTTGCAGTGGTGGGTGACGTGAAGCCTCATTCTCTGCTATGACATGCAGACTGATTCTCTGCTGACATGAAGCCAGATTGTCTGTTACGGGGCCTCTCTGCTCTGCCTGTGTGCTAGGCCTAAATATATGCCAATGGACTGTTGCAGTGGTGGGTGACGTGAAGCCTCATTCTCTGCTATGACATGCAGACTGATTCTCTGCTGTCATGAAGCCAGATTGTCTGTTACGGGACCTCTCTGCTCTGCCTGTGTGCTAGGCCTAAATATATGCCAATGGACTGTTGCAGTGGTGGGTGACGTGAAGCCTCATTCTCTGCTATGACATGCAGACTTATTCTCTGCTGACATGAAGCCAGATTGTCTGTTACGGGACCTCTCTCCTCTGCCTGTGTGCTAGGCCTAAATATATGCCAATGGACTGTTGCAGTGGTGGGTGACGTGAAGCCTCATTCTCTGCTATGACATGCAGACTAATTCTCTGCTGACATGAAGCCAGATTGTCTGTTACGGGACCTCTCTCCTCTGCCTGGGTGCTGGGCCTAAATTTATGACAATGGACTGTTGCAGTGGTGGCTGACGTGAAGCCTGATTCTCTGCTATGACATGCAGACTGATTCTCTGCTGACATGAAGCCAGATCCTCTGTTACGGGACCTCTCTCCTCTGCCTGGGTGCTGGGCCTAAATTTATGACAATGGACTGTTGCAGTGGTGGCTGACGTGAAGCCTGATTCTCTGCTATGACATGCAGACTGATTCTCTGCTGACATGAAGCCAGATCCTCTGTTACGGGACCTCTCTCCTCTGCCTGGGTGCTGGGCCTAAATTTATGAAAATGGACTCTTACAGTGGTGGGTGACGTGAAGCCTGATTCTCTGCTATGACATGAAGACTGATTCTCTGCTGACATGAAGCCAGATTGTCTGTTACGGGACCTCTCTCCTCTGCCTGGGTGCCGGGGCCTAAATATCTGAGAATGGACTGTTCCAGTGGTGGGTGACGGGAAGCCAGATTCTCTGCTATGGAACCTCTCTCCAATTGATTTTGGTTAATTTTTATTTATTTAATTTTTATTTTAATTAATTTCCCTATCCACATTTGTTTGCATGGGATTTACCTACATGTTGCTGCCTTTTGCAGCCCTCTAGCCCTTTCCTGGGCTGTTTTACAGCCGTTTTAGTGCCGAAAAGTTCGGGTCCCCATTGACTTCAATGGGGTTCGGGTTCGGGACGAAGTTCGGATCGGGTTCGGATCCCGAACCCGAACATTTCCGGGATGTTCGGCCGAACTTCTCGAACCCGAACATCCAGGTGTTCGCTCAACTCTAAAAACAATAAAAGGCTTGAACTACTTCAGTTGGTGTGTAATGAATCTAAAATATATGAAAGTCTAATGTTTATCAGTACATTACAGAAAATAATGAACTTTATCACAATATGCTAATTTTTTTAGAAGGACCTGTATACGGATGTCTCAGAAATGAACCGCTGCTCCCGACAACAGCTCCTGGAAAGGTCATGGAGCGTCCCGGTCATCCGGCATTTATTCACTCTGCTGAAGCATGGTTTTTGAAAGTCTGTAGAAGCCACACGGGGCCCCCACGCTGCAGATTTATCATGGAGACATCATGGACATTTAACTGCATATAACCGTAGCGCTGACTGCTGAATAAATTTAGAATTTATTGAAATACTTCAATAAAGATTTTACCACGTATAACCGCCGCACTAACTGACTGCTACTGCCGCTACTTCCATGAACCCCTGCACAACTACTTGCCAGGTAGGTAGGCTGCTGCGAAGCAGGTGCTCTACCTCAGGCACGTTTGGCTAAAGACCTCCCACTGCTGCCACCCTGCTGACTCCCAGCCATGCTTTCAACACATAAAACCGCCAACGTGAACTGAGAACTGTTTGTACTGAAATAGGCCAGTAAACACTTTCAACATAGAGGTTTTTCAAATTCCTGTCCCTAGCACCTTCACATGTCTGTCTCTGCACTTTGAACGCTGGAAAATGGCAGAATATAAAATGGCTGCCGTATTTATAGGGCTGTGACATCACAGGGCTGTCTGGCTGCTGATTAGCTGCATGCAGGCATGTCATTCTGGGTGATCCCGCCTTCTCAGAGCTCCTTGCCCCATGTCCTCAGTCCTTACATGTGTAGCCGTCATTTTAGGAAAATTGTGATTCATTACCACAAAGCGTGAGGAAATTCGATTTCGTTGCGAATCAAATTTTTCCTGATTCCACTTCGTCAGCTTTGACTCGCTCGTCTCTAATCAACCTGTGAATTAACTAAAGATTTGTTTAGAATTGCTTGTGCAAGGGAGTTAGGCTTTGTCTACATATTTTGTCAAGGTTGTTTTGGGACATTGACCTGTAAGGCTGAGTTCCTACTTGAGTTACTTGTTTTTTTTGACTGATCAGTGAATGGGGAAAATGAATCAGTGACGTTAACACAAACTTACTGCTTACACCCTCTCCACTCTGTTGGGGGCTCTACTTGTATAAGCGTTTAATAGAACAGGTTCTGTAGACATCTATGAGGAATCAGCTGACGACTGTGTAAAAGGAGTGCGCTTCTTCTTGACGCTAACATCGACCTGTAAGGCTGAGTTGATACTTGAGTTATTTGGTCAGTTTTGGCCCCGTAACTGCCCGAATAAGTGAAGTATGCAGTGATTCTAAGAGCGACGCCTGTCATGTGTGTGTCATACGGACTCACAGTATTATTTCACTACCACAGAAGACTCCTTATGAGTGTTACTGCAAGGCACAATGTTCTACACCCCTATAAAGGCTCTCTGCAGCCAGGAAATAGTTGTTTTTTTTAACGTAATTCGTAAAATTTATTTGGATTGAACCACATTTTTCCCCAAAAAATTGGCGAACCGGTGAATCAAATTTTTAAAATATTTGCTCATCTCTAATCTGTATCACCCAAACACAGAGGGGGGAATTTATCATTCTCCCCACGCCAGCTTTAAAAACTTGCAAACGTCATATTTGAGACCTTTTAAATGTCAAAATATGAAATGCCAAATTTTAGGTTCAAGTGGTGTTTCTATGCCATCTCTAGCCACTTTCCTGAAAAGCAAAAGTGGAGAGGGCAGGGAGAGGTTGGGGCCAGTGGGTCTGGCATATTTATCTTTTACTCCATTTTTCTGACCTAAAAGAAGACTGAAATCTACACCAGCTTGGAGCTGACAGAGATTTCACTTTAGGTGCACGGACTGCCGGAGGATGTGCCTAATTTATGACAAGGTGTATGTTAGAAATTAGGCACACTCTCCAACAATTGTCCCGGACACAGTTTTTGAGTTGGAGTCCCATCAGAGATTCACCTCTCAACCAGATGCCATATGAATATCACTTAGTTTCAGGAATGATGAATATTATTTACCATGGTTTAACTTTTAGGTTCTTAACCTGAGACTACTGTTGCTTTGTACTGATTGGGATACTTCAAATACTTATTACAGGGTCAGGTGCAGCAATTCCCTCAGGACGCTGCTCCCTAGGGATCAGGGCAGTGAAATTATAGTTCTGAAGAATAAGGCCAGAGTTGAACGTAACAAAGTCTTTTTTACTAAGTGCAACATAGAATTCGAAATACATACAGTATCAGCAATTTTCCAAGTGCAATTCTTTCTGGCACCAGCAAGGAATCTGGAGGCAGGTTGGGTGACTGTAATTAAGCACTTAGGTGATACTCACCTAATGGTTGTTTGGTGATGGGTGGCTTGCCTGTAGTCCCTCACCTTACAGCAGTGGCTGTAGATGCAGCTGTAGCAGTTCACTCTGCTGTCTGTAATATTGAGCTTTACTTGACAATTTGGGTATTTTTCCCTGAAGAATCTATAACAGGAGATCAGAATTCTGCTTCCTGTCCTCTCTATGTTCACACAGGAACTCCCCCTCTTGGCAGGAAGCAGGGCTAGCCCACTCTTACCAAGAGGGGGCTGTTCCTATCAATCAGTGCCATCCTTTCCTTGCTGGTAGCTATGGCCACAAGCAAACAATAATATACACAATACATACCAACAATTTGCAGTACCCCCAGCTCTAGGATACTACACATGCATATATCGGTGCAACGTTTTCAGCTACACAGCGGCTCTTAGGTGAAAGGGGGCCCACTCTAGCCACTTGGTGAGTTCCCAATGTAGTATCCTTCTTCTCTTGCCCTGTCCCCTCCGGCATGCATTCTAGATTACAAAAACATTGCTTCATCCCTGTGAGCCAATCACAGAGAGTTTATGATTACTACATTATTATGTTCTGCTTTGTGATCTGGGAATTGGCTGCTCCAAGGTCCAAGATGATAGCAAATAAACAACACGTACACAGTGACAATTATAAAGCACATGGGCTAGCTGCACTCCACTAGGGACTGAAGCTCTTGGTTTAAACCAGGGGTGCACAACCTCTTTTGGTCTGGGGGCCACATTGACACATCGCTCTATTTCAAGGGGCTTCAAATAAAAAAAAATGTTGATCAGTGCTCATCTGCAAGACTACACAAGCCAGTGCAAAGTGACTGTGGAGGAGTGATCCCTGCCACAGCCATTCCGCCTTCATTTATATTACACAGGGAGCTGTGCTGCAGATAATCGTACATCTTTCACCCTGATAAAATATGCAAATCAGCCGACAAATGATCAATTTCTTGTTTATCGACTGATCAGCTGGACGATTATACTGGCCAGATATAAGCGCTTCTATGAACACTTGTTCCCAGTAATTGTTCAAATATCGTGCTGCAGCATAGCACCTGAAACCGAAGAGTTATACTTACCTGCTCCCCACTGCTCCAGTACTTCGCACTGCCCCCGCTGTTTACACCTGGAAGTGCATGGACATGGTCATACACCACTCCAGCCAATAACTGGCTTATGCGGTGATGTGGCCACAAGCAGCATGTCACTTCTGAAGCCTGTCATTGACTGGAGCCGTGCAAGTGACCATGGCCATGCACTGCCAGGTGTAAACAGCACAAGAACTAGAAGATAGAGGCAGTGGGGGCAGTGCAAAGGACCAGTCCATGCTGTAGGAACTTGTTTAAAAACATTTTTTACCAGAAAAATTGCGACATTTCCTTCCATCCTGCCTCCCATTCATAAATCAGTGCTTTCGTTCACTGCAGAGGATGGAGCTCACTGGTATTTTCCCATCTTCTGCCTATCCAGTTATAGGCGCCCTCCAGTAACCAGTAAGCACTTTACCTTGCTAGTGGGGAAGGCTCTTTTTGGTTAACACTTTAATAACCATCTACGAGAGGACGCCTTATGCAGTAACCAGTATTTTCCCGATAGAGAGTCTGACTGCATTCGCTGAAACATAGAAACATAGAATGTGTCGGCAGATAAGAACCATTTGGCCCATCTAGTCTGCCCAATATACTGAATACTATGAATAGCCCTTGGCCCTATCTTATATGAAGGATGGCCTTATGCCTATCCCATGCATGCTTAAACTCCTCCACTGTATTTGCAGCTACCACTTCTGCAGGAAGGCTATTCCATGCATCCACTACTCTCTCAGTAAAGTAATACTTCCTGATATTACTTTTAAACCTTTGCCCCTCTAATTTAAAACTATGTCCTCTTGTAGCAGTTTTTCTTCTTTTAAATATTCTTTCCTCTTTTACCTTGTTGATTCCCTTTATGTATTTAAAAGTTTCTATCATATCCCCTCTGTCTTGTCTGTCTTCCAAGCTACACATGTTAAGGTCCTTTAATCTTTCCTGGTAAGTTTTATCCTGCAATCCATGTACCAGTTTAGTAGCTCTTCTCTGAACTCTCACCAAAGTATCAATACCCTTCTGGAGATATGGTCTCCAGTACTGAGCACAATACTCCAAATGAGGTCTCACTAGTGCTCTGTAGAGCGGCATGAGCACCTCCCTCTTTCTACTAGTAATGCCTCTCCCTATACACCCAAGCATTCTGCTAGCATTTCCTGCTGCTCTATGACATTGTCTGCCTACCTTTAAGTCTTCTGAAATAATGACCCCTAAATCCCTTTCCTCAGATACTGAGGTTAGGACTGTATCACTGATTTTATATTCTGCTCTTGGATTTTTACGCCCCAGGTGCATTATCTTGCACTTATCAACATTAAATTTTAGTTGCCAGATTTTTTACCATTCCTCTAGTTTTCCTAAATCCTTTTCCATTTAGTGTATCCCTCCAGGAACATCAACCCTGTTACAAACCTTCATGTCATCAGCAAAAAGACACACCTTATTATCGAGGCCTTCTGCAATTTCGCTGATAAAGATATTAAACAATATGGGTCCTACAACAGATCCCTGAGGTACCCCACTGGTAACAAGACCATGGTCTTAATATACTCCATTGACTACAACCCTCTGTTGTCTGTCCCTCAGCCACAGCCTAATCCATTCAACAATATGGGAGTCAAAGCCCAAAGGCTGCAATTTATTGATAAGCCTTCTATGTGGGACAGTATCAAAAGCCTTACTAAAGTCTAGATGAGCGATGTCTACTGCACCTCCGCCATCTATTATTTTAGTCACCCAATCAAAAAAATCAATAAGATTAGTTTGACATGATCTCCCTGAAGTAAACTCATGCTGTTTTTTAGCTTTCAATCCATGGGATCTTAGATGTTTCACAATCCTCTCCTTAAGTATGGTTTCAATTAATTTCCCCACTATTGATGTCAGGCTTACTGGCCTATAGTTGCCCGATTCCTCCCTACTACCTTTCTTGTGAATGGGCACAACATTTGCAAATTTCCAATCTTTTGGGACGACTCCTGTTACCAGTGATTGGTTAAATAAATCTGTTAATGGTTTTGCTAGTTCACCGCTAAGCTCTTTTAATAGCTTTCGGTGTATCCCATCAGGCCCCTGTGACTTATTTGTATTAATTTTAGACAGCTGACTTAGAACCTCTTCCTCTGTAAAGACACATGCATCAAAAGATTCATTAGTCTTCCTTCCTAACTGAGGTCCTTTTCCTTCATTTTCCTTTGTAAAAACTGAACAGTATTCATTGAGGCAGTCAGCTAGTTCTTTATCTTCTTCCATATACCTTCCTTCTTTTGTTTTTAATTTCGTAATTCCTTGTTATAGTTTCTTTTTTTCATTTATGTATCTGAAGAATGTCTTATCGCCTTTTTTCACTGACTGAGCCAATTTCTCTTCTGCCTGTGCTTTAGAAGCTCTTATAACTTGCTTGGCCTCTCTTTGCCTAATCTTATAAATTTCCCTGTCATCCTCATATTTTTTTTTTTATAATTACTAAATGCTATCTGTATGTTTTTAACAATTTTGGCCACTTCTGCTGAGTAGCACAGTGGTCTCTTCCTTTTTTTGCTTTTACTAACAAGCCTAATGCAATTATCTGTTGCCTTCAATAGTGCCACTTTTAAGTAGTCCCATTTCTCCTGGACTCCATTGAAACTGTTCCAATCTGATAGGAACTCGTATACCACTAATCTAATCTACTTTTAGAAAAGTCAGTTTTTCAAAAATCTAAAACTAAAACCTCTAGCAGCTTGAAAAATGTAGCAAAAGTGAGCCGCGCCTGTATTGCGAGCACAATACGCGCATATTACATTGCCTATTTTTGCACTCAAAAAAATAATGACTGGAGATCACGAATTGTAGAATTTGTTAATTTATGGTGAATATTAGGCCCCAAATTCACAGAATATTGTGAAAATGAATATTGCCTATGCTGCTCATCACTATTCTTTATCCTTTATATATACTTAATTTACAAAAGAAGGACATCATATCGCTAAATGTATGTACTATTGTTATAGTTAGTAAAATTATTTTATTAACCTTCATTCGAAGTGTAGTTCTCACCTTTATTCAAAGTGTTGTTCTCACCTTCATTGGAGTTTAGTTGCTGTTAAAGGGGTTCTGCACCTTCATTTAACTGATGATCTATCCTCTGGATAGATCATCAGCTTCTGATCGGCGGGGGTCCGACACCCGGGACCCCCGCCGATCAGCTGTTTGAGAAGGCAGTGGCGCTCCAGCAGCGCCGCGGCCTTCTCACTATTTACCGCCGGGCCGCCCGCCCACTGACGTCACGACTTGTATCAACTAGAGTGGGCGCGGCTAAGCTCTGTTCACTTGAATGGAGCTTAGCCGCGCCCACTCTAGTTGATCAAGTCGTGACGTCAGTGGGCGGGCGGCCCTGCGGTAAACAGTGAGAAGGCCGCGGCGCTGCTGGAGCGTCGCTGCCTTCTCAAACAGCTGATCGGTGGGTGTCCCGGGTGTCGGACCCCCGCCGATCAGAAGCTGATGATCTATCCAGAGGATAGATCATCAGTTAAATGAAGGTGCAGAACCCCTTTAAGTCTCTATTTATAGAGTATCTGAGCCTAAAGTCTTGCTCTTATCAGCAAAACAATCTTGAATGTTAGATTCCATTTATAATAATTGAAAAACAAATTTCTTCCTATATTGTGTATAAAAGTCAGTCAGCGGCAAGCTGGTAACCATAAGCTCATGAACATAAAGGCTTCCAAGTGTGTGCAGAACATTGAGCAGACATTCAGCAGATGTGTTGTAGCTGCCCCCCAGTTATATTAAGAAAATGGTTGGTCAGTGAGTGACGAAGCCGTGTAGGTGAAACGCGCGTCGAGGTCTCGCGCTCAGGGTCTGACATCCACCTCACCACCATATCTTCAGGTACGTTCTGTCACTAGTACAGCCCCACATTCCCTATAGGGTACCCCTATACATATCTATAGTGGGTCCCTTTGATCCAGGTGCATGTCATTTTTGTGATTTAGATAGTGATTCTTACTCGGGACTGTTTATTATATCTGTAATCCAGGCGCTTAGGTATTCTTGGTATGTGGGTGATTGCTCATGGGTTACCAGGCACGGTCTTTTTGTACTTTGTGTACATAGCCTTATGAGGGCGACCTTTTTGTGTCACACTGCCTCGGTCATCCTTGAGCTTCACGCCTCGATTTATAGGCTGTGCTTTATATTGCACAGATATCTTGGTGGTTTTTTGGTGCTATCGGCCCTGTGCTTCTCCGTATACTGTACACCATCCTGTTGTTTCCCCATATGTTGTATTTTATTAATAAATGACATTTTGATATATCACTTCCACTTGTTTGTTTTGGTCTATTCTGGTCAGTGAGTGACCCTGCATTGTAATCAGGGTCTCAGTCACATGTTAGTGGTGTCATCTTATAGGAAAGCATAAGATTCCCTGTAATTGTGGAAAATGGATGCTTCACATTTCATGAATCTTCTGCTCATTAATAGAACAATTACTGTTATGCAGCCTCTGAAATGTAAATGTTTCAATGACTGCATTTTCTATTAATTTCTGACACACTAGCTTCTATACTGAGACTGTAAGTGTAATTAAAAACCGTTCCATTTCAAGAAGAAGTAAGTGAACCCTTTTGATTCCCTAAATTTCTGTATTGATTACTTATAAAATGTGATCTAAATGTGATCTAAATCACAATTACAAACACAATCTCAGTAACACTAAAACTGCTGTACCATTCATGTCTTTTATTGAACACATTGACTAAACGTCAACATTACAATAAAAATTAAGTGAATTTTGTACCATCATATTGTACTAAATATATGGCTACCAATTAAGAATGAGCAGAAGCTTTTCAGGATTTACTACGTACAAATCCAGTGAAAGGGTGTTGGTGGGACAAATCACAAGGTAGGAAAACAAAGGATGGTCACATGACCCTGAGAGGAAGTGGGGTAGCCTCATCAGCCAATCAGGGGTGGCATCAGGTAGGGAGATGCCTAAGCAGACGTCATTCTGTTTAGAGCTGTTAATGATGTTGGGTGGGTCTATGTAGAAAACAATCTCAGACATGATACAGAGGCACAAGCATTTATCTTGTTTAGAGTTACAGGGACAATGTAGGGACAGAATAGAAATAGATAATTGTATAGAACGCTAGGGGTTGTTTAGGGAAAGCAGTTTCTGGGAGTGGGGGGCTGGGTAGGGCACACTCAGTACTTAATTATAAAGTTGCTGCAGAACTTCACCCTAGCAGTGCTGTGATAAAAAAAAAAAAAGCCAATTGCAAGAAAAAAAATTCTCATTTGAACAGAGACAGATGTTTGTTTTTGTTCAAAATCTCAAGTTACTAGTACATATTATTATTACCAGCACAGTGCCCCACTATCATTCTGCTGCTGAGTAATTGCACACTTTTATTTCAGTACATTATACAGATGTAGCAGGGTTAACACACAGGGCCAGATTTATCACGACTCTGACAGCTCACTCCACTTTCACATATGGCTAAAGTCAGTTTTAGCCAAGTCAGATTTATGATCGGCCCTTTAAGACTGTAATAAATGTGGTTTGACGGTAGCAGTTTATCCGTCAGTAAGCAGCTTTTCAAAAGTCGCACGTTTTTATGAAAAAGTCGCATGTTCTATTAAAAAGTCTCAGAAGATAAGCATGGTCCTCACTGGAGTGAAGTTGCGACTTTTTTGCGACTTTTTAAAAAAGTCCCAATAGTAAATCTGTCTAGAGATTCATTTACATACGAAAACACGCCCACTTTCAGAAAACTGCCCAGCATAGTGCAGAGCAGAAAAAAGTCGCAAATTTGTGCGCAGTTTTAGCCTTTGGGACTTTTTTGCGACTTTTCCACTCCACAAAAGTGACTTTGCCTAATGATATATCTGGCCCATAGGCTTTATGAGACATGTTATCTAAATGAAATGCAACTAAATGCATTAAGCAATTGCTTTTCAATGGCTTTTGTTTCAAGATAACGTGATGAGTTAAGAAATTTGAGTTAAGAGTGTGTGTGTTACCCCTGCTACATCTGTATTTGTCCTGTGTTATTACACACGTTGCATTATAGCACAAGTATTTTACAGTAGTAATGGCATTGTTATACTGAACTATCATAAAAATTACACCGTAGACAGACCATCTGTCCTGAATTGTTATATATTTCTGTGTCTTATAGTATAGAGTAACTCTGTTTTGAGCATTGTGACATGCAAATAAACAGTATACAAATCTTATACCGGCCTTCCTTGCATTGGTATAGCATTAAAACGTGTGTTTTACAGTAGAGAGAGGTCTTTTTTGAAACTGCATTTTTAAACGCAAATAACACAGTACACAAATCTTACCAATGCCAATACTACATTATTCCCAAAGTAAATGATCAGTAGCAATATTCACTGATTTTGAAGAAGAGGAATAACATTTAATGGCTCCTCTGTATTTAAGTTACAGATAACATGCTTACAATAATATTCTCAGTTCTGTGACCTCATGATGAGAGTTGAGCGGACCCCTGGATGTTCAGGTTCGACGGGTTCAACCGAACTTTACAAAAATGTTTAAGTTCGGGATCCGAACTTGACCCCGATACCCGAACCCTATTGAAGTCAATGGGGACCCGAACTTTGTAGCACTAAAACGGCTCAAAAAAAGTAACGAAAAGGGCTAGAGGGCTGCAAACTGCAGCAAAATATGGTTAAGAGTACGGCAAGTCCTCCGCAAACAAATGTGGATAGGTAAATGACTTAAAATAACATAAAATACGTAAAAAATAATCATCTTGATCTAGGAGGAGGAGGTCCATATGGAGTAGGAGGTTGGGGAGGCGGTGGATGTGGTGGTGTAGGTGGAAGCGGCGGTGGAGGAGGAGAAGGTAGCCAACACTGGTTTTCTGTTTTTTTATTTATTTATTTATTTTTGTTTAAATTTGGGTAGACCCCAAAACATTGGGAAATATCAAAAATACAACAAAGAGAAAGTGCGCTGGAGTACAACAATGGCTGGGTGAGGCCGGTATACATGTAACATGTCTATTCTGCAGAAGGTACGGACAAGTCCTGTGGGATCCATGCCTGGTTCATTTTAATGAACGTGAGCTTGTCCACATTGGCTGTGGACAGGCGGCTGCACTTGTCTGTGATAACCACCTCCTGCCGTGCTAAACAAACGTTCAGACAATACACTGGCTGCAGGGCAGGCCAGCACCTCCAAGGCGTAAAGGGCAAGCTCAGGCCTTGTGCCCAATTTGGAGACCCAGAAGTTGAAGGGGGCAGACCCATCAGTCAGTATGTGTAGGCGTGTGCACACATACTGATCCACTATGTCGCATGTCCCCGTGGCGTCCACGATCCAATTGGATATCTTCCCTATCAACTTTTGATGTTCTTTTCTGCGCCTACCATGGTGATTACGGGTAATGGGGAATCAGGGTTCCATGCCAGAGAGGGAGCCTGAGAAAGAGATACCACATCCAAGGTAGGTCAATGGCTGAAATCTGATCGGGCGGAAATGTGGGACAAGTTATTAAAGCGGAAGAATCGAATGAAGGGGGGGGGGGGGCGCATCAATTAAAGACGAATTTTAGAAATTTAAGTCCCTGTCAACTATGCAGAGCAGGGGTTTTTCAATGGCAAAAATGGGTTAATGTCACCCACCAATGCAACAGACAAATTTTATAGAAGTTTAGGTCTCTGTCACCTATGCAGAGCAGGGGTTTATTCACGGCAAAAATGGTAAAATGTCACCCAAGAATGTAACAGATGCTTTTGCGCCCTGATCCCTCTTTTGCTGTGCTGGTGCCTCTGTGCGACCACCGTCTCTTCCTCCAAACTGCACACGTCACTCGCATGACCTTGAATCTATGTGGGGTCTAGTACCTCATCATCCTTCACATCATCTTCCACCCACTCTTTACCCCTGCCCTCCTTGTCGGTCTGCACATTTTCGAAAGCCCCAGCAGTTGGCACCTGTGTTTCTTCATCCTCCGAGATGTGCTGCGGTGGTCCTCCCATGTTCTCATCCTGAAACATAAGTGGTTGGGCATCGGTGTACTTAATCTCTTCCACTTCTGGGGCAGGGCTATGTGGATGGCCCTGGGAAACCCTGCTAGCAGAGTCATCAAAAAGCAGAAGAGACTGCTGTATAACTTGGGGCTCAGACTGCTTGGCTGATTTGCAAGGGGTTGAGGTGAAATACTGATGGCCATGGGCTGCAGGTGCCAACTCTGATCTTTCTGCAGGGGACTGAGTAGGAGACAATGTGAAGGAACTGGAGGCACTGTCAGCCACTCAATCTACTACCGCCTGTACTTGTTCTGGCCTCACCATTCATTCTGCCCTACCAAAAAACGCTAAAGGTTCTGTCGCCTACAAGCACCTGAGGAAGGTGTTTCACTTGTGCGTGTAGCTGGCACAGATCGACCAAGTACTCTCCCTGCAGCAGGAGCTCCACCAACACCAGCATCACCACAACCAGGGCCACGTCCCTTATTTGCGTTCACCAACTAAACTAACAGATGGTTTATGACAGGCGACAATGTAACCGCCAATAGTCAACAATTAAGTTCACTGACAGTAAGGCTGTGCCGGTGTAATAAAGAGAAAAAAATTCTTGAGGTCACACAACAGTGTGCCAGGCGAACTTAATACAATTACTTAACTTTCCAAAAAAAATGTGAATTTGTCAACCAACAATGCAACAGCAGTATTGACTGTTTTATTTGAACTGTCAGAAATGCAGCGCAGGCTGCAAATGTACTATCTAGAACAAAAAGTGAGTTTTTTTACCTGACAATGTAACAGCAGTATTTAACGGTTTTATTGGACTGTCAGAAATGCAGCGCAGGACGCAAATGTACTATCTTGCACAAAAAGTGTTTTTTTTTTTCAACTGACAATGTAACAGCAGTATTTAACGGTTTTATTGGACTTTCATAAATGCAGTGCAGGCCGCATATGTACTGTACTATCTAGCACAAAAAGGGTGTTTTTTTCAAACAACAATATAACTGCAGTATTTAACGGTTGTAGTGGACTTTTAGAGATGCAGCGCAGGCCGCAAATGTACTATCGAGCACAAAAAGGTTGTTTTTTTCAAACAACAATATAACAGCATTATTTAACGTTTTTTTTTTTTAAATATAAACTTTTATTTTTTTTAGTTATCATACAAAAAGATACATAACAATATACCATTTACAATGCTATAAAATCCAAAAGTCTGTCAGTTCTAGTCCTTAAAGCATAGTTAAATATGATTTCATGCAAATACCCATAATTATATAGATATTAACTAAAATCAAATAGAGGTCTCACTGCCTGGGGGGGAAGCAGGACCCACCCGGCATCGAAGGGTTTAGCATTACAGATAGAAAGAGACATCTTATTTAATATTATTATCTCTATACTGGGAGGGAGCATAGGCCCGAGGCCCGGGCGGCCCACCGAGCAGCGAACACGCACCTCCCACGGCCTCCCTCAGACGTAAGTAAGCACCACGGACAGGACCAACACCCGTGGGGCGAATCCTCTGGTGCTCACCTATCCCGTATGGGGCAGGCTCACAGCGATCTTTGATCGCACCCTTCCGTAGAACCGAAGGAGAACGGAGGGGGGTCCTGCAGTCTTCTATCCCAGTGGTATAAAACCCACTCCCAGGATTTCCTGCCTCATCCCCATATAGTTGGATTAAATGTTAATGGCTTGTTTAAGCATAACTCGCATGAGTTCACCACGGTGTCTCGTGGAGAGAGGACACAAATCAAAGTGTCGCTCAACAATCTCCAGCACTTGGGGAGAAAAAAAACGTAGCCAGCCAGCACTGTCTCATTAAGAGAGCAGAGCCCAGCATCAACTCCAGTTCATTAAGAAGGGACAAATGACGGGACCCAAACCACACCCGTGTCAGATCACTGCCCGCGGTAGAAACTCACGTCCAAGAGGAACAGCCGCATCCCGGGTCACACCCGATGCCCGGACCCCCCAAGATCCCGAGCCCCGAACCCTCACCAGAGTATTAGTCAATATTTTAGATTAATCAAAAATTAACCAATATCCGATGCCGGTGAGTCCTGCCAGCCCCCGGCATTTCTAAAGATGCTCCAATGCTCTATTATGGCTTCAAATTCTGCATTAATACATTGCATACAAAAAGAAGCCGGACAAATTGGATCTTCCCCAACAAATCCCCCACCATACCCCCCCCCCCACCCCCCACCTTGCAGACAAAAAAATAAAAAATAAAAAAATATATATATTTAAATTAGTTGATCGTATCCCAGTCTTTCCACAATTTATCCCACTTTAAGTAGGATCCTCGTTGTTTATACAAGATCTTCTCGTAGCTTTTCACCTTCTCAACCAAACCCAGCCAATTATTACAATCTGGAGCGGAGGGGCAAAACCATGCTCTAGAAATGAGAAGCCTAGCCAGAAACATCACCTTAATCAACAATCGACCATTTGTGGGTTGGTAATTGACCTCCGATAAGTCTCCCAGAACCCATATCCTGGGAGTGAAGGGAACAGCAATGTTGAGTTTACGAGCCAGGTTGGTTTGAACCGATCTCCAGTACCTGCTCACCATTGGGCAGTCCCAGAACAGATGTAAATGATCTGCCTCGGATTTACCACAGCGTGGGCAGTCAGGGGAGGTTCTAAGTCCTCTCCTATATAACCATATAGGTGTCACATATATTTTGTGCAAAATATTAAATTGTACCACAATGTGATTAAAATTGTGCGAGACCAATGTTAAACTTTCCCCTATATTCTCCCAGTTTGGAGAGCCCGTCGCTGAAAGCGAGGATGACCAGGCTCTCTGTCCTGGTGAAAGAACATCAAAAAAAAACTTTTTCATTAAGTGTCTATAACAGTGAGATACTTTAATTCTCGTGACAATTTTCTTGGAAATTAAATCATGTAAAAATTCTGGAGTTTCTATAGTAAGAAGATAGCGATTCGCAGTGCTAGAAAGTGCTGACCTTAATTGAAAATATGCATACCAAGCCACCTCACCTAGATTTGCCCCTTGCTTTAAATCCGCAAGGGGAAAAATGTGTCCACCACTGAACACTTGATGCAGGTACTGAATATTCTTGGTCCTCCAATACTGGCTGCAACTCAGGTCATTTAAATTCAAAAGCTTTGGATTATGCCACAATGGAGTACAAATAAGTGATGCCCCAGCTCCACACCAGTTCCTTATATTTCGCCAAGACTTTATAGCCATTCTGCAGAAGAGTGTATACCCATTTACTGCATTTAATAAATAGTCAGACTCAAGTACTGTAAAAAAATCTGCAAAGCCTGAATCTTTCACCACCCTGCTGCAGAACTGGCTATTTTCCCATTCATTAAACAAGCAGAGTTGAGAGGCCACAAAGTACCCCCTAAAATAGGGGAGGTTAAGGCCTCCCCGATTATAGGGCATAGAAAAATAGAGTACCTTCAATCTCACACGCTTCCTCCCCCATATTAAATCATTAAGCATCCGCTCTATCAATCTAAAGTACTTATCTACAATCCATACAGGCGAGTTGCGCAAGATATATAGAACCTGGGGCAGCACCACCATTTTTATTAATGAAATTCTGTCGGCTCTCGCCGACAGGATTTTTTGCCATATCTTTATTTTAACCCTCAGCTTTATCAACAGAGGGAGCAGATTGAGTTGTAGATATTCCTGTGGTTTGGCAGAAACTGTTATCCCCAGGTACTTTATTGAATCTGAGATCGTTAGCTGGTTGTACCGTTCGCCCCGCAGTTCATCTATAGGGAGGAGAACGGTCTTCTCCCAGTTGATCTCGAGACCGGAAGGACCGGAAAAGAGACCAACCAGGTCCATTATGCGAGGAAGAGTCGTGTCTGTCTGATGCATAAAAATCAAGATATCGTCTGCATATAGTGATACTCGATCGTGATTCCCCATTGTGCCAAAACCGGCCACCCTCGGATCCTGCCTAATACTAGCCGCTAGGGGTTCAATGTAAATATTAAATAACAGGGGGGAAAGAGGGCAGCCCTGACGGGTACCTCTTCCTAATATAAAACTCTCTGTAATCATATCATTGATCCTTATCCTAGCAACTGGGGAGTTATATAGGAGCTGTACCATCGCCAAGAATCTTGGGCCAAAGCCCATTTTTTTCATCACCTCCCAGAGAAAGGTCCACTCCACCCTGTCGAAGGCTTTGGTAGCATCCAACGACAGGATGGAGCGGACGCCGCTCCCCGGGGACTGAATATTCATAAATAGCCTATGCAAGTTATGATGGGTGCCCCTTCTTGGCATAAAACCATTTTGATCTGGATGGATAATAGTGGAGATAACCCGCGAGAGCCTCCTAGCCAAAATTTTTGATAGTAGCTTAACATCGGTATTTAATAAAGAAATTGGTCTATAGGAGCTCAATTCTGCCGGGTCTTTATCCTTTTTCGGAATTAAAACAATAAGAGCCTCCATCATGGAACATGGTAAGCCCCCTCCCTGGATCGCTTGGGAAAACACCTCAAGTAACTGGGGGAGGAGCGTCTCACCATACCTACGATAAACTTCATATGGGAGGCCATCCAATCCTGGCGATGAGCTCCCCGAGATAGACCCCAGAGCCTCCTTCAGCTCAGAAAGGGACAGCTCCTCCTCCAAAAATTCCACCTGAGCTTCATTCAAAGTAGAAAGTGGAATCCTCTCCAAGAATCGCATCGCCAGTTCGGATGTCGTGTCGGGAGGGGGTCTATATATCTGAGCAAAATATTGTAAGAAGGTATCCCTAATCCCCTCTAGATTTGTTATGGTTTCCCCCTCTAAATTACGAATTAAAGTGATGGATTGATTTTTCCTATCTTGTTGAGTAATTATTCTTGCTAAGAGCTTACCAGGACGTCCGGACTCCGAGAAATATTTAAGCCCCTTAAAGAATACTCTATGATTTGCTTTCTCTACTAAATACTTTTCCAAGCAACAGCTAGCCTTCTGCATCTCTTCCCTGTTGTGTTCCGTGGGTTGACTGGTAAAACACTCATTGGTAGAGACAGCGATCTTAACCAGTTCCTCCTCTTTACCCCTAAATGTTCTCCTTGCTGCAGCAATCTCACTGATGAAGACCCCTCTTAGATACGCTTTCAAGGCATCCCATACTACATTGATGTTAGCAGAGGGAAAGTTTACCTCCCAAAAGGAGGATATCAATAATGTAATAGACTGAGGATTCTCCATAACGGCAAGCCAATATGGGTTCAACTTGAATCCTAGCCCCCTTATGTCCTTATTCTCCCCAGTGCGAACCTCAATTAGTACGGGTGAGTGGTCCGAAACGGTTCGTACTCCGTATCGAATCTTGCTGTTATTACTCAAGTTGCTCTCATTAGTGAGTGCTAGATCAATCTGAGACATTGCTCTCCCCCCCCTTGCTGACGCAGGAGTATACTCTCTTTCCTCCGCCGAGATGTTCCCATATATCTACCACTCCTACCTCTAAACAGAACTGGGGCAGCAAGGAGTTACAGGGGTTCCTCCCCCGGTCTGCATCTAAAGTGAATCTATCCTTGTTGGGGTCCATAACCGCATTGAAGTCCCCCATCAGGATTAGCCGGCATTCTGATCTATTTTCAGCAAAAAGCAATAGCTGAGTCAAGGGATACATTGAGAATGGAGGGGGTATATAGAAGAAGGCCAGAATGTAGCTGTGGCCATACAGCTTACCGTGTAGGAAAATGAATCTACCCTGATCATCTATATGGGATTTTATGAGGATGAAGTCTACAGAATTATGAATCAGGACTGAAACGCCCCTGGAAGATCCGCTAAAAGTGGAGTGATAAGACTGGGAGTGCCATCCCGTTGTCAGACGGCGCAGGGTTTCTTTAGTAAGGTGAGTTTCTACTATACATATGATTGCTGGAAGGTATCTTTTTACTGCATCCATAATAGCTTGCCTTTTAACCCTTTCCCCGAGCCCTCTAACATTCCAAGATACAATTCTAATAGACATCAATCAAAGAAAAGAAAAAAAAAAAAGAAAAAAAAAACAGCCTGCAAGGTGTGTTCCCAGCCCCCCCCCCACCCTCCCAACCCCCTCTCCATTGATCCGCCCTATCTAATCAGCGAACCTCTAACCTCCGGCCGCTCTCCCCCAGCCAAGCCCCACCCCCCAGCATCCCTTCAAACATAATATTACGCAATTTCAAATGCCCGTTTGATCGATCCAGTCTGACGCTTGTTGTGGTGTCTCAAAAAACAGGGAAGTCCCATTATAGATCACTCTTAATTTCGCTGGATACTGTAGAGAATATTTGATATCCTTTAGCGCCAAGCGCTTCTTTATCTCTATAAAATTGCGTCTCTTTTCCTGAGTCTGGCGAGCAAAGTCAGGAAAAAAGAGCAACCTAGAGCCCTGGTATTCAATGGGAGTACATTCTCTAGCTCTTCTTAATATCATATCCCTATCAACGGACAATAAAAGTTTCATTAAAATTGTACGCGGCGGCCTCCCTGGAATAGATTTTCCTCCTGGTATTCGATGAGCTCTTTCTATTTGAAACATAGAAGAAAAATTCTCGCTGCCTAGATTATGTGTGACGACATCTTTGAGTTGCTCCTCTAGCTGCCGGCCCTCAGCCCCTTCTGGGAAACCAATTATACGGACATTGTTCCGCCTTGACTTATTCTCAAGATCCTCCAGCTTATGTTGTAGCACTAGGTTTTCTGAGGCGAGAAGCAGAGTTTGAGATTTTAATGTGGCTATATCGGTTTGCAGTGAAACAACAGTTTTTTCCACATTGAGAACTCGGTCACGGATCTTTACTAAGTCTTCCCTAATTAGGGTGATATCGCTCTGCACTGAGCCCAATTGAGTGGACATCCCCTGCACCAGGGAGCCGTTATTTTCCACGGCGGAAAGGATCTTATCTAATACCGATGGATCATATTCTGTTCGCGTTTGTACAGGGAAACCCTCCTCTACCGCCTCCTGATCTGCCTCCATTGATCCGTCCTCAGAGGGTTCCTCAAACTGGGGCGTTTTAACATTTTTCTTCATATTAGCAGAGGGTTTAATTTTAGGTGGATTTTTTTCAATAGGGAAGGGTGATTTCAAAAACTTATCAATCTTGTTTTCTGGTGTTTTAGACCCCAATTTAGTTGCCGAGGAGTCCACTGATCGTCGCTTTGGGGCCATTCTCTTCCCTTTTTTTTCCCGTTCGTTCCCTCCCTTTTTTATTAATTTTCCAGTTTCTTTATATTCCCCCCTTTTTTTTGTTGTTTTCACACCTCACTGCTTCTTTCTTTTTCCCAGCTTATGCTCTCCTTTAAACCTCCTTATAGCTTCTTTCTCGCCTTATTCTCCCCCTTTTTAACCGCTTCCTCCCCCCCTACCTGACCCCGCAAAAAGAAAACGGGAAGAGGCAAGGCAAAAAATACGTCCTCCCAGCAACACAGCAACACAGAAACCAGCGCTATGTAAAGATAAAGTCAACCAAGGCTGTGTTCTCACGTGTCCAGGAGTCCAGGAGTAGCCGGCAGTCCAAGTTGCAGGGAGACAGCAGAGGAGAAGCCGTAGGCAGAACAACGAAGTCACCGGATCCAAAGGCAGGGAGAAGACGAGAAACAAGGGACGAGCAAGCAAGCCAGCCGACGAGGGAAGGAGAGAGGAGGTCCAGCGCGTCCAGCAACCAGGCACCGATGAACGGCAGGTAAAGTGATCCAGGATCCAGGAGCTACATCCAGCACAGAGACGCCGCTCAGTACATCAATGCTTCAGCGTCAGCTGCGCAGCATCGGCTAGTCAGCTGATCGGGTGAGCCGGGAGCCTGAGGGGAGGAGGCCGGCGCGGGAGAGCGAGACGTGCTGTGTTCACGTCATCCCGCCGTCCTGTGCTCGCGAGATGTGCTGCGGTGGTCCTCCCATGTTCTCATCCTGAAACATAAGTGGTTGGGCATCGGTGTACTTAATCTCTTCCACTTCTGGGGCAGGGCTATGTGGATGGCCCTGGGAAACCCTGCTAGCAGAGTCATCAAAAAGCAGAAGAGACTGCTGTATAACTTGGGGCTCAGACTGCTTGGCTGATTTGCAAGGGGGTTGAGGTGAAATACTGATGGCCATGGGCTGCAGGTGCCAACTCTGATCTTTCAGCAGGGGACTGAGTAGGAGACAATGTGAAGGAACTGGAGGCACTGTCAGCCACTCAATCTACTATCGCCTGTACTTGTTCTGGCCTCACCATTCATTCTGCCCTACCAAAAAACGCTAAAGGTTCTGTCGCCTACAAGCACCTGAGGAAGGTGTTTCACTTGTGCGTGTAGCTGGCACAGATCGACCAAGTACTCTCCCTGCAGCAGGAGCTCCACCAACACCAGCATCACCACAACCAGGGCCACGTCCCTTATTTGCGTTCACCAACTAAACTAACAGATGGTTTATGACAGGCGACAATGTAACCGCCAATAGTCAACAATTAAGTTCACTGACAGTAAGGCTGTGCCGGTGTAATAAAGAGAAAAAAATTCTTGAGGTCACACAACAGTGTGCCAGGCGAACTTAATACAATTACTTAACTTTCCAAAAAAATGTGAATTTGTCAACCAACAATGCAACAGCAGTATTGACTGTTTTATTTGAACTGTCAGAAATGCAGCGCAGGCTGCAAATGTACTATCTAGAACAAAAAGTAAGTTTTTTTACCTGACAATGTAACAGCAGTATTTAACGGTTTTATTGGACTGTCAGAAATGCAGCACAGGACGCAAATGTACTATCTTGCACAAAAAGTGGGTTTTTTTTTCAACTGACAATGTAACAGCAGTATTTAACGGTTTTATTGGACTTTCAGAAATGCAGTGCAGGCCGCATATGTACTGTACTATCTAGCACAAAAAGGGTGTTTTTTTCAAACAACAATATAACTGCAGTATTTAATGGTTGTAGTGGACTTTTAGAGATGCAGCGCAGGCCGCAAATGTACTATCGAGCACAAAAAGGTTGTTTTTTTCAAACAACAATATAACAGCATTATTTAACGGTTTATTGCATTTGCGGCCTGCACTGCATTTCTGAAAGTCCAATAAAACCGTTAAATACTGCTGTTACATTGTCAGTAGGGATGAGCGAACTCGAACTGTATAGTTCGGGTTCGTTCCGAATTTTGGGGTGTCCGTGACACGGACCCGAACCCGGACATTTTCGTAAAAGTCCGGGTTTGGGTTCGGTGTTCGTCGCTTTCTTGGCGCTTTTGTGACGCTTTCTTGGCGCTTTTTGAAAGGCTGCAAAGCAGCCAATCAACAAGCGTCATACTACTTGCCCCAAGAGGCCGTCACAGCCATGCCTACTATTGGCATGGCTGTGATTGGCCAGAGCACCATGTGACCCAGCCTCCATTTAAGCTGGAGTCACATAGCGCCGCCCGTCACTCTGCTCTGATTAGCGTAGGGAGAGGTTGCGGCTGCGACAGTAGGGCGAGATTAGGCAGATTAACTCCTCCAAAGGACTTGATTAATCGATCGATCTGCAGCTGTGCATCATTGAGCTGCTGAAATTCAATTGCTCACTGTTTTTAGGCTGCCCAGACCGTTTGTCAGTCACTTTTTTCTGGGGTGATCGGCGGCCATTTTGTGTCTTGTGCGGTGCTGCGACCAAGTGCATCCAAGCTGCGACCAAGTGCATTTAACCCTCAATGGTGTGGTTGTTTTTTGGCTAAAGGCTACATCAGGGTGAAGCTGTCACACCAAGTGCATTTAACCAGCAATAGTCTGTTCATTTTTTGGCCATATACTACATCAGGGGCAAGCTGCGCCCGTCACCAAGTGCATTTAACCCTCAGTAGTGTGGTTGGTCAAGCTGTCACACCAAGTGCATTTAACCAGCAATAGTCTGTTCATTTTTTGGCCATATACTACATCAGGGGCAAGCTGCGCCCGTCACCAAGTGCATTTAACCCTCAGTAGTGTGGTTGGTCAAGCTCTCACACCAAGTGCATTTAACCAGCAATAGTCTGTTCATTTTTTGGCCATATACTACATCAGGGGCAAGCTGCGCCTGTCACCAAGTGCATTTAACCCTCAATGGTGTGGTTGTTTTTTGGCTAAAGCCTACATCAGGGTGAAGCTGTCACACCAAGTGCATTTAACCAGCAATAGTCTGTTCATTTTTTGGCCATATACTACATCAGGGGCAAGCTGCGCCCGTCACCAAGTGCATTTAACCCTCAGTAGTGTGGTTGGTCAAGCTGTCACACCAATTGCATTTAACCAGCAATAGTGTGGTTATTTTTTGGCCATATCCCAGTCTAATTCTGTCACTAAATCCATACCGGTCACCCAGCGCCTAAATACTAGGCCTCAAATTTATATCCCGCTAAATCTGTCGTTACCGCTGTACTGTTGTGGCTGGGCAAGTTATTTAGTGTCCGTCAAAGCACATTTCTTGTTCAGGGTTGAAATACAATTCCCAATTTAGCAATTTCATAATTTAGTGGTTTCTGCTATATCAGAGCTATTTGAAATCTATCCCTAAAAGGGTATATAATATTCAAAGTGCACATAGGGTCATTCAGAATAACTTCACACACACGCTACTGTGCATTTCCAAGTCTAATTCTGTCAGTAAATCCATACCGGTCACCCAGCGCCTAAATACTAGGCCTCAAATTTATATCCCGCTGAATTTGAATACAATACATTGGGCCAAATAATATTTTTGTTGTTGTGGTGAACCATAACAATAAGGAAAACATCTAGTAAGGGACACGGACGTGGACACGGTCGTGGTGGTGTTAGTGGACCCTCTGGTGCTGGGAGAGGACGTGGCCGTTCTGCCACATCCACACGTCCTAGTGTACCAACTACCTCAGGTCCCAGTAGCCGCCAGAATTTACAGCGATATATGGTGGGGCCCAATGCCGTTCTAAGGATGGTAAGGCCTGAGCAGGTACAGGCATTAGTCAATTGGGTGGCCGACAGTGGATCCAGCACGTTCACATTATCTCCCACCCAGTCTTCTGCAGAAAGCGCACAGATGGTGCCTGAAAACCAACCCCATCAGTCTGTCACATCACCCCCATGCATATCAGGGAAACTGTCTGAGCCTCAAGTTATGCAGCAGTCTCTTATGCTGTTTGAAGACTCTGCTGGCAGGGTTTCCCAAGGGCATCCACCTAGCCCTTCCCCAGCGGTGGAAGACATAGACTGCACTGACGCACAACCACTTATGTTTCCTGATGATGAGGACATGGGAATACCACCTCAGCATGTCTCTGATGATGACGAAACACAGGTGCCAACTGCTGCGTCTTTCTGCAGTGTGCAGACTGAACAGGAGGTCAGGGATCAAGACTGGGTGGAAGACGATGCAGGGGACGATGAGGTCCTAGACCCCACATGGAATGAAGGTCGTGCCACTGACTTTCACAGTTCGGAGGAAGAGGCAGTGGTGAGACCGAGCCAACAGCGTAGCAAAAGAGGGAGGAGTGGGCAAAAGCAGAACACCCGCCGCCAAGAGACTCCGCCTGCTACTGACCGCCGCCATCTGGGACCGAGCACCCCAAAGGCAGCTTCAAGGAGTTCCCTGGCATGGCACTTCTTCAAACAATGTGCTGACGACAAGACCCGAGTGGTTTGCACGCTGTGCCATCAGAGCCTGAAGCGAGGCATTAACGTTCTGAACCTGAGCACAACCTGCATGACCAGGCACCTGCATGCAAAGCATGAACTGCAGTGGAGTAAACACCTTAAAACCAAGGAAGTCACTCAGGCTCCCCCTGCTACCTCTTCTGCTGCTGCCGCCTCGGCCTCTTCTGCTGCTGCCGCCTCGGCCTCTTCCTCCGCCTCTGGAGGAACGTTGGCACCTGCCGCCCAGCAAACAGGGGATGTACCACCAACACCACCACCACCTCCATCACCAAGCGTCTCAACCATGTCACACGGCAGCGTTCAGCTCTCCATCTCACAAACATTTGAGAGAAAGCGTAAATTCCCACCTAGCCACCCTCGATCCCTGGCCCTGAATGCCAGCATTTCTAAACTACTGGCCTATGAAATGCTGTCATTTAGGCTGGTGGACACAGACAGCTTCAAACAGCTCATGTCGCCTGCTGTCCCACAGTATGTTGTTCCCAGCCGCCACTACTTATCCAAGAGAGCCGTGCCTTCCCTGCACAACCAAGTATCCGATAAAATCAAGTGTGCACTGTGCAACGCCATCTGTAGCAAGGTCCACCTAACCACAGATACGTGGACCAGTAAGCACGGCCAGGGACGCTCTATCTCCCTAACTGCACACTGGGTAAATGTAGTGGCAGCTGGGCCCCAGGCGGAGAGCTGTTTGGCGCACGTCCTTCCGCCGCCAAGGATCGCAGGGCAACATTCTTTGCCTCCTGTTGCCACCTCCTCCTTCTCGGCTTCCTCCTCCTCTTCTTCCACCTGCTCATCCAGTCAGCCACACACCTTCACCACCAACTTCAGCACAGCCCGGGGTAAACGTCAGCAGGCCATTCTGAAACTCATATGTTTGGGGGACAGGCCCCACACCGCACAGGAGTTGTGGCGGGGTATAGAACAACAGACCGACGAGTGGTTGCTGCCGGTGAGCCTCAAGCCCGGCCTGGTGGTGTGTGATAATGGGCGAAATCTCGTTGCAGCTCTGGGACTAGCCGGTTTGACGCACATCCCTTGCTTGGCGCATGTGCTGAATTTGGTGGTGCAGAAGTTCATTCACAACTACCCCGACATGTCAGAGCTGCTGCATAAAGTGCGGGCCGTCTGTTCGCGCTTCCGGCGTTCACATCCTGCCGCTGCTCGCCTGTCTGCGCTACAGCGTAACTTCGGCCTTCCCGCTCACCGCCTCATATGCGACGTGCCCACCAGGTGGAACTCCACCTTGCACATGCTGTGCAGACTGTGCGAGCAGCAGCAGGCCATAGTGGAGTTTCAGCTGCAGCACGCACGGGTCAGTCGCACTACAGAACAGCACCACTTCACCACCAATGACTGGGCCTCCATGCGAGACCTGTGTGCCCTGTTGCGCTGTTTCGAGTACTCCACCAACATGGCCAGTGGCGATGACGCCGTTATCAGCGTTACAATACCACTTCTATGTCTCCTTGAGAAAACACTTAGGGCGATGATGGAAGAGGAGGTGGCCCAGGAGGAGGAGGAAGAGGGGTCATTTTTAGCACTTTCAGGCCAGTCTCTTCGAAGTGACTCAGAGGGAGGTTTTTGGCAACAGCAGAGGCCAGGTACAAATGTGGCCAGCCAGGGCCCACTACTGGAGGACGAGGAGGACGAGGATGAGGAGGAGGTGGAGGAGGATGAGGATGAATCATGGTCACAGCGGGGTGGCACCCAACGCAGCTCGGGTCCATCACTGGTGCGTAGCTGGGGGGAAAGGCAGGACGATGACGATACGCCTCCCACAGAGGACAGCTTGTCCTTACCCCTGGGCAGCCTGGCACACATGAGCGACTACATGCTGCAGTGCCTGCGCAACGACAGCAGAGTTGCCCACATTTTAACCTGTGCGGACTACTGGGTTGCCACCCTGCTGGATCCACGCTACAAAGACAATGTGCCCACCTTACTTCCTGCACTGGAGCGTGATAGGAAGATGCGCGAGTACAAGCGCACGTTGGTAGACGAGCTACTGAGAGCATTCCCAAATGTCACAGGGGAACAAGTGGAAGCCCAAGGCCAAGGCAGAGGAGGAGCAAGAGGTCGCCAAGGCAGCTGTGTCACGGCCAGCTCCTCTGAGGGCAGGGTTAGCATGGCAGAGATGTGGAAAACTTTTGTCAACACGCCACAGCTAACTGCACCACCACCTGATACGCAACGTGTTAGCAGGAGGCAACATTTTACTAACATGGTGGAACAGTACATGTGCACACCCCTCCACGTACTGACTGATGGTTCGGCCCCATTCAACTTCTGGGTCTCTAAATTGTCCACGTGGCCAGAAGCTAGCCTTTTATGCCTTGGAGGTGCTGGCCTGCCCGGCGGCCAGCGTTTTGTCTGAACGTGTAATCAGCACGGCAGGGGGCGTCATTACAGACAAACGCAGCCGCCTGTCTACAGCCAATGTGGACAAGCTGACGTTCATAAAAATGAACCAGGCATGGATCCCACAGGACCTGTCCGTCCCTTGTCCAGATTAGACATTAACTACCTCCCCTTAACCATATATTATTGGACTCCAGGGCACTTCCTCATTCAATCCTATTTTTATTTTCATTTTACCATTATATTGCGAGGCTACCCAAAGTTGAATGAACCTCTCCTCTGTCTGGGTGCCAGGGCCTAAATATATGCCAATGGACTGTTCCAATGTTGGGTGACGTGAAGCCTGATTCTCTGCTATGACATGCAGACTGATTCTCTGCTGACATGAAGCCAGATCCTCTGTTACAGGACCTCTCTCCTCTGCCTGGGTGCTGGGCCTAAATGTATGCCAATGGACTGTTGCAGTGGTGGCTGACGTGAAGCCTGATTCTCTGCTATGACATGCAGACTAATTCTCTGCTGACATGAAGCAAGATTGTCTGTTACGGGACCTCTCTCCTCTGCCTGGGTGCTGGGCCTAAATTTATGAAAATGGACTCTTACAGTGGTGGGTGACGTGAAGCCTGATTCTCTGCTATGATATGAAGACTGATTCTCTGCTGACATGAAGCCAGATCGTCTGTTACGGGACCTCTCTCCTCTGCCTGGGTGCTGGGCCTAAATTTATGAAAATGGACTCTTACAGTGGTGGCTGACGTGAAGCCTGATTCTCTGCTATGACATGCAGACTGATTCTCTGCTGACATGAAGCCAGATCCTCTGTTACTGGACCTCTCTCCTCTGCCTGGGTGCTGGGCCTAAATTTATGAAAATGGACTGTTGCAGTGGTGGGTGACGTGAAGCCTGATTCTCTGCTATGACATGAAGACTGATTCTTTGCTGACATGAAGCCAGATTGTCTGTTACGGGACCTCTCTCCTCTGCCTGGGTGCTGGGCCTAAATTTATGAAAATGGACTCTTACAGTGGTGGGTGACGTGAAGCCTGATTCTCTGCTATGACATGAAGACTGATTCTCTGCTGACATGAAGCCAGATTGTCTGTTACGGGACCTCTCTCCTCTGCCTGGGTGCTGGGCCTAAATTTATGAAAATGGACTCTTACAGTGGTGGGTGACGTGAAGCCTGATTCTCTGCTATGACATGAAGACTGATTCTCTGCTATGACATGAAGACTGATTCTCTGCTGACATGAAGCCAGATCCTCTGTTACGGGACCTCTCTCCTCTGCCTGGGTGCTGGGCCTAAATATATGCCAATGGACTGTTGCAGTGGTGGCTGACGTGAAGCCTGATTCTCTGCTATGACATGCAGACTAATTCTCTGCTGACATGAAGCCAGATTGTCTGTTACGGGACCTCTCTCCTCTGCCTGGGTGCTGGGCCTAAATTTATGAAAATGGACTCTTACAGTGGTGGGTGACGTGAAGCCTGATTCTCTGCTATGATATGAAGACTGATTCTCTGCTGACATGAAGCCAGATCGTCTGTTACGGGACCTCTCTCCTCTGCCTGGGTGCTGGGCCTAAATTTATGAAAATGGACTCTTACAGTGGTGGCTGACGTGAAGCCTGATTCTCTGCTATGACATGCAGACTGATTCTCTGCTGACATGAAGCCAGATCCTCTGTTACGGGACCTCTCTCCTCTGCCTGGGTGCTGGGCCTAAATTTATGAAAATGGACTGTTGCAGTGGTGGGTGACGTGAAGCCTGATTCTCTGCTATGATATGAAGACTGATTCTCTGCTGACATGAAGCCAGATCCTCTGATACGGGACCTCTCTCCTCTGCCTGGGTGCTGGGCCTAAATATCTGACAATGGACTGTTGCATTGGTGGCTGACGTGAAGCCTGATTCTCTGCTATGACATGCAGACTAATTCTCTGCTGACATGAAGCCAGATTGTCTGTTACGGGACCTCTCTCCTCTGCCTGGGTGCTGGGCCTAAATTTATGAAAATGGACTGTTGCAGTGGTGGGTGACGTGAAGCCTGATTCTCTGCTATGACATGAAGACTGATTCTTTGCTGACATGAAGCCAGATTGTCTGTTACGGGACCTCTCTCCTCTGCCTGGGTGCTGGGCCTAAATTTATGAAAATGGACTCTTACAGTGGTGGGTGACGTGAAGCCTGATTCTCTGCTATGACATGAAGACTGATTCTCTGCTGACATGAAGCCAGATTGTCTGTTACGGGACCTCTCTCCTCTGCCTGGGTGCTGGGCCTAAATTTATGAAAATGGACTCTTACAGTGGTGGGTGACGTGAAGCCTGATTCTCTGCTATGACATGAAGACTGATTCTCTGCTATGACATGAAGACTGATTCTCTGCTGACATGAAGCCAGATCCTCTGTTACGGGACCTCTCTCCTCTGCCTGGGTGCTGGGCCTAAATTTATGAAAATGGACTGCTGCAGTGGTGGGTGACGTGAAGCCTGATTCTCTGCTATGACATGAAGACTGATTCTCTGCTAACATGAAGCCAGATTGTCTGTTACGGGACCTCTCTCCTCTGCCTGGGTGCTGGGCATAAATTTATGAAAATGGACTCTTACAGTGGTGGGTGACGTGAAGCCTGATTCTCTGCTATGACATGAAGACTGATTCTCTGCTATGACATGAAGACTGATTCTCTGCTGACATGAAGCCAGATCCTCTGTTACGGGACCTCTCTCCTCTGCCTGGGTGCTGGGCCTAAATTTATGAAAATGGACTGCTGCAGTGGTGGGTGACGTGAAGCCTGATTCTCTGCTATGACATGAAGACTGATTCTCTGCTGACATGAAGCCAGATTGTCTGTTACGGGACCTCTCTCCTCTGCCTGGGTGCTGGGCCTAAATTTATGAAAATGGACTTTTACAGTGGTGGGTGACGTGAAGCCTGATTCTCTGCTATGACATGAAGACTGATTCTCTGCTGACATGAAGCCAGATTGTCTGTTACGGGACCTCTCTCCTCTGCCTGGGTGCTGGGCCTAAATTTATGAAAATGGACTCTTACAGTGGTGGGTGACGTGAAGCCTGATTCTCTGCTATAACATGAAGACTGATTCTCTGCTATGACATGAAGACTGATTCTCTGCTGACATGAAGCCAGATTGTCTGTTACGGGACCTCTCTCCTCTGCCTGGGTGCTGGGCCTAAATTTATGACAATGGACTGTTGCAGTGGTGGGTGACGTGAAGCCTGATTCTCTGCTATGATATGAAGACTGATTCTCTGCTGACATGAAGCCAGATCCTCTGTTACAGGACCTCTGTCCTCTGCCTGGGTGCTGGGCCTAAATTTATGAAAATGGACTGTTGCAGTGGTGGGTGACGTGAAGCCTGATTCTCTGCTATGACATGAAGACTGATTCTCTGCTGACATGAAGCCAGATTGTCTGTTACGGGACCTCTCTCCTCTGCCTGGGTGCTGGGCCTAAATTTATGAAAATAGACTCTTACAGTGGTGGGTGACGTGAAGCCTGATTCTCTGCTATGACATGAAGACTGATTCTCTGCTGACATGAAGCCAGATTGTCTGTTACGGGACCTCTCTCCTCTGCCTGGGTGCTGGGCCTAAATATATGACAATGGACTGTTGCAGTGGTGGCTGACGTAAAGCCTGATTCTCTGCTATGACATGCAGACTGATTCTCTGCCGACATGAAGCCAGATCCTCTGTTACGGGACCTCTCTCCTCTGCCTGGGTGCTGGGCCTAAATTTATGAAAATGGACTGTTGCAGTGGTGAGTGACGTGAAGCCTGATTCTCTGCTATGATATGAAGACTGATTCTCTGCTAACATGAAGCCAGATCCTCTGTTACGGGACCTCTCTCCTCTGCCTGGGTGCTGGGCCTAAATATCTGACAATGGACTGTTGCATTGGTGGCTGACGTGAAGCCTGATTCTCTGCTATGACATGCAGACTAATTCTCTGCTGACATGAAGCCAGATCCTCTGTTACGGGACCTCTCTCCTCTGCCTGGGTGCTGGGCCTAAATATATGCCAATGGACTGTTGCAGTGGTGGCTGACGTGAAGCCTGATTCTCTGCTATGACATGCAGACTAATTCTCTGCTGACATGAAGCAAGATTGTCTGTTACGGGACCTCTCTCCTCTGCCTGGGTGCTGGGCCTAAATTTATGAAAATGGACTCTTACAGTGGTGGGTGACGTGAAGCCTGATTCTCTGCTATGATATGAAGACTGATTCTCTGCTGACATGAAGCCAGATCGTCTGTTACGGGACCTCTCTCCTCTGCCTGGGTGCTGGGCCTAAATTTATGAAAATGGACTCTTACAGTGGTGGCTGACGTGAAGCCTGATTCTCTGCTTTGACATGCAGACTGATTCTCTGCTGACATGAAGCCAGATCCTCTGTTACGGGACCTCTCTCCTCTGCCTGGGTGCTGGGCCTAAATTTATGAAAATGGACTGTTGCAGTGGTGGGTGACGTGAAGCCTGATTCTCTGCTATGATATGAAGACTGATTCTCTGCTGACATGAAGCCAGATCCTCTGTTACGGGACCTCTCTCCTCTGCCTGGGTGCTGGGCCTAAATATCTGACAATGGACTGTTGCATTGGTGGCTGACGTGAAGCCTGATTCTCTGCTATGACATGCAGACTAATTCTCTGCTGACATGAAGCCAGATTGTCTGTTACGGGACCTCTCTCCTCTGCCTGGGTGCTGGGCCTAAATTTATGAAAATGGACTGTTGCAGTGGTGGGTGACGTGAAGCCTGATTCTCTGCTATGACATGAAGACTGATTCTTTGCTGACATGAAGCCAGATTGTCTGTTACGGGACCTCTCTCCTCTGCCTGGGTGCTGGGCCTAAATTTATGAAAATGGACTCTTACAGTGGTGGGTGACGTGAAGCCTGATTCTCTGCTATGACATGAAGACTGATTCTCTGCTGACATGAAGCCAGATTGTCTGTTACGGGACCTCTCTCCTCTGCCTGGGTGCTGGGCCTAAATTTATGAAAATGGACTCTTACAGTGGTGGGTGACGTGAAGCCTGATTCTCTGCTATGACATGCAGACTGATTCTCTGCTGACATGAAGCCAGATCCTCTGTTACTGGACCTCTCTCCTCTGCCTGGGTGCTGGGCCTAAATTTATGAAAATGGACTGTTGCAGTGGTGGGTGACGTGAAGCCTGATTCTCTGCTATGACATGAAGACTGATTCTTTGCTGACATGAAGCCAGATTGTCTGTTACGGGACCTCTCTCCTCTGCCTGGGTGCTGGGCCTAAATTTATGAAAATGGACTCTTACAGTGGTGGGTGACGTGAAGCCTGATTCTCTGCTATGACATGAAGACTGATTCTCTGCTGACATGAAGCCAGATTGTCTGTTACGGGACCTCTCTCCTCTGCCTGGGTGCTGGGCCTAAATTTATGAAAATGGACTCTTACAGTGGTGGGTGACGTGAAGCCTGATTCTCTGCTATGACATGAAGACTGATTCTCTGCTATGACATGAAGACTGATTCTCTGCTGACATGAAGCCAGATCCTCTGTTACGGGACCTCTCTCCTCTGCCTGGGTGCTGGGCCTAAATATATGCCAATGGACTGTTGCAGTGGTGGCTGACGTGAAGCCTGATTCTCTGCTATGACATGCAGACTAATTCTCTGCTGACATGAAGCCAGATTGTCTGTTACGGGACCTCTCTCCTCTGCCTGGGTGCTGGGCCTAAATTTATGAAAATGGACTCTTACAGTGGTGGGTGACGTGAAGCCTGATTCTCTGCTATGATATGAAGACTGATTCTCTGCTGACATGAAGCCAGATCGTCTGTTACGGGACCTCTCTCCTCTGCCTGGGTGCTGGGCCTAAATTTATGAAAATGGACTCTTACAGTGGTGGCTGACGTGAAGCCTGATTCTCTGCTATGACATGCAGACTGATTCTCTGCTGACATGAAGCCAGATCCTCTGTTACGGGACCTCTCTCCTCTGCCTGGGTGCTGGGCCTAAATTTATGAAAATGGACTGTTGCAGTGGTGGGTGACGTGAAGCCTGATTCTCTGCTATGATATGAAGACTGATTCTCTGCTGACATGAAGCCAGATCCTCTGATACGGGACCTCTCTCCTCTGCCTGGGTGCTGGGCCTAAATATCTGACAATGGACTGTTGCATTGGTGGCTGACGTGAAGCCTGATTCTCTGCTATGACATGCAGACTAATTCTCTGCTGACATGAAGCCAGATTGTCTGTTACGGGACCTCTCTCCTCTGCCTGGGTGCTGGGCCTAAATTTATGAAAATGGACTGTTGCAGTGGTGGGTGACGTGAAGCCTGATTCTCTGCTATGACATGAAGACTGATTCTTTGCTGACATGAAGCCAGATTGTCTGTTACGGGACCTCTCTCCTCTGCCTGGGTGCTGGGCCTAAATTTATGAAAATGGACTCTTACAGTGGTGGGTGACGTGAAGCCTGATTCTCTGCTATGACATGAAGACTGATTCTCTGCTGACATGAAGCCAGATTGTCTGTTACGGGACCTCTCTCCTCTGCCTGGGTGCTGGGCCTAAATTTATGAAAATGGACTCTTACAGTGGTGGGTGACGTGAAGCCTGATTCTCTGCTATGACATGAAGACTGATTCTCTGCTATGACATGAAGACTGATTCTCTGCTGACATGAAGCCAGATCCTCTGTTACGGGACCTCTCTCCTCTGCCTGGGTGCTGGGCCTAAATTTATGAAAATGGACTGCTGCAGTGGTGGGTGACGTGAAGCCTGATTCTCTGCTATGACATGAAGACTGATTCTCTGCTAACATGAAGCCAGATTGTCTGTTACGGGACCTCTCTCCTCTGCCTGGGTGCTGGGCATAAATTTATGAAAATGGACTCTTACAGTGGTGGGTGACGTGAAGCCTGATTCTCTGCTATGACATGAAGACTGATTCTCTGCTATGACATGAAGACTGATTCTCTGCTGACATGAAGCCAGATCCTCTGTTACGGGACCTCTCTCCTCTGCCTGGGTGCTGGGCCTAAATTTATGAAAATGGACTGCTGCAGTGGTGGGTGACGTGAAGCCTGATTCTCTGCTATGACATGAAGACTGATTCTCTGCTGACATGAAGCCAGATTGTCTGTTACGGGACCTCTCTCCTCTGCCTGGGTGCTGGGCCTAAATTTATGAAAATGGACTTTTACAGTGGTGGGTGACGTGAAGCCTGATTCTCTGCTATGACATGAAGACTGATTCTCTGCTGACATGAAGCCAGATTGTCTGTTACGGGACCTCTCTCCTCTGCCTGGGTGCTGGGCCTAAATTTATGAAAATGGACTCTTACAGTGGTGGGTGACGTGAAGCCTGATTCTCTGCTATAACATGAAGACTGATTCTCTGCTATGACATGAAGACTGATTCTCTGCTGACATGAAGCCAGATTGTCTGTTACGGGACCTCTCTCCTCTGCCTGGGTGCTGGGCCTAAATTTATGACAATGGACTGTTGCAGTGGTGGGTGACGTGAAGCCTGATTCTCTGCTATGATATGAAGACTGATTCTCTGCTGACATGAAGCCAGATCCTCTGTTACAGGACCTCTGTCCTCTGCCTGGGTGCTGGGCCTAAATTTATGAAAATGGACTGTTGCAGTGGTGGGTGACGTGAAGCCTGATTCTCTGCTATGACATGAAGACTGATTCTCTGCTGACATGAAGCCAGATTGTCTGTTACGGGACCTCTCTCCTCTGCCTGGGTGCTGGGCCTAAATTTATGAAAATAGACTCTTACAGTGGTGGGTGACGTGAAGCCTGATTCTCTGCTATGACATGAAGACTGATTCTCTGCTGACATGAAGCCAGATTGTCTGTTACGGGACCTCTCTCCTCTGCCTGGGTGCTGGGCCTAAATATATGACAATGGACTGTTGCAGTGGTGGCTGACGTAAAGCCTGATTCTCTGCTATGACATGCAGACTGATTCTCTGCCGACATGAAGCCAGATCCTCTGTTACGGGACCTCTCTCCTCTGCCTGGGTGCTGGGCCTAAATTTATGAAAATGGACTGTTGCAGTGGTGAGTGACGTGAAGCCTGATTCTCTGCTATGATATGAAGACTGATTCTCTGCTAACATGAAGCCAGATCCTCTGTTACGGGACCTCTCTCCTCTGCCTGGGTGCTGGGCCTAAATATCTGACAATGGACTGTTGCATTGGTGGCTGACGTGAAGCCTGATTCTCTGCTATGACATGCAGACTAATTCTCTGCTGACATGAAGCCAGATCCTCTGTTACGGGACCTCTCTCCTCTGCCTGGGTGCTGGGCCTAAATATATGCCAATGGACTGTTGCAGTGGTGGCTGACGTGAAGCCTGATTCTCTGCTATGACATGCAGACTAATTCTCTGCTGACATGAAGCAAGATTGTCTGTTACGGGACCTCTCTCCTCTGCCTGGGTGCTGGGCCTAAATTTATGAAAATGGACTCTTACAGTGGTGGGTGACGTGAAGCCTGATTCTCTGCTATGATATGAAGACTGATTCTCTGCTGACATGAAGCCAGATCGTCTGTTACGGGACCTCTCTCCTCTGCCTGGGTGCTGGGCCTAAATTTATGAAAATGGACTCTTACAGTGGTGGCTGACGTGAAGCCTGATTCTCTGCTTTGACATGCAGACTGATTCTCTGCTGACATGAAGCCAGATCCTCTGTTACGGGACCTCTCTCCTCTGCCTGGGTGCTGGGCCTAAATTTATGAAAATGGACTGTTGCAGTGGTGGGTGACGTGAAGCCTGATTCTCTGCTATGATATGAAGACTGATTCTCTGCTGACATGAAGCCAGATCCTCTGTTACGGGACCTCTCTCCTCTGCCTGGGTGCTGGGCCTAAATATCTGACAATGGACTGTTGCATTGGTGGCTGACGTGAAGCCTGATTCTCTGCTATGACATGCAGACTAATTCTCTGCTGACATGAAGCCAGATTGTCTGTTACGGGACCTCTCTCCTCTGCCTGGGTGCTGGGCCTAAATTTATGAAAATGGACTGTTGCAGTGGTGGGTGACGTGAAGCCTGATTCTCTGCTATGACATGAAGACTGATTCTTTGCTGACATGAAGCCAGATTGTCTGTTACGGGACCTCTCTCCTCTGCCTGGGTGCTGGGCCTAAATTTATGAAAATGGACTCTTACAGTGGTGGGTGACGTGAAGCCTGATTCTCTGCTATGACATGAAGACTGATTCTCTGCTGACATGAAGCCAGATTGTCTGTTACGGGACCTCTCTCCTCTGCCTGGGTGCTGGGCCTAAATTTATGAAAATGGACTCTTACAGTGGTGGGTGACGTGAAGCCTGATTCTCTGCTATGACATGAAGACTGATTCTCTGCTATGACATGAAGACTGATTCTCTGCTGACATGAAGCCAGATCCTCTGTTACGGGACCTCTCTCCTCTGCCTGGGTGCTGGGCCTAAATTTATGAAAATGGACTGCTGCAGTGGTGGGTGACGTGAAGCCTGATTCTCTGCTATGACATGAAGACTGATTCTCTGCTAACATGAAGCCAGATTGTCTGTTACGGGACCTCTCTCCTCTGCCTGGGTGCTGGGCCTAAATTTATGAAAATGGACTCTTACAGTGGTGGGTGACGTGAAGCCTGATTCTCTGCTATGACATGAAGACTGATTCTCTGCTATGACATGAAGACTGATTCTCTGCTGACATGAAGCCAGATCCTCTGTTACGGGACCTCTCTCCTCTGCCTGGGTGCTGGGCCTAAATTTATGAAAATGGACTGCTGCAGTGGTGGGTGAC